>NC_080703.1:45897024-46215800 GCF_030445035.2 Dasypus novemcinctus | reverse complement strand
CCGGTGTTCCTCCCCTGCCATAGTTGAACCCCTTTGTGGTCCAACACTTCTTTAAAAATGAAGCCTAATATATTGCCAAGTTCAATTAATAGGAAAGTGAACTAGTAGTTTATATGGCGAAGTGTCTTCAAAAAAGAGTCAGGAGGTCATCAAAGAAGTCGTGCTTATGCATGCCTCAGCAGGATCCCAGAGACAGCCAAAGTAGATACAACCCCAGGTACTGGTGCTCCTGAGGACTACAGAGACACACAGGTTCTAACAGTCATGACCATTGGCTCTGGAGTTTAATGCCTTGCCAGAGGGCCCTACTTTGGAATTTGTATTCCTGAGTGTGATGGTGTTGGACTCAGATATGACCTTTCTACACATGCCTCTTCTGTCACTTTTACTGAACCCGTGGTTGGTGCTGGGGTTGGTGTATACCCAGGAGACTTCAATCTCTGGACTGGCCAGGTGCCAGCTGGGTCCCAAGCCTCAGCAGAGTTCATCCTAATCAATATTTTATTCCTCTATCATGTGGACCCTGGGTAGGTGATGTCCACTCCACCTCTATATCAAGAGGGGACTTAGATCCATATGGTTGATGGATGCAATTCTCCTGCTTGCAGCTCTAGGCACTCCTGGTTCCCTAGTGTGGTGGTTGACGATCTTCACCTCCCTATTAGCTGACATGGGTAAGTCCAACGAACTGGAGAGTAGCAGTTGCAACTCTTCTGAGGCTCAGGGTCCAGCTGGCACATGGACAGCTCAGAGATTCAAGTCCCCTGGATATACACCAACCCCAGCAGGTGCCTCTATTTTCTTTATGAGCTTATGTCTAAGGCAGTGCCTCTCTTCACACTTCTCCTTGCATAGGTGGTTATCCAGGGCATAACTACCACCATAGGAACTGGGGTTGGGAATTTATACCAAACCCAGCAGATCTACCACAGTCTCTCTCTAGAGTTAAAAAAAAAAAACTGCATAAAAGAACTCAAGGGCAAATGCTGTTTCCCATCCACCTCTGGAGGATGCAGCCTCTGAAGGCACCTGGCATTTCTCACACTTCTGGTCTAGTATGTGATGGCTGGTCCCTTTTTGGACCCACTTCCACCATCTTCTTCATCCTTTTAGTAGGACAGTGTAACTTAAAATCTAACTAAGTTTATTTCTTTCAGGATCAACACCCTCCAGGAAAAAAATATTAGTTATGTGGGGATTTTATCCAGTTCCCACCTTGGTGCCAGATCTGTCTTCCCTCAACCTTAATAGAATAGCCAGAGGATTTTATACCCAGTCAGGCAAGGACTACTCCCCCTAACAAGCAGGACACAGCTACAGAAGAATGACCATTGCCCTTCTGCTCCTCCTTAAGAACAAGGGTGTAAGTTCTCTGAAGGGGAGCTTGAGGCATGTTAGCATAGAGGAAGAGGGAAGGCAGCTGGGACCTGGCAGAGAACATGTCCATAGACCCTGCCAAGAAACCCTCTTCTACTGAAAAAAAGCTGGAAGGATCCCACCTAGACCCTTGCCACAAGGTTTATGGTCAAAGGGAATCCCCAGGTAACTCCAAATAACAGGCTTCCCCATTGGTCCCCTGAGAGCTAATGGGTGTGGCATCCAATCAGAACAGCAAACAGCTGGGGCAACTCCCCAACATTAGGAAAAGGAAGGAGGAAAGTCTTTAAAAAGGCCCAACTTCACATCTCACCATGTAGCATGCCCACACCCATGTCTCGGGTTGTGTACTTATCTCATTTCTAGTTTTATTTCCCAATAAACTCTTCTTTTTTTAAGATTTATTTTTTAATTTATTTCTCTTCCTTCCCCCCCCCCCCCGTAGTTGTCTGCTCTCTGTGTCCATTTGCTGTGTGTTCTTCTGTGACTGCTTCTCTCCTTACCAGCAGCACTGGGAATCTGTGTTTCTTTTTGTCGCATCATCTTGCTGTGTCAGCTCTGTGTGTGTGTGCCATTCCTGGGCAGGCTGCACTTTCTTTCACACTGGGCGGCTCTCCTTACAGGGCTCACTTCTTGTGCACGGAGCTCCCCTACACGGGGGACACCCCCACGCACCACAGCACTCCTTGCGCACATCAGCATGGCTCATGGGCCAGCTCCACATGGGTCAAGGAGGTCCAGGGTTTGAACTACAGACCTCCCATGTGGTAGGTAGACACACTATCCCTTGGGTCAAGTCTGCTTCCCTTCTCAATAAACTCTTTACTCTCTTGCCTACCCTATGTCATGTCCTTAAGTTCTTTTAGGTAACATAGCCAAGAACCTAGACACCCAGTGTCAGAGCATTCTACAAACATGGGGAGTGTGTGGGATGGGGTTCAGGGGCAAAGGGAAGTTGTGTGCTCTTGGCTTATTCCTATTTTTCCAGGGAAGGCAGTGAAGGCCAAGAAGAGCAGCTGGTGTGCAACATTTACTTGCAGGTGCCAAGAGGTAAGGGGCCTGTTGGCTGAAAAGGAATTTAGCAGGTGAGGGGTCTTGGGCTCAGAAGTCTGGGTCTCCACTCTCCTTGCCAGGCCTGGGCTTGTGCAGGACTGGGAGATCTATGGAAGGGCTAGGATGCAACCACCTGTGTGTGCTGCAGGATTAAAGTGGAGATGACCATGCAGGTGGGGGAAGGAACATGAAGTGCTGGCTAGAGGAGTCAGTTCTCTGGGTAGTGGTGACCTAAAAAAGAGGGATAGAGTGATATGCAGCTAACAAAAACACCTGACATTCCCAGATGGCCTCCCATCTGAGTACTAACCAGGCCCAACCCAGCTTTGCATCAGAGATTAGAGACATCAGTCATGTTCAGGGAAGTAGTGCAAAAAACTGAGGTTGCCATGGCCTGGACCTTCAAGAGTCTGCACTAGACAGTGCTGTGAAGACTCACCCAGCATCAGGGACTGTGATCACCCAGTGCCTATCCCCTGCTTGTTGCCAACAGCCACAGGGGCATCCTGGAGCAGCATTATATCTCCTACTCAGCTTGCACCCACACCCTCAGGTGACATGGTCAGAAAAGGGGCAAGCCAGGGGGTGAGACCATACTGGCAGTGTCTGGCTACCCATCTAGAGTCCAAGGACAACCCAGGGTGATGGGCACTTCACCAGGCAGGTTACAAAGAGGAGGTCCTCTGCTTTGCTTCTGAAATCCCACCAAGTCATACATCCTCAGGGGGTGTGCCCTTGCCCTGCCCTGACACATCTTGGCTCAGTCCCTGGAAGGACCCCCCCGACCCAACATCCATACACACACTCTTTCCCAGGCCATGCATGACCCATGCCCACACTGTATTCCTCAACCATTTGACCAGAACTGCCAGCACTCCTGCTGACTCCCACAGCTGGCAGCCACCCAGCATTGGTGGCCTTTCCTGCCAGGTCTAGCCAAGGGACTTGACTGGGCATACCAGGCCAGGGTGAACTGGAAGCCAAATGTCTTGTTTTCAGCCCAGCTCTCAGGAACATTTCTTCTCTAGCCAGGCCAGTCTGGGCTGTCCCCTTGCCTAACCTCTCACTGGGTGCATCCTTCCCACCTGGGATACTGTAGGTAGGTCTACAACATTCCTGCTATTGGCTGGCTTTGGATGAGCACAGCACTTGCCCCATACCTGGCTCAGGCTTTGGCCCTTGGATCTAAACTGGAAACTGCCTAACATAGGAAGTCAGTGTTCCCTCAGCATATTGGGGATGTGAAAGTTACAAGCACCAAGGTCCTGCTTGACCCACCCATGCAACTTCAGGAAACAAGCTATTGTACATTGGGACAGTCTCTCAACCTAGCAGTTGGAGACAAATCAGGTATCCAATCAGTTCCACTATAATTGGAAACCACAGCCAGGGGTCCAGATGGAGACTGACAGGTCCTGGGCTTGGAGGCAGACTGGATGCATCACTTGTGAAGGAATGCCCTTGGACCTGGGAACTGGGATCAGCTTTTTGGACAAGCAAATTGAACTGGGTGTGGGTAGAGAGGTGGGATTCCATAAGCTGGTGCTCAGGCAGAGGCACTTGGTACAATAGGCAGCACCTCCACTCACACCTTCCAGGTCTTTGTTGTACATGGGCAGACTTCCTCCAAAAGGCCCTTGCAGCACTGAGCTAAGGTACCAGGGTTGGCAGTGGGCTTAGGGGCAGATGCTGACCCACCACACCACCCCCTGACAGGGTTCTCTTCTGGCTTCCTTTTGTAAGAGTCCTGCAGGCCTGTGCTTTTTCCATTTTTCTTACAATTCTGTCTCAACATCCCCAGAGGTATTTACACAAATACAATAGGTAGTTTTGGCAATGTTGTTACCACAAGCACAGCTATTTCCAATAGAATAAGATATTTCTGATGCCAGATATGGTGGACAGAGGAGAAAGACATCTCTAAGAGAGAAGGTGATTTATTGCAAGTGCACAAGCAAGGACCTGTGGGACTCTTCTCCAAACCAGTTCAGTGAGAATGGGAGCTAGAGTTTTAATAGGCAAAATAAAAAGAAAATGGGGTAGGTGAGAAAAACACAAGTTAAAAAATTAAAAAAATAAAGTGATGCTTCCAGGGGCTTTATGAGTATGTGTATAGACTCTCACTACTGCATTACCTCAAGCATATTAAATATGCCCTTCACCAGCTAAAAACTACAGTTTAGATGTTGATGTGCAGATGACTAGTCCAAGGTTTTTATGATTCCTTTCTCAGCCAACCGTTCAAGAATATCAAGCATTTTTGGTCTCTGAGGATAGTTACAGATTTATTGGGTTCTTCTGACACCATTCTCTCTGGTTTTGCTTTGAGACATTATCTTATTCCTATAAACAAAATTGAGAATTTCCAGTTAATATCCTTTGGGGAACTAAGTGCAAAGAGTAACATTCTAAAATTAGATTAATAGAAAACCAGATGAATTAATGTATTAGAATTTTCTGAGCTGCTTAAGGGAAGAAATTTTTAGTAAGCACATTTTCCAGCTATCAATGTCAAAAATAAGTCCTTGTTCAGCTAATATATAATCAAGTTTGGCAATGCTATTTTCTAAAAGAAGTTTAGACAATGAATCTAAAGACTGTTGTGATATAGTTCTGGCCCTGGCAGTAGATTCAGTAAGTTCTCCTAATATGACTGATAGATTTCTAATTATGTTTCCCCAACTTAACTCAAGCCAAGGTAGCAACAATCTGCCAAAAGAGGCAAACCCAGGTCATGAATTCCCTGGGTAAAACCTTTTTTGCCTCTTAATATAGATTGTGGCAACTTGTCCAGTGAGAAATTTCAAAATCATTATAAACTCCTAAAGGTGCAGTGAGGAGAGCAATTGCACATTACCCAGACATTCACCAGCTATTAAGAGCCCAGGCAAAAAAAAAAAAAAAAAAAAAAGAGCCCAGGCAAAGGCATTGTCAAGGCCCCTACAATTTTTACCAAAAGGTAAAATGGCTCTAAGAAACAAGAAATGATATTAATGCAACCTTTCGGCAGGAAAGACACTTCTAACATCATGTCATCAGTAAGCATCAATGGAGAGAACTCTAGTTTTCCAAGCAGTTACCTAGGGATGGAATGAATTAGGAATTCATTACCATCAACTAACTGTAATTTATTTAGGGATTAGAGTGAATTTACCGGTATTCTACTATAGAACTATTGTGACTAGTAATGGAAGAAATTGTAGCATTGATCTGGAGAAAGTGGCCATGGTATTGCTGAGGGGAGGGAGCAGGAAGAGGAGAAGAGATGTGGGGCATTTTTGGGACTTGGAGTTGTCCTAAATGATAGTGCAGGGACAGATGCTGGACATTATATATCCTGCCACAACCCACTGGGGGAGAGTGTAATCTACAATGTAACTATAATCTATGTTGTGCAGCAGTGCTTCAAAATATATTCACTAAATGCAATGACTGTGCCACAATGATGAAAGAGGTTGTTAATGTGGGAGGAGTGGGGGTGTGGGGGATGGGGTATGTGGAAACCTCATATTTTTTAATGTAACATTTTTTTGTGATCTATGTATCTTTTAAGAAAGACAATTTAATAAAAAATAAAATAGGGATTAATGCTAATCCATCAAAAATCTCTAATAGTTTGAAATTAGAGAAAAATTAAATCAAATGCAAAACTCTAATGATTTCTTTTAAAAAGACAATTGCATAAACATCATTCACATACATAAACTTTAAAACACCTTGAATCTCAAACTTGATTAGATGGCTCTGCAATTGAGATGCTATAATAAAGCAAATCTCCATGTATGCAGGATAATAGTGTATATGAAACTAACATGGGCAAGATTTTTGTTGGATACTATCACTAGAGAATAGTCTAGGATTCATACGTAGGGACAAGAAGACTTTCGTGTATGTGGGTGAATATTTTATAGTCTTCATTTAATTCCCCAAAGTAGAGATCTTGCACCCAAAATAATTCCTTTAAATGTCATTATTTGCATGATGATTCCACTTACAGATCCACAGTAACTCAACATGCATTAATTGACATGAGAAAGAAGCCATATTTCAGCAAACCACTTGGAAAACACTCAGTGACATAAGCAGAATCATATTAGAAGTAAATCGTGTCAATGCCATTTAAGTGCTGTAGCCTTTATTGAAATTTCTATTCACAAACTATACAATGAAATTCACTTTGGAGAGAAACCATATGGCTGCCTTCTATGTGGGAAAGTTTTCATTAGATTTTTTCACCTGAGGCAACCAACTAGAAAACATGAAATAAGAGAAAAAAATCTTTACTAGAAGGATGGAACTCCTTGTGGGTGATCTAGAAAATTCATAATGGAGAATGTTTTCAAAGGAAAATCATTTATTCAGTGATTGGGGAGCTTATGTTATGTTTCTATGAGGGTTATTGTTTGAGGAATTTGGACAAGTGATCAAGTATCTCAGGACTGAGTTATGAAGGTCAGTGGTGGAAATGCTATAAGTTTGGAAATAGAAGAATATGTGAAATTTTTGATTTGGGGGTCTTCTAATGTAAATGGATAAGGTGCTGTGGCTACCTTGAATGGGTCAGTGATGGATATTTGAGTCAGTGATTAAATATCTGAAAAATAAGAACAGACATGGTTGCTTTGTTTCTGATCTTAGAGGAACAAGTACTTCATTTCAGTGACTAGATTCCATATCAGTGTGTAAGAGGGCCCTGCAGATAGTAATTCACTGAGCCAAGCAGAAATCCAGAATATTCCCCTTGCCCCTTGCTAATGGCACAAAAGGGAGTATCAGTCTGAACCCACTGCAGAAGCTCATCTTGTTCATAATAAAATAAGGAATAGATTCCCACAACTACAAGGCCCATAGGCAATGACATTATGATGGTCCAGATGTGGAAATCCACTCCCTGATCTTAATTTTGAATAAGTATAATCTGGAGTATCTCTCTAGATACTTCACAGCTAATTTCATACATAGTTTTAAAAGACTGCTGAATGTTTTCCTACTGAAATTGGGACTACTAGAGGTATTTCTGTTTTCACCCCTACACCTCATATTTTATTAAATATTGAAAGACAAGAATACTTTACCCTAAATAGAGACCAAGAAAAGGATGTCTTCTCTCATCACTTCAGGTATATATCAATATAATGGTGGACTTAGTGTAATAGATCAAAGAGTGGAAAGAAAAATCAGAAAACTTGGAAAAGAAAACTGTTTTTTATTGCAGATGACATGATTGGGTATACAGAAACCACTATTAAATTAGCAAAAACATTTAGAGGTAATTAGTAACTTCACTAAGGTCACAGTGTCCAGAGTTAAAATAAATTTCAATTTCTATATACTAGAAATTTAATGAGAGAGGTACTCCATGTTCCTGGGGCTGTAATATCATGTTGTCTGCATTTTCATGTCTAGTTCAGTGGTGGATCCACCCAGCAACAGAAACAGTCATGGGAAATTCAGTTATTTCATGGATGTCACTGAGGGAAATTTCATTATTTTCATCCTATAGGGAGGAATTATCCTCAGACTCTCTCCCACCAGGAGCTCCAGCCTCATTGGATGTGCAATGCATCTTGATGATCCTGCATTGGTTATGACATTCCATAGATGTCTATCATTATATATTCCATGTCTTGACATCAACATGAGTAACATAGATTATGCCTTTCCACAATGCCAGTTGTTTCCATAAGCCCCTTTGCCACACATGAGAACTTTTGATTCTCCAGTTATGTTCTGTCCATGTTCCTGACATGATATTGTTTGATTACAACCATGTGGCAGTAAACAGTTACATCATAGGCTTGGGTTCTTGGGTCCAAGTGTTCTAGGATTATGCATCACTCATAGTTCAGCACATGGGGTACTTTCTCCAGTGCCATAAGTGGTTTATTGTCTTTCTGAGGCTATGTACACAGCAGCTGCTGCCAACAGGATGCCAAGGGCTTCAGCTTGGCTTATTCATCAGTGAAACAGCACCTGATGGGCTTCTTGAACTGGGGCCCTCTCTATTCCAGTGCAGGCAGTGGAGGGCCTTCATCTCATATTACAACAGGATCATTGTTGAGGGATGCTTCTACCACTACTTCATGAAAGCATGTCATTCTTTGGAGGCCCAGGCAAGAACAGTTTTTAATTTGCTACTTCCACTTGATGATTCTCTCTCATTGGGCACATCCTGGATAGTGTACTGATTGCCCAGGACCCAGTATCTGATGAGGATTTCTAGACTTAGGAGGATCTGAGAGCTCTCTGTAATCCTTACCTTTTCCATTTCCATCAAGGCCCAATAGCATAACAGAAGTTTCCTTTTGAAGGACATATTCTGGGTTTTGTCTGGGAACTTGACGGCATAAAAGCACTGTAGCTCTGCTTTCCATATGACCCAATATAGAGGTGCCAGGAGGATGTGAAGATATGGAATATACCAGCACCTATACACAAATAGCCTAATAAAACACTGTGCTTCCTTTCTGGAAAGGGGTGACTTTAGGAACACTAATTTCTCTTGAACTGCCTCAGGGATCCAGTGCTGCCTTGGGCTGATATACCACCAAAGAAATTCACCAATTGAGCTGGAACTTGCATCTTGTTAGAATTTATGGCCAAACTAAATTGTCAGTTCCCACTTAGCAATACATACTGTCCCTGGGTAGTTTGTTCCTCACACTGGCCCACCAACATGAGATCATCAATATAATGGAGCATTTGGCATTCTTTGGGCAAGTGTAGCTTACTCAAATCCTGTCCCACCCATTGATGGCAGATAGTGGTTGAGTTTAAATACCCATGTGGCTGTTCAATGAAGATCCACTGTAGGCCTTGCCATTGGAAAGAGAATTCATCTGGTCTTCCTCTCAGAGTGGGAAGGCAAAATGGGTATTCACCAGTTCAAAATTGCATATTAATCATCAGGGGAAGCCATGATGGTTTCCAAGAGTGTCACAATGTCTGGTACTGCAGGTGCCAAAGGCAATCTTTCTGCACTCAATTGCCAACAGTCTTCAATTAGTTACCATGCTCCACTTGCTTTTTCCAATGGCCACAACAGGCTACTATAGGTGGAGATAGTGGAACAGAGGACAGCTGCAGAAGCAAGGTCTTTTGTGAGTTCTTTTTCTCCACCAGGAAGGAGTATTGCCACTGTTGGACAATGCAAAGATGTGGGAAAAATGAGAGATGTTGAGTCCAGCTCTCCCCCAACCATGATAACCAGAATTTGCTGGGATTGGGAAGCTTATACTTGTTGTCACGCCTGGGGTGTGCAGTGGAGCAGGATATCAATAGCTACAATGTATTCTGTGGCAGGAAGCATGACCACAGAGGTGGCCAGAAACCAAACGGACCAATGAACAGGGTGGCACTAACCTCCCATCCACATATATTTGTGGAATGCCCAAGGTCTCCCCACTTCATCTACTGGAATGATAGTGACTTGGATGTGTGTATTCAACAATGCTATAAAGCTTTGTTCACTGCCCCCAAATTGTATATGCACTGAGGCATATGACCTATGGTCCTGGAGGATTATTGGATTTCTTGGTCATAATCCTCAGCTATTTTAAATTCAGTCATGTCTTGGTTAAGAGAAACCTTCCAGGGGCCAGACTCTTCTCTCACATTTGAAGGTGGAGGCAAGAGCTTTCCAACTTGTTCTTCCCCCACTACTCCCCATATTTGGCAGTTGAGGGGAGGGGAACTGGAAGAGGAAGATTGTCCCTATTGAGCCTGTGGATCTTATTCTAGCTTATATTTTTCCCAAAGTTCTCCACTGGAGTTCTCATCTATGTGTTCCAGGTAGTTGAAATCCCAATCTCATTGACCTCGGTGCATTACTATCCAGCTAACTCCCTAGAATTCCTGGGTAGGTTTCTCAAAGTCCCATTTATTGCCACCCTTCCTCCATTGGATGGAAACATGTCTAGGTCCTCCACCTGTGGGCCATTACCTCTACCCACTCTGGTAGGGCAGGTGTGAAACTTCAGTTTAGCCCACAAGGACATCAGTTCTGTTCTGTCCAAAATGCTCTCGTACAAAAGGAATGCAAGAGCAATGAAAAGAATGGCCAAAAATTAAAAAAACAAAAAACACCCACTCCATTCTGTACATCCCCATGCACTCTGCTTGCAAGACTAAAACCTGTGGAGTAATTTGCTCTATGGTCCATAATGGGAAACAGGCTCAGGCACAACTTTTAGTAAATGAACACTTTATTCCTTTCACAGAACCAAGTGTCCAAATTGTCCAAAACAATAGGGCAAAAGATTCCATCATGACCAGTCTTCCAGGAAGGCCAACTTCTTATGCCAGTATTAGAAGTTGGCAATTCTGCATGCTTCTCCTTGGGGACGAGAGACTTGTGCTGTTTGAATGTTCAGTATTTATACACCACAGCACATGAGGATCTGGCAATGAAAGTTCTCTCCCTGGTAAGCATCTGGGGCTAAGTATTTCCAGTTTCTGCATTTAAGGATGATCAGACATTTCCATTAGACCTAATACATGCACCAGGCTGTGGAATGGAAACATACTGAGGCATGCATACACAATAGAATTGGGAGTAGACAAGACTGGGAGATGTTCTCTAGGTGTGCCTGTGGCTTCCCCAGCATATTAGATTCTCCAGTGTGCCCTCTGTAAGTACCAGTTATTATATATTAGGCTATTCTGTCATGTCCTGAAATAATGTTGTTGCCCATTGTAACATTAAGTTCAGGTGAGCTCAAAGGAAACAATCCTTAGAATCAAATCCCACCATTTTGTAACAGTAGTCATGTGGAACTTCTTCTGGGGATGGCCTGGTGACATTTAGGTTTTCAATACAAAGGAAGCATTTCTTCCCCAAGGTTGAAGCACTCTGTATGGGAAGTCCTTGGGCTTCAAAAGATGTCTCCCATGGCCAGTGGACTCTATCCCTCTTATCTACAGTGTGGTTTCCTTGAGACACTAGGCAAAATATCCAGTAGGCCAGTGTGGTCCACAATATTGAAACTTCCACTGGAATGATGTGGAATGATGGTTAAATGCTGACAGAGCTGACAGATTTTTCTTAGCATGGTGACACCAGCAAAATCCATTCCATTTGGACAAAGAACAAATTGCCCAGAAAACAGTCAGTCAGGTGGGTAGGCAGACTGGCAAGCAGAGAGGGAGACAGACATATCCAAGGGCCCCAACCTACACAAGACAGCAGGACTCCCACGTGAAGATGCCAAGAAAGTGCCAGCAGCAAAGGCAAATCCCCCAACCTCTGCTAATTCCTGGCCCAGAGACCACAACCCTGGGCCTCCTTCCCTCAGGTCAGAGGGCTCAAGCTGGCTGAAGGTTGACCTTGTGCTGTGATTTGTTCTCCAGGATGAGGTTAGAGAGGGCTGAGTGGCCTGAGCTAATGGAGCTTAGAGTCAATGGGTGGAGACCACTGAGAAACAGAGCATGGAGTCATTCTGGCCATCTGGAAGGTTTGCAGAGGGAGGGCTCCCTTGCTGGGGAGAATTCTAAAGTGTCCTCCAAGAGAAAGTCCATTAGGAAAAGGAACTCCAAAGAGGCAGGAAGTACCTGATGCAATCCCGAGGTCTTGGAAAACATCAAATGTATTCCAGTCACCCTCAGAAGGATGGTCAAGCCCAGAGATGTACTTACCAGGTGCAATGGATGTATCATGATGATGGGAGAGAGTGTTGCTGTGGGGGGAGTGGGGGGTGGAGGCGGTGGGGTTGAATAGGACCTCATATTTTTTTAATGTAATATTTTTTTAAAAAATGAATTAAAAAAAAAAAAAGAGCTCTGTGACCACCCAGGGCAGAATCCACTGTGGCAAGGAAGCATAGTGGGGTGGTGCCCATGGGGGTGTGGATGTTGTGGGTGAAGGCTTTTGGGTGGGGTGGAATGTTAGGGCAGCACCATGCCTAACTCAACTGCACCACCAGGATCATAGCCATAAGCCTCAAGGGTCTTTCCAACCATGCCTTTGGAGACTCCAGAGCCCCACCTCTCCTTGCAGACCCCTTGAGACATGCCTATCCAAGGCCATCCAGTTCCCAGCTCCAGGGGCATCTCCTCTCAGTCACTCATAACTTCAGGTGACAATGCCTCCAAGCCCAAGTCCACCAGTCTCTACCACAGTCGTGGTTGGGGCTTCCCACTATAGTGGACTGGAACAGAGCCACAGTTTGGCTCCAGCTGCTGAGTTGAACAGATGCCCCACTGCGTAGTGAGTCTGTGTGTTACTTGAATTTGCATGGGAGAACCAGGTGGGATCTTGGTGCCAGTGGCTCCCCCAGCCCCAGCCCTCTGAATAGATGTCAGCTTTCCATCTTGAGCAATTCCAACTGGGTTCTGACGGCTGAGGACAGAGCCTGGACCATAACAGGTGTAGTCATTTTATGGAGACCACTAGCAAGAGTGCTGTGGCTACAAGGGTGGGAGGACACATTGGATGGGTGCACCCTATGGGAAGATAGGCATGGGGACAGCTTGGCCTGGCCTCTCTAGAGAAGTGATGTCCCTGAGTGCTGGGTGGAAAATGAGACCTTGGGAATCCTTCTGACACTAGCCTGGTGCATTCAGTCAAGTCTGCCGGGTTGGTGGAGCCTTGACCAGGTGGGCTGCCCAAAGACATTCTAGGAAGGGTCTGCAGTGCTGGGCAGCTGCCCACTGGTCAGGTTGTCAGGGTATATTAGTGGTTCTAGTTGGACCCAGCAGGGATATGTGTGGGGCACTTGAGAGCTGGGAATGGAGGTGTGTGGCTGTTGGGTGGGTATGGGGGCTTTCCAGGAACTAAGGCAGGTTGGGCACACGGGGGCAGAAGAGGGCCCAAGGTCACACACCCTGAGGATCTCTGACTTGGTGAGATGTCAGAATCCAAGTGCAGACAAGCCTCTTTGGAAACTGCCTAGCAAAGGACCTGGTATCCCAGGGAGCCCTTGCCTTCTGGTTTGCTATATGGGTAGCTGGGCATTGTCAGAGCCATCTCAATGCCTGGCCTGCCTTCTGGCTGCCACCCTGGTCCTCAGGGTGGAGTAAAACCCAAGAGTGAGATGTACCAGGTGGCCAGGGCACCCAGTTGCCTAGTGGCAGTTAGCAGATGCAGTGGCCCAGATCTGGGCTTCAGGGGTCCAAAGACCCTATAGCTGGACAAGTTTCAGCAGGACTGCACAGCACAGTTTCTTGAGGCTCCAGTCTGTGACAACCAGCGTCTATGGCTATACCACCCTGAACATGTCTGATATAGACTGATGTTTGATTTCTAAAGCTAATCTGGGTGGGGTCTGGTTAGTACTTGGAGACTGCTTGGGAATACTAGGTGTTGTAGGCTTTTGACAGCAGCATTTTTCCCACGCATGCATGTTCTTTCTCTTTCTCTCCCCCCTCTTATTTTGGTGGCACCTGCCCAGAGCATAGCTCCCTTAAGCCAATGCTTCCTGTCCCTCTGCAATAGACCTGCACTAGTACCATCATCTCTACCACTCTCCATGTCGATTGGAGCACAGGTAGCTAACTGTCTCAACCACTCATTGGATCTCCCCAATCAGCACAAGCCCAGGCGTGGTAGGGGCAGCAGAAATCCCAATTGTGGAAGCAAAGAATCCCCACATGCTAGACCTCTTCTTGGCCACTGGAGACCTAAATCCCCTTGGCACCTACATGTAAATAGTGCCCAAAAGGAGCCACCCTTGTCCTTTGTTGCCTTCACTGGTACAACAGTGATGAGATGAGGGAACTATTCCTTCCCTTGCAACTGGGCCCCATTCTACACACTCCCAATGTTCTTCAGTCTCCAGAGTACAAGACCGATCACTCATGCCTCAGGCCACCTTAGACATGTTCATGGCCACTGATCTCTAGCAAACATGCATGGCATTCAGCAACTCCAGAGGACCTCTGTGTTGATGGAGAAACAACGCTCTGGGAAACAGAAATACAAGCACACAGATAGACCAGAGGCCCATTGGTTCTCTTGCACAGACTGGCAGGATTCATAAGGGAAGATGCCATGAGAGACTACTGGTGGCAGCAGTGGCACATCCTGAGGAATCAACCTCACTGATTCCCAGCTCCAGGCCAGTGCCTTCCTCTATTGGTCCAGCCCAAGCATGAGCTGCTTGCTCAACAGTCCCTCCCCATCCTGAGTTCTCCTCATTGTCCACCAGTCACCCACTGGATCAGAGCTGCAGATCTGAGCTTCATTTCCTCCAGATCAGAGGGCCCAGGCTGGCTGCAGATCTGCCCTGTGCTGAGATCCATTAATGAGAGGAGAGCTGGCTGAGTGGCTTACTTTCACGGAACTTAGAGTTGAGTGGGTGAAGACCAATGGGAGACAGAGCAGGGAGTCACTCTAGGATAGGGTATGTTTACAGAAATCGAGCTCTTTTGCAGGGGAGAATGAAGAAGTGGTTCTATGCCCAAGTAACAGCCCACTGAAAGAAAGATCACCTAAATAACTGGAAGCACCTCAATCTAAGCTTTCCCAAAGTCTTGGAAATAAGACACATTTCCTCTTCTCCCTTGGGCAGAACTTCAGGATCTCTGTCCCCACCTTAATCAGAATCCACTGTTGCACTAAGTCCTATCTGGAATGGTGCTGGGTAGGGGTAGTGATGGGATTGGCATGAGCTTGCTGGGTGTGGGGTGTTGGGGCAGCATCAGTCCAAACCCTACTGCAAACCCCAGGGCAATATATCTGAGTTGCAAAGCATTGTTTGTTTGTTTCTGGTTTTTGGTTTTTATAAAGGGTATTTATTTGGGGTAGGAGGTTACATATACCAGGCCATAGAGCATAAGTTACTTCACTCACCAAAGTCTTTTCATGTGTTAGAGCAAGACAGCTGCCAATGTCTGTGAGGGTTCAAGCTTCCTGGGTTCCTCTGGGCTCAGCTCCTCTGTTTTCTCCACAAGGTCAGCTCTCTAGGCTTCTGCAAAGCATTTTGAAAGCCAAGCCACAGATAGCAAATGTACAAGAGATGTGAGTGAAAGTCAGAGTCCAGGAAAGAGTGCTTATAGGATGCATGGAGGCTCAAGATGCCTGTGAAGCACATAACTGTGGATTTAAAATAGGATGAATATGGTTAAGCAGAAATGATCATTTTTCCCAATTTGGTAGGTCAAGGTGTCTCAGCTTTCTTCTTTTTTTACAGATATATTTTATTTATTTATTTCCCTGCATCCCCTCATTGTTTGCACTGGCTGTGTCTCTTTCTCTTCACTGTTTCTTTAGGAAGGACTGGGAAACAAACCCTGGAACTCTGATGTGGGAGGGAGTGCCTAATCACTTGAGCAACCTGCATTCCCTGCTTTGCTGTGTCTCTCATTGTTTTCCTTCTTGTGTCTCTTGTTGCATCATCTTCTTGTGTCAGCTTGTCACACCTACCTGTCATGCCAGATCACTGTCTTCTTTAGGAGGCACCAGGAGCCAAACCAGCAACCTCCTATGTGGTAGGCGGGAACTCAACTGCTTGAGTTACATAATTTCCCTCTGCTTTCTCCTTTATCTAACCTAGAATTTGTAATTTTTTTACATCATTCCTTCAGTTTTTGTGATAGGTTTCTAAAGCTATCATTGTATTTTAACATCTTATTACTCCTTTTTAACATATTTGTATTGTTTGTAATAGTTTTCCAGTTTTTCCAAACATTTACTTATTCACTAACTCTAAGTACCTTAAATCCTTAGTATACTTATCATACAAAGAGAAATGTCAGAATAAGACACAGGAGTTTATTCCATCTTGTGTGTACACTGGTAACTAGGTAAATAGTATGGGTTGCTAGTTCTACAACCCAAAAGATATTTGTTATCTGTCAGAGCAATAATCTTGCATTTTCAAAGAGTAGGTATCTATCAAATAGAGGTGAAGAACTAAGGTTTGTTTCTTCCCACCAACTGTGTTACAAATATGAGAATAATTCAAAAACAGCCTACCCATCCCACAAACTATCAGTAAGTACAGTAATCTCCACTTTTGGCAAGATTATGTGGGGATAATGGTTTAAGTACAAGGCTTATGCACAAGGGCACACGTGACTCTCACATAAGGTTACATACCACAAATTATACAAACTGTGCCCTCAAAAAGGATATCAATATTGCCCTGAGACATAGATTTTGAAATAGAAAATTAATTTTCCTACACTCAATCTCATCTATTTGGTTGCAACTTATCCTTATGATAAAGCCATTCTTTGCTCTTCTTTATGAATCCCAGCCATTTAAGTGAAAAGTCCTAGAAAGTCCTCAGCTTTTCCTCCTTATCATTTCTGGTTCTTCTGAATTCAGTAAGGGCTTCAATGATATTCAATTTTGTCCAAACCATGCCTACTAATGATTTGGGAATCTACTTTAAACCCATGGCACAATTAACCAAAAGTGGTTGATAAACCAGGACGGGCTGTAACATTTCTCCTATCACTCAACTTCTGACCTTGTGCTACTATTTAGTCTTTCACCCCTTATTTCTTGTGCCAACTCAACTAATCTTCCCCAAGGGACCTACTCATTTTTAACTAAAAAGCTTACCTCCAGGACTTCTCTCTCCAAAGCATGACCTTGAGCTGTAAAAATTAACCAATCATTTGAGCTCTCTAAGAAGACATCAAAGGCATACAATAATCTTAGTACCATTTTTGCTTCTAAGAAGTCTGGAAGTCTGTGGCATATGATCTGAGTTTGCTCCCAATCACTCTCCCACTCCAGCTTGGTCACTGTAGAAGTGCTATGAAGACAGGATAGGCAATCAGACCAGGAGCACCTCTCACACAGTCAAAAAGGGCTCATTGGGTGCAGATGAAGCTCAGTGGCTGAGTAACTCCCTCCCATGTTTGAGGTCCCAGTTTTAACCCCTGGTAACTCCTAAGAAAGGGGGGAGTCTCATTAAATATGTAGTAAGCACACCCATTCCTAGCAGCATAATCAGTTGACATGACAATCTCAGAAAGAGGAAATTGGGGAGGGCCTAGGGATGTGTTGTAGGGAAGCACAGGTTCAGATAGGGCTTCATGCAGAAGTAGAGGGCAGACAGGACCCTGTAGCAGTTTGACCTAGTTATTAATTCCAAAAATAGATATTGGGCTATATTTGTAAACTGGTCTGTACTTGACTAAATTATGATTAGGGCTTTGATTGGGCTACATACGTAGGGTGTTGGGTCCCCACCTCTTGGTCGGTGGGGACTCACAGGTAAAAGACATGGTGCTCTAAAATATATTCAACAAATGCAATGAATGTCCCACGATGATAATAGAGGTTGTTGATGTGGGAGGAGTGGGGTGAGGGGGTGGGGGGTGTATGGGGACCTCATTTTTTTTAATGTAACATTTTTTAAAAACTAAAGAGGGCAAAATCAAACACTGAAAAAAGTTCTTATTTTCTTTTTTTTAAGATACATAGCTCACAAAAAATGTTACATTAAAAAATATGAGGTTCCTATATACCCCACACACCACTCCCTACTACCACATCATCGACCTCTTTCATAATTGTGGCACAATCATTGCATTTGGTGAATACATTGGAGCACTGTTCCACTGTATGGATTATACTTTACATTGTAGCTTACACTCTCCCTTAGTATATTCAGTGGATTATGGCAGGATATATAATATCTGGCATCTGCCCCTGCAGTATCATGTAGGCCGTCCCAAAAAAAACCCCACATCACATCTCTTCTTCCTTCTCCATGCCCTCAGCAACTACTGTGGCCACTGTCTCTGCATCAATGATACAATTTCTTCCATTGCTAGAGGCACAATAGATCTATAGCAGAATACCAATAAGTCCATTCTAATCCATATTTTATTCATCCTGTGGATCCTGTGATGGTGATGTCCACTCTACTTCTAAATCGAGATGGGACTTAGATCCCACATGGCTGATTGATGTGATTCTTCTGCTTGCAACTGTAGGCACTCTGGGTTCCCTGGTGTGGTGGTTGACCATCTTCACCTCCCTGTTAGCTGATCTGGGTAAGCCCAATGAACCTAAGAGTAGGTGTTGCAACTCTGCTGAGGCTCAGGGCCCAGCTGGGACATGGCCAGTACAGAGATTCAAGTCTTCTGAGTATACACCAATCCCAGGGCCTAACACAGAAGAGGCATGTGTAGAAAGTTCATATCTGAGTCCAATACCATCACACAAAGGAGCACAAATTCCAAAGTAGGCCCACTGGCAAGACACTGATCTCCAGAGCCATCTGCCATGACCATAGAGCTCATGTGTCTCTGTAGCCCTTAGAAGTACCAGTACCTGGGGTTGTATCTACTTTGGCTGTATCTGGGATCCTGCTGAGATGTGTGTAAGCATGACCCCTCTGATGACCTCCCAACTCATTTTGAAGTTTCTTAGACATATAGATTCATTTGTCTTCACCATTTTTCCCTTTTATTCAAGGTCTTTTTCTAGTTGCATCACCAGCTGGTGATTGGCAGTAATCCCTCAGTGCCAGGGAGGCTCATTCCCAGGAGTAATGTCCCATGCTGGAGGGAGGGTACTGCATTTGCATGCTGAGTTTAGCTTAGAGAGTGGCCACATTTAAGCAACATGGAGGCTCTCAGGAAGTAACTCTTAGGTACCCTGTAGCTCTAGGCCTAGTTGAAATTTTAGGCACATGGGCTCATAAGCATAGTGTTCCACAAGATCATGAAATGATGATATAGGACATGTTAAATTTCACCAAAAATTTAGAGAAGTATATAGTCTAAAATGTAAGCCATAATGTAAACCATAATGTGACTAAAAATCTAGAAAGGTGTACAGTCTAAAATATAAACCATAATGTAAACCCAAATGGAACCATGTTTGGTAGCTATTTTCTTTTATATATATATAATTTTTTCATTTTATTTTATTTTTTGGTAGCTATTTTCAATATTGGTACATCAGCTGTAGCAAATATAACATGACCATGTAAAAAGATCATTGCTATGGAAGTAGGAAAAGGGTTTGATGTTGGATATATGGGAGTCCCCTATAGTGCATATGTGACGTTACTGTGATCTAAAACATTTTGAAGACAAAATTTAAAAATTTAAAAGAGTTAGGGGTTTTGATGTTGGAGTTTGATGGTGAAGTCTTAAGCTGGAGCCCCTGGAAGTAAGCACACAGTGGAAAGAGAAGCTTTCCCCAGGAAGAGAAGAACCCTGAGTCCAGAAAGAAGTAAGCCCTGGGAAGAGAAGAACCCTGATCCTGGACAGAAGCAAGACCTGGGAAGAGAGGAACCCAGGAACCCTGAACCCTGCAGATGTCAGCAGCCATTTTGCTCCAACACATGAAAACAGACTTTGGTAAGGGAAGTAAATTATGCTCTATGGCCTGGTGCCTGTAAACTCCTATTCCAAATAAATACCCTTTTAAAAAGCCAACAGACTTCTGATATTTTGCATCAGCACCCCTTTTAATGACTAATACAGGCCCTATCACCCATATAATCCTAGCTGATCCTGAGGCTATACACATGCACTCAGGAGAACTGAAAGTGTGCAGCAAAGGAAACATCACAGCAGATACTAAAATGCCAGGGAAAATTCCTTTTATTTTTTAACTAGGACATCTTAAAATAAGATTTAATCCACACTCAAACATTTCTTGCAAAGTAGCACTGATGGGTGAACAAAATATTTTCAAATGTAAATATATTGCTTTAATATTACATTTTAATTTGAGATAGCATTTGTCAGGACATAAAATGGAAATAGAAGTTCAAGAATAAATGGGAACACACATTTCTGTTTGATTATGAAAAGTCAATTTGTGTATTTTTAAACAAAGAGTGACATGAACTCAGTATATATTTAGATGATAGTGCATTCACTTAAATGATATAGAAGTCTTATTTTAAAAACTGCAGTAAATGCAGTGTATTAGATATATCCTTTGGAGCTATGTAAATTTATGAGAAAAATGTGAAGAAGTCAAGTTAAAAATGTGCCAGGGTTATATAACTCTTAAAATGTCTTTTGTAAGTACAGAAGCAAATTTTTTGAAACCATTTATATAGCTTATGAAGGATAATTGCCTCCAATTGTCTCCAAGATAAAGTTTCTGGAACTATTCTAAACTTTTTATTCTGTTTCATAAAATTTCACGTCCTTGTACTTGCCTGAATCAATGGGGAATGTACAGTGACAGATATCATTCTAGACTCATCAATACTATATTAGTTTTCCAGGGATGCTTTAAGACTACCATATCCTGGCTGCTTTAGCAACAGGAATTTGCTATTTTAGTTTTGGAGGCTAGAGTACTAAACCAGGCCATCTTTCTTCCAAAGTCTGCAGTGTTCTGGTGGTGGCTTGTTGGCCATAAATCTTTGCCTCAATTACATGGTGATCTGCTTACTTATGTCTCCTCCTATTCTTTTTTTTTTAAAGATTTTATTTATTTCTCTCCCCTTCCCCCCTCCCAGTTGTCTGTTCTGTGTCTATTTGCTACATTTTCTTCTTTGTCTGCTTCTGCTGTTGTCAGTGGCACAGGAACCTGTGTTTCTTTCTGTTGCATCATCTTGTTGTGTCAGCTCTCCGTGTGTGCAGAGCCATTCTTAGGCAGGCTGCACTTTCTTTTGCACTGGACAGCTCACCTTACAGGGCGCACTCCTTGCGTGTGGGGCTCCCCTACACGGGGACACCCGTGTGGCACAGCACTCCTTGCGTGCATCAGCACTGCACATGGGCCAGCTCCACAAGGGTCAAGGAGGCCCGGGGTTTGAACCGTGGACCTCCCATGTGGTAGATGGATGCCCTAACCACTGGGCCAAGTCTGCTTCCCTCTCCTATTCTTTCTAATACTACTGTGTGGTAGTATTAAGATCAAGAAGATAAAGATGATCACTTTCAGTATCTGTTATAATTAACTCTAATAACAAAAAAACTCTTTCTTGTATAACCTTTTCATTCTTGGGTATCTCAGATTTCTTTTTTTATTTATTTTTTACACTTTTTAATTAAAGTTAATAGATCACAAAGAATGTTACATTAAACAACATTAAAAAAACATAAGAGCTTCCCATATACCCCACTCCCCACCCCTTACCCCATCATTTTTGTAAACTGTAATTTTTGAAGATATACATATAACAAAAAAAGTTACATTAAAAAATGAGGTTCCTGTATGCCACCCAACCCCCACCCCATTCCAACCACACCAACAAACTCCTCCATCATTGTGGCATACTCTGCACTCAGTGAACACATTTTTGAGCACTGCTGCACAGCATGAATAGTTTACCCTGTAGTTCACACTCTCTCCCAGTACATTCAGTGGGTTATGGCAGGATATATAAAGTCCAGCATCTCACCCTGCAATATCACTTAGGATAACTCAGGGTCCCCAAAATGCCCCCACATCACATCTTTTCTTCCCTCTTTCTGCCCTCAGCAACTACTGTGGCCACTTTCTCCACCTCAATGCTACAATTTCTTCTATTACTAGTCACAATAGTTTTATAGTAGAATATCAGTGTGTCCACTCTAATCCATATTTTATTCCTCCAGTCTGTGGATCCTGGGATGGTGATGTCCACTCCACCTCTATATCAAGAGGGGGTTTAGATTCCACATGGATGATGGATGCAATTCCTCTGCTTGCAGTACTTGGCACTCTTGATTCCCTGGTGTGGTGGTTGATCATCTTCACCTCCCTATTAGCAGACCTGGGTAAATCCAATGAACCAGAGAGTAGAAGTCACAACTCTGCTGAGGTTCAGGGCTCCAGCTGACACATGGGCAGTCCAGAGATTCAAGTTCCCTGAGTATGCACCACCCTAGCACCAACAACAGATTCAGTAGAAGTGACAGAAGAGGCATGTGTAGGAAGGTCACATCTGAGTCCAGTTCCATCACACTCAGGAGCACAAATTCCAAAGTAGGGCCCTCTGACATGCCTCAAAACTCCAAATCCATCTGCCATGACCACATACCCTGTGGATCTCCATAGCCTTCAGGAGAACCAGCACCTAGGGTTGTATTTACTTTGGCTCTCTCTGGGATCCTGCTGAGGTGTGCATAAGTGTGACCCCTCTGATGACTTCCTCTTTTTGGAAGACTCTTAGCCATATAAACTAATTTGTCTTTGCCATTTTCCCCTTTTATTCAAAGTCAAGGAGCAGTTTTTAATACTTGATTCAAGATGTAGGCTGAGATAGTCTGCTGGTCTGAGTTGACCCTTTTATTCAAGGTCTCTTTCTAGTTGTATCACCAGTTAGAGATTGGTAGTAATCTCAGGGAACTTTCAATAATCTTCCCACATAGACTGATGAGCAAAGGATTGAACACTTAGTGGTTCACAGTGGTCAAAAACAACCTCTGCATATTTATTAGCTGGCAGTTAATTCACATAGAAAGAGGTGCAACCCATAGGAAGACAGCAAGAATTATGCAATATATGCTATATAAAATATATTACCTATTCGTGTTTATGCATACATATGCACACATATATCAAGAACAGACATATATTGCTGTATAGTACAGGGGAGAGAGAAACCATAGATTTAGTCCAAGCAAGACCAAAATAAAAATATGAATAAAAAAATTAGCAACACCAGCAGTAAGCACCATAACAATTAAAAATAAGAATCCAAACATGGTAAAATATTTTAAGTCATCCAGAATGATCAGTTTTCAGAAAATGAAAGTGTTTCATACATAGGGGGAAATGCAGTGAAGAGGACTGGTCCATAACTATCTCCAGAAGTCTTTTAAATTAAGATATCAAACAGCTATTATATGTGTTCCAAGAACTAAAAAAGATCATATTTTATGAATGAAAAGACAGTATGGCTACAATGAAGAAGTAAGAAAAGGAATTTCTAAGAGGAGATAAAAATTATTTTAAAAAGAAATTTTAGTGTTGCTGAAACAGTGACTCATGAAAAATTCTGTAGAGTAATGCAACAGATAATTCAAGATGGCAAAAGAATGAATCTTGAAGTAATAAAATCCATTCTTCAGAACCCAACTAAAAATTACTGAGGGAAAATTAAGAGAATGTCAGTCATCTGTGAGAAATATCAAATATACCAACTTCCATTTAATTGGACTCCTAGAAGGAGAGAAGGTGAAGAAAAATATTTGAAGAAATAAAGACCAACAATGACCTAGATTTAATGATAAATGATATTCATATCTAGGAAGTTAAAAACAAACCCTGCTAGTATGTATACAGAGATCCACACATCACAGAGAAACAATGAAAAACAAATACAAGGACCCATACAAGGAACCAATGTCTAGAAGAGAGATGTGAACTCTAAGTTTCAGTGTCCTCAGCTCAGCCTATATCAAACCAACAATGGCTCATTTGAAAAGCAGGAATTAAAAATATTCTGTAAGGCATTTCACTTGTGGCTGTAGCCAGATAATCACAGCAAGGAAGAAATCATTTTTCAATTGCTCCTGGAACAGTTTATAATGAAGGGATACTGCAAAAACTGGTCCAGTTTGAGAGGAAACTGCAATTCAAGCAGAAGAATCCTGGAGAAACTCATGGAAGATCTGACCAATGATCACATGAGGTCACCTGATTTTGTTCATGTCCACATGCAGGGACAGGAAGCCCACTTCTCAGAGAATATGACCTTAAGTACTCATCTCATGGGAAAAAAATGTCAGCAAGAATCCCAAGAGGAGTATGAGAACACCCTTCCATGGCCCCCAAAATAGTCCCCTTCAAACAGAACAAGCAGAGGAATATCAACAGTTCTGTGATACTCCAATCAAGTAAATGACAATATTACTAATTGAGTCAATCAATTACCTACCCTGGTTATTATTCAGGAAGATAATAGCCCTAAGCCTGAAGAGGGGTGTGGAACTTGGGAGAACCTGCATAACTCCAGAAGAGCAGAGCTTGGCTCCTCTGTATCCCAGAAAGGATCCCTAGGAGGACTTCTCAAAATGTCCCAATGGAGGTAGAACCACAGTTTCTTCCCAGGATAGATCTAGCCAGCTCTAAGCCTGTCCCTACCAACCAAAGCAATTATAGAACATCCAGACATGGAATAAACCAAGACAGTGTCCATAGTTCCCCCAAATCATACAAGTGTGAGAACTGTCCCAGGATCTTTAGGTACCAGTTCAGCTAGATACCTACCAGAGAAGACACAGGAATGTGAGACCATTTGTTTGTGCTATGTGTCAGAAAGGTTTCTTCCAGACATCAGACCTCAATGTGCACCAGAAGATTCACAAAGTGGAGAAGCCCTTCAAGTGTGCACATGTGAAAAGCCCTTCAGCCAACAAACTTGTGAGCTCATGAGTATCAGAGAAGCTACTGCCAGTCTTCTACATATCACTGCCATGTGAGGACCCACAAGAAAATTAATCTCAAAACAGATTCTGCCACATCAAAAGCCTCCCCTGCTACTGTCTCCACACAAAATATATATTTTTAATTATACTGTATACCAAATCATTCCTGCAAAATGTTAATTATTTTAGTAGGTAGATCACTTAAATATTGCTTACTTGGATAGAATTGTGTCCTCTCCCTTCCTTTATTATGTGACACATTTAATCATAGTTTAATTCAGAAGAAAAAGAAAATTAAAATCAAGTATAATGAGAAAATCATGAAAGCAACAAGAGAAAAATGATGCATTACATAAAGTGGAGTATCAATAAAATTAATGGACAGTGGCCACAAAGCACTGGAATGACATTGTCAAAGCACTGCAAGAAAAAAACTGTCAAGCATGAATTCTATATCTAGCAAAATGAAAGTCAAATAAAGATAATCCAAGATAGACAAATACCAAATATTTAAGCTGTTGGCCTAAATAACAAGAATTATTGACTCACAATTTCCGAAACTAGCCATCAAAAATGAAGATGTCAGCAAGGCTGTGCTTTCTCAAGTCAGTCATTCTAGTGAATAGCAGAGCTTTATCACATGATTATGTCTTATATCTACGCCTCTGACTTTCCCCTGCTGGTGTTTGCCAAATTAACTCTGCGTATAAAGGATCCAGTAATAAGATTTTATTTACCAATAGGTTCATACCCAAATTAATTGAGATTAATAATAAGATTAATAATAAGGCATTTCTGGGGACAAATCATTTTAACTACCATACATGCCTTACAAGAAAACTGAAAGGAAGTACTCCAGACTGAAAAGAACTTACTCCATTGGGAAGCAATGAAGAGCACAAGAAATGATAAATATGTGTGTAAATATAAAAGCTTCTATAGGTATACATTTTCTTATTTTTTGTTTTATGAGAAGGAAAATTGTATAAATCAGTAATTATTACATGTAGCATTTGTAACATATAAAAAATATATATCATAACAACCTAAAGAAAAGGGAAAAGAAATAGAGGTACATTGGAGAAAAGTGTCTGTATTTCTGGATTGATCTGAAGTAGAATGTATAAAATAAGCTGTATTCCAATCTTTCAATTAGAATCTGAAAGGAATAACTAAAGGAAATGTTAAAAGTAAACAAATCAATTTAAAGGGTACACTAAATAATAACTTATACAAAACAGAACAAGAGAGAAGACATAGAAAATACTACTAATTTAGATTTATATTTAAATATATTTATATTTAGATTTATATATAAACTACTAATATAGATTTATAATTCCAGAAATGCCAACAACCCATTGAATGTGAATTGCCTAAACAGCCTAATGTTAGAGATCATCAAACTGGATGAATTTACAAGATCTAACTATGTACTGTCTACAAAAGACCCATCTTAGATTAAAGATACAAATAGAGTGAAAATAAAATGATGGGAAAAGACATATCATTCAAACAGAAACCAGTAGTGAACTGGAGTAATTATATTAGTATCAGACAAAATAGACTTTATAAGAAACATTACTAGAGACAATGATGGATATTTCATAACAAAAGAATGAATACATGAAGAAAATATAACTTTAAATATATGCATATTAATATCTATTCCTCAAAATACCTAAAATAAAACCCTGACACCTACCTCAGAGATAGTAGAAGGATGGGGCAAGCCTACTGTCTCATGATCTTCCCCAATTCAGTTCCTTATACTTTATACTGCAAGTTCATAATATTCAGCCTGATTTTTTTTTAAGAACGTTTTTTAATTTGGCTCATTTAGATCATTTTCTCCCTCTGAATGTCCAACCTATACTAGTTTTAGTATATACAGTTAATGTACAATGAATATTTTTCCACTAAAAAAGTAAATGAATGAATGGATGGTATCCCACACAGAGATGGAGAAGCAAGGGAGCACAGCATATTCTAGGACCTGTTATAAGTTGTTCCAAATGCCTTCAGTAGCATTTTCTAAACTGAACTCCTAAGGATGTTAATGGGTTTTCAATGAAAAACAGGAGTTCAATACTCAAAAGTTACATTCTGTTCTTTTCATGGCTATTCTTAATGCCTATTACTGTGTTTAAACTACTTTCCCCACTTTGACAAATTAAAATTATTTGTTCAGAATTTTATTAGTAACTTGTGAATTTCTCCTCAGAACCTTTTTAGAATATCCTGACCTCTAGTGTAGCATAACTCTGATGAGATGATAGGGGTGAGCCTGGAGAGATGAACTGTGGCCAGACCATGAGATTTTTGGTATGAAATGTTGAGGAATTTGGACTTTACTGTGAAGCCTACATAAACAAGTGAAAGATTTTTAATAGGGTTGCTATATTTTTAATAGCATCAATATAGAAAATGATTTGGAGAACATTCCATCAAGAGGCAGAGGAACTAGCAGAAATCTTGTGATAGAGAGCCAGGATACAAGTAATGAACACTTGGGATAAGTCTATAGCAGGAAAAACAGGGAAGAGGAAGGAAATTAAGAAAATGTATTTAGGGAGTAGCGTTGACACATCATCAATAAGTGCATTAATGAATGAGAGAGCAGGACATGTCAAGGAAATCTTCTATCTTCTGGCTTAGAGCATTGGTGGTAAGTAACTGCACCCTGACAGGGAAGAGGGGAAAGAACATTGTATGAACAGCTTTAGTTTGAGATGTCTATGAGAGTTCAACTGGAAATTAAGAAGTGGGGCTGAGGAGACAGTTCTCACTAGATGTGAAGAGCTGGGTTCATTTGTATTTTGATTCAGTTGAATCCATAATTTGGAAGTGGTCACTCCAAATTGTATTAGAGTGAGGGGTATATGGGCAGGAGTTTGAAATTTTGGCCATCAACAGGAAAGGGATAAATGGTGGAAGACTACACTGAGAAGGAAGAAACCAAAGGGTAGGAAGGAAGTTGAAATGGATGATATGGGTAAGTCAAGGTGGGAGTACAGAAAAATATATAATTTTGGATAGATTCACTAAGTTAGGCAGAAACATCTTCTTACCCATTTGACTATTCCTTACCTTAGGAGGTTAGAACAAATAAGGGTTAACTTGCCCAGAAACATGCCATGTTCCTCCTGTTGCTTCTACCCTGCTCCCACCACTCTCCATACAGATTCCAAAGTCCCATGTGATCTGCTTTCTTCTCAGCTCTCCAATTGCATTCCCAACCAATTTTCCCCACTCTCTCTTCTGTTCCTTGAACTGGGGAACTTCTTTCCCCATTTAAAGCATTTGCCCTTCCTGTGACTGCTGCCATGAAAGCTCTTGCCTTAGCACTTTGAATGGCTGCCTCCTTCAAATTCTTCATAACTAAGCATGAAGCTCACTTCATCTCCTCACATGAAAGGATATCTCTGTAACCTATACTTTATTAGTGATCATAGTAGTCTTTTTTTCTTTAGTGTGATTATGTTTTAACTTTATATTTAGAGATGTGTAGATTCATATTTACAGAAAAATTACAATAACAATTTAGGGAATTCCCATACAACATCCTGGCACCCACACATGGTTACTACTACTACCAACACTGCAGATTAGTGTGGCCCATTTGTTAAAACTGATCAACCAATACTGAAGCATTGCTATTAATGAAAGTCTACAGACGATAATTCTCTTTTTAATTCCTTCAAATCATTGCATGAAACAATGGTTATCTTTTCTGGCATTTAATTAGGCCTGCTGTGAATAAAGCACCATTGAGGTGACAGTGATTTACTATAATGCCAGTTTTTCAGTGTATTCAAGTGCACAACATTCCAAATTGTTGAAATGAGTAAGATCAAATGTGTTAAGATTTATTGTCATCTTTCCTCTGAGTGTATAAATACTCAACCCTGAAACAGTACAGAGTCACTCTCCCCTAGTGAAGCATGTAGAGTATTCACCTACCAACTCTTCCCTGAGTAGTAGGCCTGCCTGGGAGACTGGCCATGATTGTATCTTTTGGCCATTTGTGCTAATAAACTGTTCATTTACTACAAGATTTTTTGTGCCTGAGCCTATGTTCCCAAGATGCACTACAAAGCAACTTGTTCCACTGATTTAGGGGGCTGCAAGCAGAGTTCCTTGCAAATTATGGAATGGAATTGGTTGACTTTTTGGCCATTATTTTAAACTTTCTTTCATATCTTTTGTATGGTGGTGTCTTGAGCAATACAGGACCGAAGCATTTGTGTAGTAAACTGTCTACAGCTGACCACCGATCACAGTTTTTGATTACTGAATTCAGATCACTGAGTAATGGCTCTGGGGGGTTATTATTTCAGCCTGTTCTGCATAAAGTTGGTGGCAGCCAATGTTTCAACCTTGTCTACAATCCTGCATAAAGGTAATGCCCACATTTCAGGTACCTATGGCATGATGTCTACATCCTCTTGAGGAAAGGTATCAATGAATGGGACTTTAAGAATCTCCCATGAATACCAGGGAGCTGTCAAACTGGTTTAATCCTGAGATCAATGAGGTTGGGGCTACCAGTGCCTGGCTCATGGTTTCTTATCTCTTTTCATTCTGGAACCAGGATTACAATCAGGCCTCCAAGAATAATATTGTTGTGAGTGTGAGGCCATTCATTGTTTAGGAGATTATGAAAATTGAAGATGGAGATCTGCAGGTGAAATAAAAATTATGAGACATTAGAAAGATAACAGAGTAGAGTTTCCAGTACTCAATCCTTCCACAACAACTATAAGACAGGCAGAGAACATTTGAAACACCTATTTCAAATGTCCAAGTCCAGTATAACACTGTACAACATCCATGGAAGAGCAGGAGGAAAAGGCCAATAAACTATCATAAAAAAAAAACTGTAATTATAGTCTCTAAGTGGCAGCTACTGGTTCCCATCACACAACCTCACAAAAGGCCACCCCCATGGGGTACAGACCCTGGTTAGCTGCCACTGGCAGAAAGGTATTTAAAAATCCTATTCCCCAAGAACAGGACAGGCACACCTGATCATTGATCACAGCTTTTTATTATTGAGTTAAGATCACTGAGTAATGTAATGGAGGAAGTTATTGTTTCAAACTGCTCTGCAAAAACATGGTGGCATCTACCAACCTTTCCTGGACAGAGGCAGAGGCAGTGGTGATTTAAAGAAGCAGTAGTTCCCCAGGGTTGTGGGAGAGAGTAAACTGAAGTACTGCATTTGTTGCCCGGCTAGAAAAGCTCAACATTAGGAAGGCATTCAAGTTTTGCTGTCCTTACTCTCCATCTCTGCAGGACATATTAGAGCAAGCCTGCAACCCTTCATTAGTCCATGGCTCTGTTATGCCTAGGAAAGAACAACTTGGGAAATTCATCTCTGGAGTCACCTTCCTTCCAGAATTTACACTCTACACAAAAGCAGCATGAGACAATGAAATGAGTGTAAAAAACTATAGAAGTGGAACAGTCTGAGACAAAGGCCTGCAGCTTCAAATACTCAGGAGAGAACTGTCTATATACTAGGAAAAGAGCAGAAAACCAAACTCCTGTAAATAGTGAAACTCCAAAACAACTAACAAACAAAGACACAGGACAAGATGGAGGCCCAGAAAGACAAGAAAAACCCTGCACAGTATATTTGCCTTGACAAACCTTCCTGATAAGAGGGCTAAAGCCCAAGAAAATGTTTGTCCTCTCACCAGCTGTTTACAAAATGAAAACAATCCATCCCAGGCATAAATACAAGAAATGATATTTAAAATATTAACACAAAGAATGTGGAAAAAAATAAAATACAAGATGAGAAACAGGAAATGATCATCCATCCAAAGGAAGCAGATAAAAATACAGAAAATCCAAATGAAGATGAGAATGTGGGCATAACGAACAAAGTATTTTAAAGAGCGGTCTTAAAAACTCTAAAGAGGGTGAATGAAAGTCCAGGTAAAGAACTAAAGTATATCAGAAAAACAATAAATGAGCAATATAAAAGTTTAAGTTAAGAGAAAAATGTAAACAATTTAAGTAAAAGTAACAAAATAATAGTACTGGAGTTGAAGCCCACAATACCTGGTATGAGAAATTTTCAGGAGGGTTTCAAGAGTAGATTGGAGCTGGCAGTGATCTTGAATAAAAACATCTGAAGTGAGTTAGGCTGAGGAGGACAAAGAGAAAAGAAATATTGAAAGTGAAAATAGCCTAAAACACCTACTCCATACCAATATATCTGGCTCTGCCAAATGGAGAAGATAAAAAAGGCCAGAAGGATATTAAAAAAAAAAAAAAAAGACATTCACAAACTTTTAAGGTGTGATTATGCAAATCCAAGAGGCTTGGTGATCACCAAATGGGATAACTATGAAAAAATATACTCCACCATATATTGATTACACTACCAAGTACAAAGGACAATGAGAGTTCTGAAAGCTGCAAGAGAAAAGGAACATTTTATATACAATTAGATTGAGAAGTGATTGATTTCTCACCAGAACTCAATGGAGGCAAGAGGGCAGAAGGTTGAAATACTAAAAATTCGAAAGGAAAACAAATGCCAGACAAGAATTTATATAGTTAGCTGCTCTTTCAAAAATGACCCAGGTTTGATCCTTGGGGCCTCCTGGTATAGGCATGCCCACATGGTGAGCCAGGCCCATGCAGTGAGCCAGGCCCATGTGGCAAGCCAGTGACCATGCAGTGACCCAAATGGTGTGTCAGTGCCTGTGTGGCAACCTATGCATTGAGCCAGTGCACAGTAAACCAGTGCCTGCATGGTGAGCCAGTGCCCATGTGGTCAGCAAGTGCCCACACAGTGAGCCATGCAGCAAGATAATGATGCAACAAAAAGAGAGATGAAGGGGAGTTAAGGCAAGACAACTGAAACAAGGAACTGAGGTGGCACCAAGTGACAGGGAAACTTTCTCCTAATCAGTCTCCAGGATCAAATCCCAGTGCATCCTAGAGGAGAAAATGAGAAGCAAAAACAAACAAACAAAAAAAAAACAGACACAGAAGATTACACAGCAAATGGACACAGGCAGCAAAAAGAGCAGGGTGGAGGGGAGATGGGGGAGAAAAATATGAGGGAGAAATTAAGACATTCTCTGTTAAACAAAAGCTGAGGGAATTCATCACTGCTAGATCTGCCTCACAAGCAATGGTAATGGGAGTTTTTCAGAGTGAAAAGACACTAGGTAGTACTTCAAAACACCCTAAAGAAACAATGATCTGCAGTACAGGTAACCATTTGGATAACTGTAAATGCCAGCACTATTGTATTGTACTGTTTGGTATGTAACTCCACATCTTGCTTCCTACAAGTTTCTAAATGCAAATGTAAAAAAGGTAGTGATAAATAAAGCCTTTGGTACATTCAATGCACAAATATATAAGTGATAACAAGTAAAAAATGGTGGGGGTTCAGAGGCTTATAGTATACATGCAAGCTATTGAAGTAGTATGGATGACTATAGGAACTACTGAAGAGATTAAAAACACTGTTTATTCACTATGTGAGTTCTTTGGTATGTTTAAAGGTTAAATCTATGGCTGAAGTCTCTTTCATACCCAAATCTATTATACTGTGAGTTCTTACATTTAAAGTAAGAATACTGACTGACTGCTTTCTCAAATGTTTGGCATGCATAGGGATTCTCTCCAGTTTGACTAATCTTCTGTTGTCCAAGGTTAGAATAATTAATGTTTCCTCATACATATATTATGATTTCTGTCCAGTATGAATTCTCTCATGTCTCCTACAGGAAAAACGAAAAGCAAAAGCTTTCCCACATAGATAACATTCATAGGGTTTCTCTCGAGTGTGAATTCTCATATGTTCTTGAAGACTAGCATATTGATGGAAGGCTTTCCCACAAAGATGACACTCATGGGGTTTCTCTCCAGTGTGAGTTCTCACATGTCGTTTTAGGCTACTTAGGTGAACGAAGGTTTTCCTACATAGATGACATTCATGGGGTTTCTCTCCAGTGTGAGTTCTCACATGTTGTTGAAGATTAGCATATTGATGGAAAGCTTTCCCACAAAGATGACATTCATGGGGTTTCTCTCCAGTGTGAATTCTCTCATGTTCTTTAAGAGAGAGAAGTTGACTGAAAGCTTTCCCACATAGATGACATTCATGGGGTTTCTCTCCAGTGTGAGTTCTTTCATGTTGTTTTAGGTTACATAGTTGAATGAAGGCTTTCCCACAAAGATGACATTCATGGGGTTTCTCTCCAGTGTGAGTTCTCGCATGATATTTAAGGGAAGTATAATGACTATAGGTTTTCCCACACAGATGACATTCATGTGGTTTTCCTCCAGTGTGACATCTCTCATGCTGTTTAAGGGAAGACACTGTAGTGAAGGCTTTCCCACAGAGATGGCATTCATGGGTTTTCCCTCCAGTGTGAGTTCTTTCATGTTGTCGAAGATGGGCATGTTGACTGAAAGCTTTCTTGCATAGATGACATTCATGGGGTTTCTCTCCAGTGTGAGTTCTCTCATGATATTTAAGGGAAGTATAATGACTATACGTTTTCCCACATAGATGACATTCATGTGGTTTTCCTCCAGTGTGACATCTCTCATGCTGTTTAAGGGAAGATACTGTAGTGAAGGCTTTCCCACCTAGATGACATTCATGGGTTTTCTCTCCAACAGGAGTTACATTGTATTGCCTGAGGTCAGAGCATTGGATACAATTTTTATCACTTTGGTAGCATTCATATGATTTACTTGTATGGTGAAGATGCTTATGTTGTTTAACATATGAATAGTCACTGAGAACTGCTGGAGGTAGTTTCCTGAAATAGGATTTCTTTGTTTAGTGAATCAATGCATATTGGTTCACTATGGATGTGTGAGAGGAATCTTCTTGCAAATAATTACATTTAAAGGAATTCTTTTGGGTGTGAGAGCTGTGCTGTGGGGAATCAGATGAGAGACTGTAAAACTTTTGTCCATTTAAATGAATTCCTGCATTTCCCTATATATGACACCTAGACTAATCCACTAGTGATAGCCTCCAATTAAAATATCTGCCATGTTGGTTTCATATAAAAGAATTCTAATCCATACACATAGATTTTCTCTATTATAACACTCTAAGTGCAGAGTTATCTGATCAATTTTGAGCTTCATAATGTTTCAAAGATTACATTCATAAAACCTGCTTATACAATTTAATTTTATGTGAACTCAAGTTAGAGTTTGTGTTTAGGATTTTACTGAAAATTCAAACTATCACAAATTTTTGCTGGATTAGCACTTAATTCTAACATTAATTTTAATTTCATGATGTATTGAATTACTAATTTATTCCATCCTTTGGTTATCTATTTGGAACACTAGGGTATACAAAATTGAACTTACCAATGACATGGTTTTAGAAGTGTCTTTCTTACAGGTAGGTTGACTGAATATCATTTCTATCATTTCCCATGTTTTAAAGGTACAGTGCCTCCCTGTAGTAATTGAAAAAAGGCAAAATAACTTATTAGAATAGTTTTAGGGGAAGGAAAATTTAGAAAGTTCCAAATATCCCTTTCAGTATGTTTCCCACATTCACAATTAGCTGGGAAAGAAAATCAAAGTCATAAATAAGATAATTCTAGGACATAGCAGTCGGAAAGGATTTTGAGACATGGAATGTGAGAAAAAAGTTGGGATGTCAATGAGGTAAAAAAGAGGAAAGAAAATTTCCAAGAATAGAAACAGGACAAGGATTATTATGTGACAGTTTAATTACAATAACAAATGAATATTCCTTTCCCAATGCCAATGACACTCAATAAAGCTTAAGAAATGTATGGAACAAACACGTGACTAAAATTTCCCCAATATCTTCAGGTACATTTTAGAAATCATAACTCATATAAAGAAAACTGAAGAAATCATTACAGGTGGCGGATGTGGTTCAGTGGTTAGGGCATTCGTCTACCATATGAGAGGTCTGCGGGTCAAACCCCAGGCTTCCTTGACCAGTGTGCAGCTGGCCCATGCACAGTGCTGATGTGTGCAAGGAGCGCCATGCCATGCAGGGGTGTCCCCCACGTAGGGGAGCCCCATGCACAAGGAGTGTGTCCCATAAGGAGAGCCGCCCAGCACAAAAGAAAGTGCAGCCTGCCCAGGAATGGCGCCACACACATGGAGAGCTGACACAAGATGACACAACAAAAAGAAACACATATACCCGTGCCACTGACAACAACAGAAGCGGACAAAGATGAAGCAGCAAATAGACACAGAGAACAGACAACTGGGGTAGGGGGAGGGGAGAGAAATAAATAAATCTTTATAAAAAATGTCTAATTAAAAAAAAAAAAGAAATCATTACACACTTAAGGAATCCTGAAGCTAAAATATTCAAGCACATACTTTATCATGAGACCCCTCTTCTAATGCAGAGGTCTTTACGGTTCACCTGGATTCTGGTATTGAGGAAAACCTATTTCTTCTCTCAACACTTCTTCCTGTTCCAACTGGGAAAGCACATCTCTTTTGCAGACCTGATATCCTGTTTGTATGAAAAAAAAGTTACCTGGATTTTGAGTTATGATAGTAACAGGTCATGATCATGATGTACATCACAAGTCACCAAAGAATAGGGTAAGCATTGAAGGTCAGCAATGCAACAATAACTTGAACTTAGATCACTGACAATGTTTCAACAGAATCTGTAACTCTTGACCTTTTGCCCATTTCAATGAGGACCACTGTTTGTTGTTACCCATGAACTAGTAAAAAGAGAGATTGCAGAATTGTCTATATTTTAAATGGTGAGAAATCTGTTTTCAAAGTAATTGAATATTATGTTCAAAAATAATCCAATTAACATAAATTCCCAAAAAATGATCTAAATTCTATATGGAAAAGGATATAAGCAATGTTTCTACTACTGTGTTCTGAAGCCTCAGCATAGCACTTGGAGGAGAATACTTATTTCAGCACAGCCCTGAGGGTTGAAAATTGAAATTCAAGAAAGACATTAAATTGTGGTCAAGAAGATTAAATTCTATTGGGATGAACTCGATGTAAATAAAAAATGAAGAAACAAATTCATTTAGGGATTGTTAGCACAATATAAATGTATTAAAATTATAAAATACAAAAATATAACGTAAAAGATTATACAGTTTGGAGAAGCTGATTTACATATCTGAATTTAAAAATGGAAGATGATTTATGATAAATATATAGGTAGATTAGATAGATGTTAGATAGAAAATAGATATAGGTGGGAAAGTTTGAGAGTCTCACCTACTGAGACCAGGTTACTGATATTCTCCAGCATCACTTCTCTGAACAGCTTTCTTTGGGTTGTGTCTAACAGGTTCCACTCTTCCTGGGTGAAGTCTACAGCCACATCCTTGAAGGTCACTAATGCCTAAAAAATCACAGAAATTTGTGTTCACACAAGGCTATCCTTACCAATGTCTTGAGTGAGATGTACAAAATAACAGCACCAAAGAAGCAGAAACTGTGTATATAAAATTCGAAAGGTGTTGGGGTTCTAGTAACATCATTATCAATACTGAACTTCCATCTGCCTTTCAGATGTACTCACAGGCACATACAAACTCTGAACCCAAAATACCCCATTGTAAAAGAAAATCAAATGACATAGGGTGTGACATACACCTGGAAATATCCCACTAAATTTGTAATTATGCCTCTTTCTGCTAATTATTGCTTTCCTTTGAGCATTAATAATAAATCAATATTTGTTTTAGTAAATTTTAAGTAAATTTACAGATATTCTAAGGCAAGCAATATCCATTATATACATATCATTTTGAAAAATGGGTATGGTTAGGTTACTCCCCTATATAGATGAGCTCACTTTCCTCTCATTTATAAAATCATTTAAGAATATGTTGTGCATTTTGGCAAATGTAAGTTCATGTATCAATTGCTTTCTATCTAAATTCAATCCACAGGTCTATTATTAATTAAAATGGCAGGGACCCTTGAAAACATAACCAGAATTCTGCAAAACTGAATAGGATTCAAATCACTAAGTCCTGCTTTCCTCAGTGCTACATAGCTCAGGTATTCATTGTAATGAATAAATACAGATGGTCCAGTGTCACAAGTCAGGGACTCCTGAGAGAGTTGTACTGATACATGGCCTTAGACTGACCATTCCTACGGTAGGAGACGACCCAATCTCAACTTTTTCTGGAGTGTACAAAGACCAGTTTCATTGTCTCACTTGTATCTTCATCTCATTTGCCTGTGAAACATTAAAACAATCCTGTTCGTTGCCTCTGGCCTTTACTAATCTTTAAAAATTTTCACTGAGACATAAATTTTATTCTACCTATTATACAGCTTCTGAAACCACAGACAAAATGAAGGAAAAAATAATTCCTATACATAGCATCCACTAATAAAATTTGAATAAATTTGATTTAGAAAATTGAAGTGGGGAAATTTGAGCAAGATGGTAAGGAAAATTGTAGTTTTTAAAAAATTATTTCAAGGAAAGTGTATGTGGCTCAAATAGTTGGGTTCCTGCCTACCACATGGGAGGCCCTGTGTTTGGTTCCTGGTGTACCCCTAAAGAAAATGAGCAGGACAGCAAGCTGTCATGGGCTGGCATAGTGTGCTGACACAACAAGATGATGCAATGAAGAGACAATGATGTGATGGCCTGGCATGGCAACCTGATGCAACAAGATGATGCAATGAAGAGACACAAATAGGAAACACAGTGAGATACAACCAGCAGGAGAAGGGGTGGCTCAAGTCATTGGTTATCTCCCTCCAATATGGGAGGTCCTGGGTTCAGTTCCTGGTTTCTTTTAAATAGAAGATGAGCACACAATGAAAAGACACAGAGAGTAGACAGTGAATGCAAACAATGAGGAGGAGTTAATGAATTTATTTCTAAAATCTTTTTAAAAAGTATTTCAAAATGTAAAATATATTCCATCAAAACTTTAAGAAAATTAAAAGTGGAGGAAACAAATACATTATTCCTAATTTAATTTAATTTACAAAACTTTTCATGCACTTCTGACAAATATATCTACCCCTATACCCCAGTACCTGTAATGTTGGGCTGACTGCATGCACAGCTGAAAACTCAGCATCCCTTCTGACTGTAAACATCTCTTCTTACTCACCTCTATCACCACTATTCATCATATGGCCACGCCAATCTCAGGCACTAACATGATCCGTGATTTCATTATTCAATGAGGCCATGGGATGGGTGAGAAAAAGAAAACTTCTAAAATCTTCTCAGAGAATACACAGCTTTAATGGTAGCTTTAACCAACTCTTGTAATTACCTTGGAAGATTACTCATTGATCTGTATCTAACTTACCATAATTAATAAAGACTCCTATGTAAACTTAAGCTAAGATCCTTGATTAACTCCTGAATACACTTGGAATATTCACACCAATAGGAGAAATCTTCCCATCTGCTGGCAACAGAGGTGCAAAGAAGAATTACCTACTCACATGTGATTGCATTGCCAAAACCTTAGCTGGCATCTATCTTCCACTGGATTTTCACTCACAACCAGATAAGCAGAAGGACAGCAAAGCTGAGAATGGAGAAAGAAATCTTAAGATTCAAATCTTGACCACAATTTTCTAGGCCCCCCTATCCTGATGTCAAAACTTTCACCTAGGAGTATCTCCTGCCCAAACAAAACAGAACATAAGGTATGCTCAAGAGAAATAAGAAAGGACTCTCCCTTCCCAGGGTCAAGATGTTGGAGATCTTGTCTTCTCTGGCTAATAAAGATATGATTATCTTCATATTATAGATAAGAAGATGAAAATTCATGAATTGCATTTATTAATTAGCCCATGATGTTCAGAGACTTTTTAAAAAATATAATGCCAGTTTTACTCCTTTTTTGTTTGTAACAGCTTTTTTTAAAGATACTTAGATCACATAAGATGTTACAGTAAAAAATATAAGAGGTTCCCAAATACTCCCACTCCCCACCACCCCCATTCCTCCAAAATCAACAAACTCTTTCATCAGTGTGACACATCCATTGCATTTGATGAATGTATTTTGGAACACTGCTACACCGCATGGGTTATAGTTTAATTGTAGTTTACACTCTCTCCCAGTCCATTCAGTGAGTTATGGCAGGATATATAATGTCCTGCATCTGGCCTTGCAATATCATTCAAGACAACTCCAAGTCCTGAAAATACCCCCTTATCACACCTCTTCTTCCCTCTCCCTGCCCCTGCCAACTCCCACAGTCACTGTCTCCACATCAATGATACAGTTTCTTCCATTGCTAGAGTTACAATTCTATAGCAGAATACCAATAAGTGCACTTTAATCCACATTTTATTCATTCATTCTGAGGACCCTGGGATGGAGATGTCCACTCCATCTCTAAATCAAGAGGGTGCTTAGTTCCTACATGACTGTTGTATGGGATTCCTACTTGCAGTGTAGACACTCTCAGTTACCTGGTGTGCTGGTTGACAATTCTCACCTCCCTGTTAGCTGACCTGGGTAAGTCCAATGAACCTGATAGCAGGTGTTACAACTCTGTTGAAGTCAAACTCAGCATGTAAATGAATTTCCTTCCCCCCAGCATGGGACATGATTCCCAGGGATGGGCGTCCCTGGTGCCAAGGGATTACTACCAAACACCAGCTGGTGATGCAACTAGAAAAAGACCTGGATTAAAACAGGGAAATGGTAAAGACAAATGAGTTTATATGGTTAAGGGACTTTGGAATGAGTCAAAAGGTCATCAGAGGGATCACATTTATGCACATCTCAGCAGGATCTCAGAGAAAGCCAAAGTAGATACAACCCCAAATAGTGGTGCTCCTGAAAGCTACAGAGACACCTAGGTCCTATGGTCATGACAGATGGCATTCACTGCCTTGTCAGTGGGCCCTGCTTTGGAATTTGTGCTCCTGAATGTGATGGAGTTGGGCTCAGATGTGACCTCTCTACACATGCCTCTTCTGTCATTAATGAACCTGTGGTTGGTGCTGGGGTTGGTGTATGCTCAGGAGACTTGAATCTCTGGACTGTCTGTGTGCCAGCTGGGCCCTGAGCCTCAACAAAATTGCAACACATGCTCCCTGGTTCACTGGAGACTTTTAATTCATTGCTGATTCCAAAACATAGATATCCTTAACCAAAATCACACCTGTAATTGGGTCCTCACCATAAGAGGAAGCATACTGTAATCTCTGTTATAAATATTACTGTTTTTTTGCAATAGCACTGGCTCTCTGTTGGAGATTTGGACCTGAAGATTATAAGGAAAGAAAGAAAGAGAAAAAGAGAGTAAAAGAAAGAGAAAGAAAGAAAAAGAAAGGAAAAACAAGAGAGATGGGATCAGGGGGTCTGCGAGTAGAGACTCATCAGACAACTTTATTGCTTACAAGGGGCTCTCTATATACCCCAGTCTATGTGACAAGCAGGAACACGTAGCCTGCATGACAACAAGCAGCAACATGTAGCCTAGGTGACAACAAGCAGCAACATGCATTAACTATCAGCATTACCCATAGTCTAAGGAATTGAAAAAAAATTCTTATCTCAAGGTACAAAGTCTAAGTGTTCTATTCACTACAAAAAGTATGTGCTCATCTTTTCTTTCAGCCTTTAACAACTTCATCCCATTTGCCAGGAACTCTTAATTACCACATTCCTTAGGTTGCAAGTGTAGCCATGGAGACAGCACATCTCTCCTTGTGAGGCCACTGTGCCTCAGTTTCCAACAGCTCTCTCACATGCATTTCTGATTTCTGTATTCCCCCTTCCTGCTCTACCATGAACCTGACCTTCTGGATACATTTGTTCTAAAACACCTTTATTCTTCCATATGTACAATGCAGCCCACTCAACACTGAGTTCTACATCCCACCCAAATATATTTGGAAATCAACTAAGAAGCTTAAGAAATATATTATTAAAATAAAAGAAAAAAGAAAAAAAGAATATATATATTATTATGAGGTTGATCAGACCCAAGATTACCTTAATCATTTGTACCTCAATTCCAGGAAGAAAATTATTATATTTAACATGTTTAGAGAATTATATATATATTTTTTAATTTAATCTTCTCAGTAACCCAACTGATAAAGTCTAATTTACTCATTTAACAAATGTCCTACATTAAGGCTCAGAGAGGTGAAGTAAAATGACAAATTTATATCGCCACTGAAAAACACAGATTGAGTCTGAATTTTTTCTTCCTGTATCCCAATTTCAAATATCTTAAGGGTTACATATCACACCTAGTTATTACATGGAATGTCACTTCTTATTTCAATATTCAGATCCTCACCCTGTTGTCAAAACTTCCTCTTCATAGAGTTTGTTACTTACACCCACGAACAGCAAATCTGTTCAAGGAAATCTCCTTTTCATTGAACCTGTTGTCAGATTTTCTCTATGTTCTTGGCTAAGCTGTAAGAAATTAATTTCAAGAACAAGCTGGGTTAGTTAGGCCAGTAACTTATTAGGGAATGATCAGAAGAGAAATGGGAGAAAATAACAGATCATGGGGCCCAAGTAAAGAGGAAGGGGCTGAAGAGTGATAAAGAGGGTTGACAGACTACAATTCCCCATTACAGATCATAAATCCCCAGGTTTACTTGTGTATTGATCCAGCTGAGGGGTGAAAAAGGCCAGAACAGGGGGCAGAAGGCAAGAACAGGGGTCAAAAGGCAAGAGAGGGGCAGTTGGCCTTTGCATTTGCTTTTAGAACCATTAATTATAACACACTTTGCTAATGACAGGAGGTAGTCCCAGCTGTTTGATGTTTTAATTGACTCCCCCACCAATCGATCCCCCAGGAGGGACCTATGATAAGGCCCCTGGAGAACATCCAGTTCTCCTAGCTTCCAGAGGAAATCTCATTCAGAATGGGATTCTTCCAAGTTTCTCCAGCAGCCATCTTGGGAGTACCAATTTCCACATGTGCAAGGGTGGTGGTTTTTCTGCCAGGTTCCAGATCCATCTATTGATTCCCTAACTTGCCTGCTTCAAATCTACTTCCCAAACATTACCTCCCAACTTATGTAGTATTTACTGCCAGATGTATTCCAAGCATGCATATTTCAGCATATGTTTCATGAGGATATTTTTTTAAATTTTTTAAATTTTTAATTTTTAAAAAGAAACTTAGATCATATAAATGTTACATAAAAAATGTAGGAGAGGGAAGCAGATTTGGCTCAACTGATAGAGCGTCCACCTACCACATGGGAGGTCCAGGGTTCAAACCAAGGGTCTCCTGACCCATGTGGTGAGCTGGCCCATGTGCAGTGCTGCTATGCACAAGGAGTGCTGTGCCATGCAGGGTTGTCCCCTGTGAAGAAGAGCCCCATGCACAAGGAGTGTGCCCTCTAAGGAGAGCCATGCCACATGAAAAAAAGTGCAGCCTGCCCAGGAGTGGCGCTGCACACACAGAGAGCTGACGCAGCAAGGTGATGCAACAAAAAGAGACACAGATTCCCAGTGCTGCTGACAAGAATACAAGCACACACAGAAAAACACACAGTGAATGGACACAGAGAGCAGACAACTGGGCGTGAGGGAATGGGAGAGAAAAAGAATAAAAAATAAATCTTTTTAAAAAATGCAGAAGATTCCCATATGCTCCACTCCCTCCCCTCCCATACTTTCCCACATTAACTGCATCCTTCATTAGTATGGTACATTTTTTGCAATTGATGAACACATATTGAAGCATTGCCACTAAGTGTGGATTATAGTTTACATTATAGTTTAAACTCTTTCCCACACATTTTTGTAAGTTATCACAAGATATGTAATGGCCTGTATCCATCACTGCAACATCATTTAGCACAATTCCAATGTCCCAAAAATACCACCATATTGCACTTATTTTTTTAAAGATATTTAGATTACATAAATGTTACATAAAAAATATAGGTGAGTCCCACATGCCCTAATCCCCACATCCCACATTTTTCCACATTAACAAAATCCTTCATTAATGTGGTACATTCATTGCAATTGAGGAACCCATTTTGTAGCATTGCCAATAAGCATGGATTAAAGTTTACATTGTAGTTTATTTACACTCTCTCCCACACAATTCTGTAGGTTATGGCAAGATAAGTAATAGCTTGTTCTGTCATTACAGTGTCATTCAGGACAATTTCCAATTCCCAAAAATGTCCCTATATTACACTTGTTTTCCCTCTCCCATCCCTCAGAACCTCCAGTGGCCACTGTCTCCACATCAATGATATAACTTCTTCCACTGCTAGGATCACAATAATTACTTCAATTTACTCCACATTGGCTCAAAACTGAGAGTGTACATCTCTATTTACATACGTAAAGGCAAAAAATCCAACATAACTCAAGACAATACTACCACCATGAGCCCAGAAATTTAAATAAATTCTTTCTTTCTAGAGTTAACACTCTGATTAACCTAAATATCAATCAAGATGAATATAATCAAGATATGCCACTTTAACAAAGTATTTCCTTCAAATTAAGTAATTTTGAGTTAGGACTCCTCCAGGCATCCAAGGATTGAATAAGAATTCATTTCTCAGAAACACTCAAACACATTCATATTAGCTATTATTTCAGCACTGAACACTATAACCACCCTTCATTTCTGTGGAAATCCCCTCAAAAAATTTCCCACATCATCCTCATATTCTTTTAGTCTTTGTTTTGTCATTTCCTCAGAGATCTCTTCACTGAACCCCAACCAAAAGTATCCTTTGCCTTTCCTATAGCCTATATTAAAATTCTACTGTTCCTTCAGGTCACTCATATCATTTTTCATTGTATAATTATTCATTTGTTTGTTCCTATTTTGACCTCTTCCCTGTTCTAAATGCATAAAACCCTTCCTTGAGTGATAATATATTAAACGAGTTTCCCTTTGGCAATGAGCAAATAATTATAAATCCAGAAATATTATATATCCACAATAATTTTACCTGACCTCAGATAGCCTTTATCCAACTGCCTGCAGTCAAATTAAATAACACATTCTGATTAAAAAGTAAATCATTTACAAAATAAATGAGGACTCTCCCACCTGGTTAAAATTCTCTCCCTTATTCATGAGAATCCAAAAGGACTGAGAATGCAGGGAGCCCAAGTCTTAATGAGGCTGCTTTCATTCCAAGTAGCGTTTAGAGCTTCTTTGTCTCTAGAAAAACACCATTTTGATGGCAAACTCTCTTTCAATGTAGTTGTAACAGCATCAGCCCTATAATTCAAAAGACACAATTAGATTAACACAGATGTTAGTTAAGATAAATCTACTCGACACACCTTGTGTCATTCACTTCCTTCTAAAACTCTCAAAAACAACCTTTCTGCTTTTTCAAAGATATGTCACACTTTTATGGATTTTGGTTGTCCTAGGCAACTACTCAAAAGCACCTATAGCAAAAAGTTTCTTACTAATCTGTATATGTAAGAGGAATGGAAATCTACGAATATTTTGAGTCACCCATGTGACTATATAAGTAGAAATATTTGTGCTGAAGAAACAAGGAAAATTTTTATTGTTCTAGAGTGTGTATACGTTACTATCAACCACATACTGACTGAATAAGACAGCCATCCACAATTTTCTTCCACCAAAAAGGATGAACTCTGTACTCTTACCCAACCCTGTCTTCCATCAGAAGGAAATTCAGTGAACAGTTATAACTGGGGTTCTTAACCATTTTTGTTCCAAGGACTCCTTTGCCAGTCATGTGAACACCATGGACCCCTACTCAGAATGTAGCAGCAGATAATTTTATGACACTCAACATCGCCATGTCTTTAAATTAAAATTTTCAATTCAAACTCAAAAGACCCCCTGAAAACCTGACCCTGAAATCTCCACAGACCCTGGTTTAGAGCCCCTGATCTATAGTGATTTTCAGCATGTCTGGAAGCAAAGAGGGTTCCTCATATCTGGCATGCTAGTTGAAAATTGTTGACAAGTGAATTATCTCCTTTCTGCCATTTTATTCCCATCTACTGTTGCTATCATTAATATAAAGGCTTACACAAAAAGGACTGAGCGTGAATATTTTAAAAATGCACTTGCATATTTTCATGCAAAAACAGTCACAAGTAAAACAGGTATAATTATAAACTTAAATTAATGCTGTCTAAATTAAATGAAGAACCTAGCCATTATAGGCCCAAAATTTTACCTTAGGCCCTCTGTTTATTCATAGCACTTATTTTAGGAAATTCAAATTCTCCCCATATGAAATTTTTCCTGGCAGACCTATCTCTGGGAATAAACTGAGAACATTGTCACACAATGACATGACCCAATTTGCAAACCCTTAATGCATTATGCCAAAGATTACCTTCAACAAGTAAAGGACACTTTTCCTGTCTCACATGACAGACACTCCATTAATCATAATCTGACACCAGGGAGCAGACTTGGCCCAGTGGTTAGGGCATCTGTCTACCACACAGGAGGTCCGCGGTTCAAACCCTGGGCCTCCTTGACCCGTGTGGAGCTGGCCCATGCACAGTGCTGATGCGTGCAAGGAGTGCCCTGCCACGCAGGGGTGTCCCCGCATAGGGGAGCCCCACGCGCAAGGAGTGCGCCCCATAAGGAGAGCCACCCAGCGCCAAAGCAAGTGCAGCCTGCCTAAGAATGGCGCCACCCACATGGACAAATGACACAACAAGATGATGCAGCAAAAAGAAACACAGATTCCCGTGCCACTGACAAAAACAGACGTGGACAAAGAAGACACAGCAAATAAACACAGAGAACAGACAACCAGGGTTGGGGGGAAGGGGAGAGAAATAAATAAATAAATAAATAAATAAATAAATAAATAAATCTTAAAAAAAAATTCTGGCACCAGGATAGTGGATCTACTGGAAATCACACATACAAATACAGATTCTGACTAAAAGGAAGCCTGCCAAGTACTCCTAACTTCTGGTAATGCAAATTAATTACAGGGTATTGAGCCATGGGTACACATTACTCAATAAAAAATGTTCTATCAGACTCCTGGACTAATTATGCAGAGGTAAAAATCCAACTAGCCAGGAAGGGAAGTAGGCAATGTTACAAAGTAGACTACTGTTCCCAAGGTGACAGATCAAATCCTAGCATACATGCTACCTTACTAATATTTATAATGCATAAAATCTTTATATTTCATTATGCTTTGCTCTTGTACTGGCTTAGAAAGACAATGTCATTATCTTTTTCTACAAGGACTTTTCAAAGGAATGTAACCTTATAGACTGTTTGAATTGTCACCATGAGCTCTGATATATGCACATTGCAAGGGACCCCACAGTTCTACCCATAACAAATTTCTTTTTTATCCCAATGGTTCACTCTTCAGATCAAACTGCACCATTTGTTTCACATCAGATATGAATACTAAACCCAAGTCTTCTTTATTCTGCTTTAAAATTTCTTGGACATGGAACCTTGTATCCAAGAATTAAGAATTAGCTTAAGTTTATGATTACTGAATCATTATACACATGTTTTTTCCCCTTATTTTTTCACTATATTATAGAATAGTCTAAAGCTAATACCTGAAATTACTGAAACTGGCTAGTCTAGTTTCAACCTAGAAAGGCTAGGTCAACCTCACCTTTCTTTATGGTTATTTCAAATTAGGCACACCCTTGTGTATACATACTATTGTGATGGTTATTCCAGTCTGATCTTACTTTTGTTTATGGTTATTTGAAAACTAGGTTTGTGTATATTTACTATTGTGATTATAACCACTCCACCCTCCCCTGTTTGAAACCATAAAAACCCCAAACTCCTCAAAATCAAGGAGGCAGATTTTTGGGTCCTTCTAGACCAATGATCTCTTTGCTTGCCTAGCAAATAAACTTTCTCACTTGGAAACCCAATGTCTCAGGAATTGGTCTTTAAAGTGTATTGGAAGGAAAGAACCTGTTTTTGCTCAGTGTAAACCACACAATAGACACAACTGATTGAGAGAATTATAAAGATACCATAGAAGAGTTTGGAAAACTTGCCATAATAGTCTACATACCTCCACAAACTACAAGTTACATTAACAATGCATGTCTACTTTCAGGTTTAAGTTACTGGATCTGCAAAATATTCACAATATAAATAATTTTCGGTAAGCTTTTCATTTATAGTCTCAATAAGACAGACCCTTGGATACTAAGGACAAATGATAGTATTCCTACTAATAAATCTAAAAACAACATCACATTGACTGTATTTACATTGTTCTGCCAGGCAATAATTTTTTTAAAATTTTCTAAGATTTATTTTATCTATTTACTTCTCCCCCACCCCATTGCCTTGCACTTACTGTCTGCTCTCTGTGTGTTCTTCCATGTTTGCTTGTCTTCTCTTTAGGTGGCACTGGGAATTGATCCTGGGACCTTCCAGAGTAGGAGAGATGTGCTCAAATCTTGTGCAACCTCAGCTCCCTGGTCTGCAGCATCTCTTACTGTCTCTCCTCTGTGCCTCTTTCTGTTGCATCACCTTGCTGTGCCAGCTCTCTGCATGGGCCAGTTCTCAGCACTCCAGTCAGGCCAGCTCACCATTATGGCCAGCTTGCCTTTCAACAGGCAGCCCTGGGAATCAAACCCTGGACCTCCTATATGGTAGGTGGGAGCACAATCACTTCCCCAGGCAATATTTTTGTTTTGGAAATGTTATCAGATACTTGACTAGGTTGTAAATTACCTTTACAGTTGACAAAATGCCTGGGTAATATGCATTTGGTCACCTCACAGTCCTTTAGGAATTTATAATAAATCTGAAACTTCTCACTGGACTACCCCCTCAAGCTACAGTCTCAGGGGAAAGAGAATTTACCCAGGGAGGTAACCATTCTGGGTTTGGGTCTTTGGGCAGATTGCTGCTACCTTGGCTTGGGGCTAACACAAATGAAAACAGGATTAAAATCACAATAGGAGAAATTACTGAATCTACTGCTAAAGCTATAGCTGCACAACAACTCATTAGATTTATTAGCTTAACTTGTTACTTATTAGCTGAACAAGTAGGCATTTTCGTTATTGCCAATACCACCTGTTGTATTTGGATACACACTTCTGTGGAAGTTAAGGTAAAATTAAATGAAATAATTAAATGCACTACATGACTTAAAAAAGTAAGGCCTTTCTTTTGATCACTTTGATTTCATTTGGGTCAAAACATGGGAACTGGGCTTAGGCATATACTTACTATGAGGTGGACATTTGGACCTTTTATCACTCATAATATTCATTATAATCTCGCTGGTGGACTGTTTTTCCCAAAGATTTGAATGTGTGTCACCAACCACATGTGACCCAGCAAATGATTTCTTTATGTCTGGGATGACCTAAAAATTATGATCATGCTAAAACTGACATGATCATGTATGAGCCCAACATGAAAACAACTAGCAAATATTACCCCAAGTCCTTAGGCAGTAAATGAAAACGGGTTCAACACCTTAAATTTTTATCACAACTCCCAATGGCTGACAGCCAGATCAAACTGAGGTGAGGTAAATAAATTAAGTAGACCTTTAAGCTAAGCCCTACATCAGCAAACTAAAACTTAACTTAATTCCTATCTCTTACAAGCCCTCCTTTCCCCAGTACAAGAAACATAACAGCCTGCCATAATTTGCCAGTTTTTCCTCTCTTCCTTCTTCAGGAATCTTGATCTATTCTCTGTTTCTGTATAGAATTTTGTCCCCTGCTCCTAAGATTTGTTTAATCTTCCTCATTCAGTGCCCCATTTTCCTTACACTTTTCATTTCTGGAACTCTCCAGTCCAGCAGGAGTTCAGTTTACTCCTCCCTCTCCATTTTCCTCTGTGAGGCTTTTCTGCCTAAAGTTTCTTCCCTGCTAGGTTATCCTGCCTCGGAGAGTCATTGCAGAAAGGTGGGACCCTCGGAAGGGTCCATTCTGCATTTAGGGAATTCAACCCGCACAAACTGGATGTAGTGACTGCACCGCTCGACCACAGCCAATCTGAGATTTCATTCCCTACCCCCCCCCCCCCCAAATGAGGGCCCTTTTGCTTCCAGCACCCCGCAGCAAATTGTTTTCAGCACTGGGTCTCTGTGCCTGGATACGCACGGGGCCCCAACTCACTGCTGTGAGTTCCTCGAAAACCTCTTTCCCCGGTGAGAGGCGTCCAGGCGGCTTGCTGCAGAACCCAGAAGCTTTGCAGGGCCCCCACTGGGAGGGAAGCGAAGAGGACCGGTTGGTCCCAGATAGAAGTTTCCTACCTGATACTTTTTCTTCAGTTCGGCGTTTGTGCAGCCCCTCGGCCGGCTCTACCACCCACCAGAGTATCTGCGGAGGTGTTTTCGGGGAATGACTTCCGTCGCTGGTTGATGACGTCACCCCGCCGCCACTTTTTTTTTTTTTTTTCCCAAGAGGTACCAGAGGTTGAACTCAGGACCTATTACCATGGGAAGCAAGAATGTCCCATGATGATGGAGGAGGTTGTTGTTATGGGCGGAGTGGGGTGAGGAGGTGGAGGGTATATGGGGACCAAAAGTAGAGACAAAAAAAAAGAACTCACCCATTGAGCTACATCCACTCTCCAATGAGAGTTGGTTTATTTCACTTTTTTATTTTGTTTTTAGAAGGACCAGGGATTGAATCCAGGGCCTCATACATGGGAAACAGGAAATCAACCACTTGAACTACATCTACTCCCTCATTGATTTTTTCTAACTTTATCTCAACTTCCAAAAATAAAATAATATACAAAGGCAGCTTAACAAATTATGAAAGCATTAATCTAAAAATTTCTGCCCGGTCACATTTATCATATTTAATCCTAAAAGCAAACTTAGTTATTTCTCCAGTGTTCAGAAAGACACATAAATGCGCAGAGACTGGTTAAATGACATTACCTACATCTCCTTCTTAATGAAGGAAATGAAGAAAAAAATGTTTAATCATATTCACCTCTAATAAAACTAAACTCATTTTTTTACCTTTAGCATTGATATAGTACCTTCTTTGCCTTTCCTACAAAAATATTGCAATATTATTGGTAATTATAGTCTATAGTGGTTGTATTTTTCTTATTTGTCACCAAATTCTTAACATCTTGTAGTTGAAGAACATTCTTGCATTTATATTATTAAGCGGAATCCTCATCTACCACCAAAATCACTATGTAGACTATCCTATAGCTGTCTTTCAATTAACATTAACCTCCCTAAACTACATCTTTCAACTACAATCACAAGTTATAAATAAGCACTGTATGTAATAGTCATAATAATGTGCTACTTTCAGCTCTCTCCATTGCAACATATTTACTACTGAATATAAAACATTTTACATACGTTCCATATCATCTCCTCCTTCTTAGCTAGCATTTTATCTCCTACTCACCTGTACTCTGTACTGTAATTACATAAGCTTACTAATAGTATTTAGTCCATATCAGTGAGAACATACAATATTCATCCTTTTGTTTCTGCCTTCTTTCACTCAAGGTTAATCCTTGTTGGCACATGCATCCTGATTTCATTTCTTCTTACAAGTGAAGAGTATTATCTTGCATGTTTATGCCACATTTTTTTATCCATTCATTGTTTCATGGGCATTTAAGCTGTTTCCATCTTTTAGCAATTGTGAGTAATGCCACTATGAGTATGGATGAGCAAATATCTGTTAGCATTCTTTCTTTCAGTTCTTCTGTATATATTCCTAGTTGTAGGATTGCTGGATCATAGAATAATTCTATATTTTGCTTCCTGAGGGACCACCAAATCATCCCCCACAGAGCCAACACCATTTACATTCCCATCAACAGTGAAGGAGTGTTCATATTTCTCCACATCCTCTCAAACACTTGTAATTCTCTATCTTTTTAATAATGGCCATTCTGTATGGCATGAAACATTATCACATTGCAGTTTTGATCATTTCCCTAATAGCTAGTGATGCTGAACATTTTTTCATGTGCTCTTTTGGCTATATGCATTTCCTCTTTGGAAAAATGTCTATTCAATTCTTTTGCCCATTTTTAAATATGGTTGTTTTATGGTCATTGACTTATGTGATCTATTTATAAAACATGGAAATAAAGTCTTTGTTGGTTTTTCTCCCATTGAATATGCTGCCTTTTAACATTCTTGAAAAAATGTTTGAAATGCAAAAATGTTTAATTTTGAGGAAGTCTTAAATCCTTTAAATGTATTTTTTTATTTCATTGCTTGTGTTTTGGGTGTAAGGACCAAGAAACCACCACTTAACACAAGATCTAAAAGTTGTTTCCCTACATTTTCTACTAGGTGATTTATGGTTCTAGTCTTTACATTTAGGTCCTTGACCTATTTTGAAATAATTTTTGTATAAGGTGTAAGATACGAATCCTTTCCTTTCTTTGAGATATGAGTATCCAGTTTTCCCAGCACCATTTGTTGAATAGACTGTTCTGATTCAGCTGGGTTTGTTTCACAGACTTGTCACAAATCACTTGACCATAGATATGCCGGTCTATTTTGGAGCTCTTGATTTGATCCCATCAATCTGTCTTTATACCAGTACATGTTTTTTGTTTTGTTTTGTTTTTTAACCACTTTAGGTAAATAATATGCTTTAGAGTCAGAAAGTGAAAGTCCTTCAACTTCATTCTTCTAGTTTAAGATAGGTTTGGTTATTCAGGGGCCCATGTCCTTCCAGATAAATTTGATAATTGGCTTTTCCAATTTTACAAAAAAGGCTTCTGAACTTGTATCAGCATTGCATTAAATCTATAGTTCAGTTTGTGTAAAATTGACATCTTAGTGATGTTTAGTCTTCCAACACATGAACATGGAATGTTCTTCAATTTATTGAAGACTTCCTTGGTTTCTTTTAAAAATGTTTTGTAGTTCTTTGAATACAGGCCCTTTACATCTTTGATTGGTTATTCCTAAGTGTTTGATTCTTTTAGTCACTCTTGTAAATGGAATTTTTCCCCTACCTTCCTCCTCAGTTTGCTCTTTAGTAGTGTATAATATGTTTTCATATTAATGTTTTATTCTGCCACTTTGATAAAATGTCTATTAGTTCTAGTAATTTTGTGGTGGATTTTTCAGGATATTCTAAGATAGAACCATATCATCAGGGAATAGTGAACATTTTATTTCTTCCTTTCCTATTTGGGTGACTTTTGTTTGTTTTCTTGCATAATTGCTCTAGTTAGAACATCTAGCACAATACTGATTAACAGCAGAAATAGTGGACATCCTTGTTTTTTCCCCAGTCTCAATGGGAAAAAAATGATCTTTCACCATTCACTACCATGTTTGTCTTGGGTTTTTTCACATATAACCTTTATCCTATTGATAAAGATTCCTTCTATTGCTATGTTTCAGAGAGTTTTTATCAAGAAGTGATGTGTTTTGTGAAAAGTCTTTTCAGCTCAATTGAGATAATCAAGTGATTTTTTTATCTTCAATTTATTAATGAGGTGTAATACACTGATTTTCTTACATTGAACCATCCTTGCATACCTGCTATAAAACCCATATGATCAGGGAGTGGATGTTGGTCAAATGGTTGAGCCTCTGCTTCCCACATGTTTAGTTCCCAGTACCTCCTAAAAGTAATACAAACAAGCAAAAAAAAATTTAAAAAAAACTAACTTAGGGGAGCCAACATGACTCAGGGGTTAAGTGCTGGTTTCCCACATACAGGGTCCTACATTTAATCCCTGGCACCAGTACCTCAAAAAAAAAAAAAAGATTATGATGCATAATTTTAATGTGTTTTTTAATTTGGTCAGGAAGTATTTTTTGAAGATTTTTGCACCTATATTCATTAGAGATATTTGTCTATAATTTTTTTCATAATATCTCTATCTGGCTTTAGTATTGAGGGGATGGCTTCAGAGACAGAGTATGATAATGTTCCTTCCTGCTCAACTTTTGGAAGAGGTTGAGAAATATCAGTATTAGATCAACTATGAATGATTAGCAGAATTCACTATGAAGCCAACTCATCTTGGGCCTTTCATTTTGGGGGCATTTCTGATGACTGTTACATTTATTTTACTTGTGATTGGCTTGTTGAGGTCTTGATTTCTTCTGTGGTTAGTGTGGGTTGTTCATGGATTTCTAGGAATTCATCCATTTCATGAACATCATCATGTTTTGTTGGAGATTTGGGCCCAAAGGGTATTGGGAATGAAACAAAGAGTGAGAGAATGAAACAAAGAGAAAGAGAGAGAGCTGGGAACAGGGTGTCTGCAAGTAGAGACTCCTCAGACAACTTTATTATCTACAAGTGGCATTATATATACTTAAGCTATTGTGATAACAAGCAATGTAACTACACATTAACAATACTCATAAATTAAAGAACTTAACTCAGAGTACAAAGATTTACTATTCCTTTCAGATTGCAAAGTGTGTTTGCTCATATTTCTCCCTGCCCTGGACAGTTTTCTTCTGTTAACCCAAAAGGCTTAATTGCTGCATTCCTATGTTAAAAGTGCAGCCATGGAAACAGCATGTCTCTTCCTGCAAGACCACCATGCCTTTGTTTCCCACATTTTCCCCTTTTTGTTTTAGTCTAGGTGGCTGTGCCTGTCTTAGGTTGCTCTTCTCTTAAGAGTCTTACCCATCATTGACTACCAGCCAAGCTCTTCAACTAGGGGAAGTTACTGAAGTGCTTTTGTCAGAACCAGATTATTTGCATGTCCCATAGATGCTATGGTTTGCAATTTTCTTCAAAAGCACTGTCTGGCACAGGTGAAAATCATGAGTAACAGGACAAATATGATTAGCCCTATTCCTAAAGCTGACAGGAAATGCTGTGATTTCCACCAATTAACTGGATTAAACTTTGTAATATGTTAAATCATGTCTGAAAAAATATCCTTATCATTTGCTACATGAATTTGATTATGAGACATTTCTAATATTTTTCTTTGTAATTCTATTTTTTCCAGAGAGATATTACTTTTATGGCCTAACAAATGATTTTAATTTTTTTCCCATACTATATCTGATGAATTATAGGCAAGAGGAGTAATATAAAAGTTGCTTTCATTCCGATCGTATTTCAATCCTCTTAACAAGTTCAAATTATACAATTGATCTCCAATATGAAAAACAGCCAATTCTAAATCATTAACTCAATTATCCAACTGTTCATCAATGTGTTCTTGGCTATGCCACAGATCACTAGCATTCTTATGCCAATCATGTACATATTGCTATGTTTATACTCTTTCATGTAAAGCTACCACAGCAGTAGCAGCAGCTGTAATGATTCCAGTTAGTTCCAAAATGCTTATAATAAGCAGTCCAATAAAGCATCTAGTCTGTTTCAAGAATTCTTGTGCCATGTGTAGCAATAACTGACTTTCAGGAGATGACTGCCAAATCTGCATCATTCTCACAGGTATCCGGATGCCTTTTCTTCTTCTGGCCATCACTATTGTTTCTCCATCTTGCAACACACTTTCTGATAAACATGTATACAAGGCACCATTTTCATAAAACAGTGAGTCATTCTTAATAGTTATCTTACCAGTTATGAGAACAAATGGATCTTTAACACAGGCTTTAAGATGATATGTTTGATCAAGGGTCAAATGCTGTCCTGTCTTATTTTTTTTTCCCAGCCATTCATATGTAGGAGCAAATCCAAGAAATACCTTTCACAGATTCTTTTGTATAATTATGAGTATGGGTGTCATCAATCCAAGGGACCAGTATCTCTTTTCCTTTGTAATGTTAACAGTTCCTGCCACAATAGCATAAGGAGAGGGCACACAGGCCCAAAGTTCATAGGCAGACACAAGCTGCAAGTTCACAGTTCCAGGATTTGTAAAGTTAATGTGATATGTGACAGCAATTGCCACAGGTCTCAGTGAAGTATTTTAACCTCCAGCCATATTTCCACATTGTATTTATTAGAAATTACAAAGCAGTAATTATCTATGTTAATTTTCAAGGCTACTTGTTATTAAAGCTGTAGCAGTGGCAATGCTAAGGAGCAGACCATAACAAAATTCAAATGTCTCCACATACAAACAATTTTCGTGCTGACCAGACAGTGTTCCATCTAGTCAAGCCTGTATAGGCCAGTACTCAATAAAAAATGACCTCAGTTTTCCCCATTTTGTATAGTTTGAGGCATAAACAGTGACAAATTATTGTTACTCCCCCATTTGGGGTTGTGGGATACCTGGAACTTTAACTCATAAATTTCAATGCCATTGTTGGTCTCACTGTTAGCATCTTTATTGGACCTGGGGCCACAACTCAGTGTTGAATTTAAACTTAGTCCATAGTGTGAGGATCCATTTTCTAGTCAGAAAATAATAACTGTCTTATTATAAGAGTCCCAATGCAGTGTCTGCAGCAGTGAAAACATACCTCATCCCTCCCAAGAGCAGGAGGAGACCAATGTCACAGTCATTGAAGTGAGCACAATGGGCACTCATGGGTGAAGTCCATGAGCTGTTGGCAAGTGACAGGCAGCTGCCACTGCTGGGCTAGGCACCACAAGGTTTGGTACTCATGATGTTAACCTTTCTGGTGGAGCCACTCTGCCTTTTCTCAGGTTTCATTGGTAGGGCCCTGGATCTTCACAAAGGCATCTGCATTAACAGTCCTAAAAGGGATGTTAGTGGCGTGGGCAGGGACATGACAGACAGTCATCTGTTACTATTAGCAGGTATTCTGGATGTTTTTTCATAGATCTGAGGGTGATTTACAACAGTCCATCATTTCTGTCTTGCTTTTTAGTATTTGCAATCCACCCCTGGATAGGAATGGCAGTCTTCAGGGTAACCAGAAACTATTGGGTTAAATCTTTCACTTTTAGTAGAACCTTCCTGCACACAATTGCTTTTTTATATTGTACTTTTTGCCTCTTTCCATAAATGTGATTAAAAACCAAGGGGTACTTTTTAGAATTTTGCCTTTGCCACAAACCCCACCCAAAGCCAATATTGGTGCTTGCCACATCCAATTCATAGTCTAAGTTAATGTCCACAATTTACCTCCCTTTTATTATTATTCAAAGCAGCCTGCTGGAGGTTTTCCTACTTCCATGAATGACTTTTCCCAATTAATACATACAATGGTTTTAATATTGTGCTAAATGAAGGATGAAAGATTTTTAGTATTTTAGCAATATTACAAATTCTGTTAACATGAGAAAATGTTGTACTTATCAATTACAGCAGAAAGTATAGTTTTGCTTTACCTAACCAAACAACATTTAAGAATTTGATAGAGCAGCAGGGACTTTGCAGCCTGTCCCAATTGTTTGCCTAGTTCAGGCTCTTAAGATAATATACTATTGTCTCTGATGTTTCTTCTAATTCCCAAAAAAGGATTACTGGTTAATGTAATGTCATCAATAGGGTTTCAGTCACAGAGTCACAGATATCTTCTATACAGCTAGATTATTTGCCACCAGGGCAGGTAAGATGGTTGGGCTCTGCACACAACCTTGGGGAAGCACTGCAAAAGTCTATTGTTGGGTTTTCCACAGATACAGGAATGCAGACTGGCTTGACCTGTCTAAGAAGACACTAAAGAAAGTCTTAGCAAGTTTTAAAACAAAGTGATAGCTAAACAGATGGACATTAACTTGCAATTAGCAATATTTGGGACTGCTGCATACTACAGTGTTGTTACTTTGATTTATGATAAGAGGTTGTTTTTGTGACACATACCTTTTAAAAATAATTAAAACCATAATTAACCACATTGTACTTCTGTTTAATATTATGCTGAAATACTGGTAAATTTATACACTTTTTAAAAATTTATTTTTGTCTTTATTTATTTTTTTAATATTACATTAAAAAAATATGAGGTCCCCATATACCTCTCACCCCCCTCACTCCATTCCTCCCCCCATAGCAACAATCTCCTCCATCATCATGAGACATTCATTGCATTTGGTGAATACATCTCTGAGCATCGCTGCACATCATGGTCAATCCCCAATTTATACACTGTTAAGGATTCACTTGAACCTTTTACTCATACAACATTAATTAACAGAGGGTTTTAAAAAACCTGTTAATTTTATAACACTTTTAAACATCTTCCATTCAACTTAAAACATATTAAATGAACTCAACTTTTACTTTAATTTTTCTTTCAAGGTCAAAGAACAAATCTCTTGTAATTAGTTTAAAATAAAAGGCTACTATTCAGAATTTGATTTTGAGAAAGCAGGTTTGAATGTCATGTTCCTTTAAAAGAGATAAGACCTCTTCCTCTTCAAACACTGAGGAAATGATGAGGTTAATGCACAAGAGGCTATTTTGATAAAACAGACTTTGTATATTGATTATTCAGGATAAAAACTTTTCATAAACTTTTACTAAAACAGACTAATAATTTGAGAGAATTTGAGAAAGAACAAAATTTTAACTTTGCATTAGTACTACTTGATACTAAACCTTTTAAAACTTTATAGACAGACCCATCAAATTTTATTTAACTTTAACCTATAAAAATTCCTTTTTTACAAACCATTTACACTTTCTGTATTTATTCAGGTTTAGTCCCATATTTTACTTCTTAGTAACCAATTATTTTATTTTAGGACAAAATTATTTTCTGTTTTCTTAAAAATAAAAACACATTTTATACATCCCACATACATAAGTTACCAGGCAAACTTCTTACAACATATAATTATCATCAACACTAAACAATCTTGTTAAAATAATGAACTTTTCTTCACTTTAAATACTTAGTAGCATGCAATACCAGAAACAGTCTTTTAGAAGCAAGTTGGCAGGGGAGGCTGGCTGCTGACAAGTTTTCCTGTTATAAAATTACCTTTATTATTATTATTATCAATTCAGGTTTTGTTTAATAATGACTATTTGGAATTAACCATTTAAATACCTTAATTTAAATAATGATTAATTAAACTTCTTGTAATTATTTATAACTATATAGACTATAATTATATTATTTTAAGACAAATTTTACCCTCATAGAACACATTCCCTTACTTAAAGTTACCACAATATCTTCTACAACTTCCCACATGCATTTAAGTCTCATGAGTTTAGAATTAGCCGTCCTATTTTAGGACAAAGCACACCTTTTTGAAAAAACTATTAAATTTCAGTCAGCGTTCCCACAAACCTTTAACCTTCTTTAATATTCATTTACATTTTACATCCTTCATTTTATCCTGTGAGGAAAAATGAACTATTCATTTCAATCTAGGCAAGAACTATTTTTTTATGAAAAGACTTATAGTAATTTTGTTAATCAAGACTTACAATTTTTATCATTGTAGAGATCTTATTAACATTTAAACTTATGTATTAATATAAGCACTTATTTAATTTTTGGCCATTTGAATAGAGCTCTTTTAGAAATTTTTATTTATTAATTTATATCACCATCCTGAAGTATCAAAAAATACACTGACATTGAACAAACAAACACAGAACAATTATAACACACCAACAGAAGTATATTGTTTACAATTGATTCATAATTCTTACTTTCTTACTTTTTCAGTATAGCTTTTTTTAAGTTCTCCATCACTTCACATCTTAGATTTTACTGTTTTTAAGATTTCTTCTGGAATCCATGTTGTCTGTAACATGCAAGCTTGTTCTTGGAAACATTTTTATTAGTTATCAGCAATCAGTTAAGATAACTTGAGCAGCATAAATGTAATTAAGCTCTTTTTTAGCAGTTTAGACAGACCATTAACACACTTTTTTTGAATTATCACTCTTTAAGACTACACTGAGACTTGAAGTTCAGGAGTAAACTATTGATTTAAAACTGAAAATTCCTTTTAACACCTTGACAAAAATTTTGTAATAATTTTATTATTTTGGTTAAATAGGCCCAGTCAGAATTAGCATGGAAGCAAAACAATACCAATGTTGCAATGTTTTTCTCCTTTTCCAGCAGCTTAATTCTATTAATCCCCACTAGCCCACAGCTACATTGTCATGTAGACAGCAGGGGTTTGCAGTTTGCTGCCAGAGTAGTTTTCTTATCTTAGTTAACACTTTAACAGAGAGTTTTCTTACAAGCCTGATTTCACTAACAAGGACTTTATTTAGTATTTTTGCCTGTTTTAAATCTTTCAATAGTTTAAAAGGTATTGGCTCAGGATGAAACTGAACACTCCCCTGTGGATTATTTATATCTGGTGGTATCACATGTATTGTTAACAGAAAAGCAGATAATAACTGCATAGCTTCAGGGTCCCCCTCTCTAGATACCTGAAATAAGCATTGCATCAAAGGTGTTTGTGGAGTTGGATTAGGAACAACACTCTTATTAACATAAGGCAAAGTATCAGCAACATCTGAAAACATTTCTAACTTAGGCTTGGTAACAGAAGGTAATTCAGTAGGTGCAGAGATCTGTACTGGATACATAGAAGATATTTCATTTGAGGGACAAAATGGGGTCCTTGTTATGGGATGAGCGGGGTCCCTGTTGCAGGACGAGTGGGGTCCCATTGTGGGATGAGAGGGGTCCCTGGTGTGGGGAAGAAAGCATCGTACGGCCACTGAGGCTTCCCTCGGGGGCTCCGAAGGCATGGAGGGCGCACGACCCAGGAAGAAGTCGCGGAGACAGGCTGATGGCAAAAGTCTGGTCTATTGTGGAAGGGGATGCAGATTTATAGGATTGGGAAGTGGTGTGGCGGGTTCTGATTGGCGAGGGCAAATGCTGTTTCCATATAAGGCAATGTTCTGGCATTGGGTTAGTGATTGGCCAGTAGAGTATGTGCTAACTCTTGATAGGCTGAAGCTGTTGCTGGGCAAACAGCGTACTAAGAGATTAGGTTTAAGGGAGGGGGGAGGGGAAGTGAGAGCTGGGCTAGGCGGGAGATAGGAAGAGGGAGGGCAGTGCCGGCTAGCCGTTAGCAGCAAAGGCCTAGTCAGGCATGGTCACCTTGTCTAGGCCCAGTGGGCAGAGGTGGTGTCACCTCTTGCTGCACTGTTTGCCACTGAGGCAAGCCGGGTGCCCCTCCTCCCACATCATTAGGACACTTCATTGAGCTTTTATTGATGAAAGGGTTAGTATCAGGATTAGGGGAAAAACCTGACAACTGCCCATTCACCTCAAGCTCCTGTTCTTGTTCAAATTTCCTTTCTTTTATTTCAAATGTACTTATGGCCTTAGAAAATATAGTAATTTCATCTTTCTCTCCTTCTTCTGACTGCAAAGGATCTAAAGTTGTCGCTATCTGGTAGCATAAGGCCCATACTGATAATGGAATGAATTCCCGTTTTTGATATGTTCTTTATAAAGTTTTCATTACACGTCTCCCATAAAGTTTTCATTACACATCTCCACTGTTTCAAATTTAAAACATTATGTTCCTGAGACTGAAACCAACAATGCTTTTGCATTAAGGCAAACAATTCTAGTAACTCACAGCTTTTTACAGTCAGCCCAGTAGTTTTCATCAAGGTTTTTAACACTTGTGGATATTCTTCCACACATCCCATTTGCTTACCCTGATGATCTGTGGAAATGTTACTTACCAAAAAGACTCATGTCAAACTTTTTTGGATGTCATTCATGACCCTCATAGGAGTCATTTCCACGGTTCCCAATACTATTTTGGAAGACACTTCTTTGGGCCCCACATTGGGCACCAGATGATGGAGATTTGGGCCCAAAGGGTATCAGGAATGAAACAAAGAGAAAGAGAGAGTGAAACAAAGAGAAAGAAAGAGAGAGAGAGATCAGGGGGCCTGTCAGTAGAGACTCCTCAGCCAACTTTATTATCTACAAGTGGCGTTATATATACTCAAGCTATCATGATAACAAGCAGTATAGCTACACATTAACAATACTCATAAATTAAAGAACTTATCTCAGAGTATGAAGATTTAGTATTCCTTTCAAACTGCAAAGTGTGTTTGCCATATTTCTCCTTGCCCCATACAGCTTTGTCTTGTTGACCCGAAAGGCTTAGTTGCTGCATTCCTGTGTTAAAAGCATAGCCATGGAAACAGCATGTCTCTTCCTGCAAGACCTCATGCCTTTGTTTCTCACAAAGTTTGTTTGCATACAATTAATACTATACTTTTTTTTTTATGTTTTAATTACTGCTCGGGCAGCATTAATGTCCCCATCTCATTTCTAATTTTATTTATTTGCATTGTCTCTTTTTCCTTTATTTAAACTAGCTAATCTTCTCCAAGAACCATCTTTTGATTCTGTTGATTCTCTCTTTTCTCTATTTTTATTAGCCATTTTATTTATTCATGCTCTAATCTGTATTGTTTCTTATCTTCTACTTGCTTTTGGGTTGGTTTACAGCTCTTTTTTTAGTTCCTCCAAATGTACAGTTTTGTCTTTAATTTTAGCTCTTTCTCCTTTTTTTTAAAGAAAACATTGAAGGATATAAATTTCATTGTGAGCATTGCCATAATTGTTTTAGGAGGTACAGGGGATTGAACCCAGGACCTCATACATGGGAAGCAGATACTCATACAATTGGGCTGCATCTGCTCCCCTGTTATAAGATTTTTAAAATTTACTTTATTTACTTATTTCTCCTGGTCCCCTTGTGTTTTTCACTTACTGTGCCTGTTCATCATCCTTGATTCTATAGGAGGCACTGGGAGCGAAACCCCAGACCTCTGCTGTGGGAAGGAGGTGCTTAACTGCTAGAGCCACCTCTGTTCTGTGCTTTGTTGTGTCTCTTATTCTACTTTTTCTCCTCATATTTCATGTAGCATCATCTTGTTGAATCAGTTCACCATGCCTTCCCATCACATCAGCTCACTGACCAGGAATCTCTGCTCACTGCTTTTTTGTGTCTCTCATCATGTTTTTTCTTCTTGTGTCTCTTGTTATGTCAGCTTGCCATGCCCACCTATCATGCCAGGTCTTTTTCTTCTTTAGGAGGCATGGGGATCTGAAACAATGACCTACCATATGGTAGGCAGGAGCCCAGCTGTATGAACTACTTCTGCTTCCCTGCCATAAGTTTTTATATGTTATGTCTCTGTTTTAACTTATCTTGAGATATTTACTGACTTTGCTTGCAATTTCTTCTCTGAATCACTGATTATTTAGGAGTGTACTGTTTAATCTAAATGTATTAGTGAATTTTCCTTTTTTTCAACTTGTTAATAATTTCCAACTTAATTCCATTATGATTAGAGACAGTTCTTTCTTTAATTTCAATCTTTTTAAATTTATTGAGATCTGATTCATGTCCCAACAAAAAGTCTGTCCTGAAGAAAGGCTAATGAGAACTTGAGAAGAATGTATACCATGTTGCTTTGGGGTGTAATGTTCTATAAATGTATGTTAGATCTATTTGATTTAGCATATTATTCAAGCTCTCTTTTTCCTTATTTATTCTCTATCCAGGTGTTTTATTCAATTCTGAAAGTAGAAACACCAATTTCTCCCTCCAGGTTTGCCAGGGTTTGCCTCATATACTTTGGGGAACTAAGTTAGGTGCATAAATATTTATTACTGTTATGTATTCTTGTTTACTTTACCCGTTTGTTAATATATAGTTACCTTCTTCATCCATTATAACAGTTTTTTATTTAGAATCTATTTTGTTTTATATTAATGCCATTACTCCAGATCTTTTTTGATTATTAGTTGCATGGAAAAGCTCTTTCCAAACTTTCACTTCCAGGCTGATTATGTCCTTGCATTTAAAGTGAGTCTTGGGGTGGAGCCACAGCACTGGTGCTGCGGTGGCAATTCCTGGAGGATCTGCGGTACTGGGGAATTCATAAACCCTGAGCAGGCTATAGGGGGGCTAACAGGGCAGGAGGCCTTCACAGACCGATTTGGGGAGACAGATGGGAGTTTTATTGCAAGGCGGGGAATTTTTTATTGTGAACAAAATAGTGCTTCTGGCTAGAGCCCTGCCCCCAAGGCCAGCTGCCGATCTGTAGTGACTTTAAATTGCTCGCAATAAAGAGACGTCACCAGGATGCTGCTTCAGGGAGTGGCAGGGTGGGGGACGTCTGGAAGCTGATTAGGGGAATATTTTGCAAAGCGTGGAAATTTTGGTTTTGGACTCTGATATTGGTGTTTCCAGGTGGAGCCCCACACCCTGGGCCTGGCTACTGATCTTCAGCATCATTAAATTGGCTGCAGTGTAGAGGCACCCCCAGGTGACCTTTTCAGGGGCTTATAGGGCGAGAGGTGTCCTGAAGTTGAATTGGTGATACAGCCACAGAAGAGACCTGAGTGAGAGGGTGAATTGTGGGGTTCTGACACATAGGTCAGAGTTTGGGGATGTGACCTCCCCCATAGGGCTGGCACCCAGGTGCAGGGATCCCTGAAGGTTGTGTTGCACTGCAGTGCTTCCAGGCTCCCTGTTAACCAGATTTGAGGTTGCCAAGTCCGAGTCCCCTAAACCTGGTGGCCCACACCACAGAGATTCACACCTCTTGAGTCTGCAATATCACAGATTTTCCATCCCTGAATCCATCATGCCCTGAGGTCCATCTGAGGTCCTTGAATGTCCTAGCCCTCAACATTTGCATTTTTTCTTTTTTGATTTTTTTGTTTTGTTTTGTTTATTTTTATTTTATTTTTTATTTTTTATTGTCCTGATTGCTAACATTGCATTATCTCCTAGTCTTTTCTCCCATCATATCCCCAAAGTCTTTTTTTTTTTTCAGTTATTTAGGGGGGTTTTTTGTTGTTGCTGTTGTAGTTTTTCTATATCTTTTTTTCTTTTCCTTACTTGTTCCCCTCCCTTTACCCACCTCCTTTTTCTTTCTTTCTTTCTTCTCTTTTTTTTCTCTCCTGTCCCTCATTCTTATTTTATTTTATCTTAATTATACAATAGGTGCTGCAGGGAACACCTCACATTTGCTGGGTTTCCTCATCCTCCATTGCCTCATTTCTCTGTGAATTGTTTTAGCTACCTACACTATCCCCTTTCCCCTACATCTTGATATCCTCCATCATCTACTGTCTCTCCTATATTCCACCTCCCTTTCTTTGATCCCCAGATTGTCTAACTCTTAATTTCTAATACCTTTGTTTTGTTTTCTGTCTTTTATCCACTCTTAAAATTATTGCCTTTCTTTTCTCTTTCCCTCTCTCATGAAAACACTAGCTTTTTAATTCATAACATATTCCTCCCATATTCAGTCGACTACCTCATTATAGGTAGTCTACCTACTGCTATAACTCTACACAACTTAAATGAATCTAATATCCCTCCTCCCAGATCTCGTTGTTGCTCTGTTAACATTTATCACCAATACTACTTTAAACTTTTTCCTTGCTTACACAATTGCCTTTCCATGGCCCTTTCTTCAAAGTGAACTCAGCCAGCAAAAAGAAATTAGAATAAGAAGAACAAAGTGACAAAGAGAAGATATAACACTTACACAAGAACAACAGGTAATTAATCCCCAAGACTGGACAAAGAAACTAAGGAACTGATAACTGTCAAGATAAAATGATGACCAGACAGCAACAAAAATCTACAAACCAAACCAGTAATCAGGAAAACATAGCTGAATCCAATGAGCAAACTAAAAACCAGGAAGGGGAGCAGACCTTTGCACAATTAATTAAAGATCTCAGAACATATATCACAGACAAATTTAATGAAGTAAAGGAAGAGGTTAACAATATGAAGACAACACTTGGATGGGAAATTGCAGACATACACAAAAAAATAACAGATATGATGGGAATGAACACCACAGTTCAAGAAATCAAAAATACACTCACAGCAAATAACAGCAGATTAGAAGAGGCAGAGCAGAGAATTAGTGATGTGGAAGACAGTTCATCAGAAATCAAACAGATAGTAGAATTGATCGATAAAAAGATAGAAAAAAAATCCAGCTAGGACTTAGGGACCTGAATGACAATGCAAAATGCACCAACATACATATTATAGACATCCCAGAAGGAGAAGAGAAGGGAAAGGGGTCAGAAGGAGTGTTGCAGGAAATAATGGCTGAAAACTTCCCAAATCTATTGAAAGAGACAGATGTACATATCCAAGAAGCACAGTGCACCGCAAACATCATAAACCCCAACAGGCCCACCCCAAGACATATACTTGTCAAATTAACCAACACTCAAGACAAAGAGAAAATTCTAAAAACAGCAAGAGAATAGAAAGCCATCACATACAAGGAGGCTCCATAAGATTAAGTGCTGATTTCTCCTCTGAAACCATGGAGGCAAGAAGGCAGTGGTATGATATAGTCAAGGTACTAAAAGAAAAAAAATTCCAACCAAGAATACTCTATCCAGCTAAACTAGCATTCAAAAATGATGGAGAGTTCAAAATATTCACAGATAAACAGAAATTGAAAGAGTATGCCAACAAGAAACCTCCCCTTCAAGAAATTCTAAAGGGAGTTCTGCATGAAGAAAGGAAAAAACAGCACAGGCAGAGTTGGAGGAGAGTGTAAGAGCAACAAAAAAGACAAAAAGAGAAGGAAAAAAAACAAACAAAGAAACAAAATATGACAAAAACAACTCCAATCAAAATATGGCTAACAAATAATTCCTTGAAAGTAATAACACTGAATGTCAATGGATTAAACTCACCTATCAAAAGAATTAGACTGGGACATTGGATAAGGAAATACGACCCATTTATATGCTGTCTACAAGAGACACATCTTAGACCCAGAGATTCATGGAGGCTGAAAGTGAATGGTTGGAAAACAATCTTACAAGTAAACAATAACGAAAAAAAGGCAGGAGTAGCTATATTAATATCAGACAAAATAGACTTTAAATGCAAAACAATTGTGAGAGACAAAGAAGGATACTACATATTGGTGAAAGGGACATTCTCTCAAGAAGAACAAACAATCAAAAATATTTATGCTTCTAACAAGGGTGCCTCTAAGTACGTGAGGCAAATGCTGGAAAAACTAAGTGAAAGAATAGATGCATCTACAATTATAGTAGAGATTTTAATACACCGTAATCAACTCTGTACAGAACATCTCAAAAGAGAATCATTAAAGACACAAAACATTTCAACAGTATATTAGAGGAGCTGGATCTAATAGACATATACAGATCATTACACCCAAACACAGCAGGATATACATTTTTCTCAAGTGCACATGGATCATTCTCGAAGATAGACCATACGCTAGGCCACAAATAAAGGCTTAATGAATTCAGAAAGATCAAAATCATACAAAATAATATCGCTGACCACAGTAGAGTGAAGCTGGAAATCTGCAAGGGCCAGAGGCCCAGATTTCACACCAAGATATGGAAATTAAACAGCACACTCTTAGAAAAACAGTGAGTCAAAGAGTAAATCTCAAAAGAAATCAATTACTACCTTGAAACAAATGATAGTGATAACACAACATACCAAAATTTATAAGATGCAGCAAAAGCAGTACTGAGAGGGAAATTTATAGCCGTAAATCCATACATCAAAAAAGAAGAAAGAACAAAAATTGAAGAATTAACTGCACATTTGGAGGAATTCGAAAAAAAAAACAAAAAGTAATCCCACAGGAAGAAGAAGGAAGGAAACAACAAAGATAAGAGCAGAACTAAATGAAACAGAAAATAAGGAAGCACTTGAAAAGATAAACAAGACCAAGAGCTGGTTTTTTGAGAAGATCAATAAAATTGACAAACCTTTAGCGAGACTAACAAAGAAAAAAAGAGAGAAGATACAAATACACAAAATAAGAAATGAGAAAGGAGATATCAACACTGACCCCACAGAAATAAAGACTATCATAAGAGGATACTTTGAAAACCTATATTCCAACAAAAATGACAATTCAGAAGAAATGGAGAAATTCCTAGAAACACATAAGCCTCTATTGATGAAATAAGAAATTGATGATCTCAACAAACCAATCACAAGCAAAGAGATAGAATCAGTCATTAAAAACCTCCCAAATAAGAACAGCCCAAGGCCAGACGGCTTCACAGGTGAATTCTACAAAACATTCTGGAAAGAACTAACACCAATCCTGCTGAAACTCTTCCAAAAAATCAAAACAGAAGGAACATTGCCTAACTCCTTCTATGATGCCAACATTACCCTAGTACCAAAGCCATAAAAGGCACCACAAGAAAGGAAAATTACAGACCAATTTCTTGAATGAACCTAGATTCAAAAATACTTAACAAAATACTTGCTAATCTTATTCAACAACATATTAAACGAATTATACACCACGACCAAGTGGGATTCATTCCAGGCATGCAAGGATGGTTCAACATAAGAAAATCAATCAATGTAATACACCATATAAACAGCCTGAAGGAAAAAAATCACATGATTATATCTATAGATGCAGAAAAAGCATTTGACAAAATACAGCACCCTTTCTTGATAAAAACACTCCAAAAGATCAAAATACAAGGAAATTTTTTGAACATGATAAAGAGTATATATAAAAAAACCTACAGCCAACATTGTTTACAATGGAGAAATCCTAAAATCCTTCCCTCTAAAGTCAGGAACACGACAAGGATGCGCACTGGCTGCCCTTCTATTTAACATTGCCTTAGAAGTGCTTGCTCAAGTACTGAGGCAAGAACCAGATATAAAAGGCATTCAATTTGGAAAGGAAGAAGTAAAAATTTCATTATTTGCAGATGACATGATCCTATACATAGAAAACCACTGAGAGGTCTACAACAAAGCCTCTTGAACTCATAAATGAGTTTAGTAAAGTCACAGGTTATAAGATCAATGCGCAAAAATCAGCAGTATTTCTGTACACCAATAATGAGCAAGATCAGGAGGAAATCAAGAAACAAATACCATTCACAATAGTAAATAAAAAATCAAATATTTAGGAATAAATTTAACTAAAGATGTAAAACACTTATACACTGAGAACTATACAAGACAGTTCAAGGAAATCAGAGAAGACCTAAATAAATGGAAGAATATTCCCTTTTCATGGATAGGAAGACTGAGTATTATTAAGATGTCTATCCTGCCAAAACTGATCTACACATTCAATGCAATCCCAATAAAATCAACACAGCCTTCTTTAAGGAACTAGAAAAACTAACTATGAAATTTATTTGGAAAGGAAAGAGGCCCCAAATAGCCAAAGACATATTGAAAAAGAAAAACAAAATTGGAGGAATCACACTACCTGATTTCAAAACATACTACAAAGCTACAGTAGTGAAAAGAGCATGATATTGGCATAAGGAGAGACACACAGACCAATGGAATTGAACTGAAAGTTCTGATATAAAACCTCATATATATAGCCATATAATATTTGATAAAGCCACCAAACCCTCGCAACTGGAAGAGATTGGCCTAATCAACAAATTGTGCCTGGAATGTACACATATGTAGAAGAATGAAAGATGATTACCATCTCATGCCTTATACAAAGATGTATATGTATGTAGAAGAATGAAAGATGATTGCCATCTCATGCCTTATACAAAGATCGACTCAAGATGGATCAAAGACCTAAATATAAGAGCCAAGACCATAAAGACTTTGGAAAGCAGTGTAGAGAAACATCTACAAGACCTTGTAATAGGAAATGGCTTCAGGAACATCACACCAAAAGCACGAGCAGCAAAAGAACAAATAGATAAAAGGGACTTCCTCAAAATTAAAGCCTTCTGCTCCTCAAAGGAGTTTGTCAAGAAAGTAAAAAGGGAACCTACACAATGGGAGAAAACATTTGGTAACCATATATCTGATAAGAGACTTATAACTTGCATATATAAAAACTCCTATATCTTGAAAATAAAAAGATAAACAACCCATTTAAAAAATGGGAAAAAGATTTAAACAGACACTTCTCCAAAGAAGAAATACAAATGGCTAAAAAGCACATGAAAAAATGCTCCAAATCTTTAGCTATCAGGGAAATGCAAATCAAAACTCCAATGAGATACCATCTTACTCCCATAAGATTGGCAGCTATGAAAAAAACAGAAGAATACAAATGCTGGAGAGGATGTGAAGAAATGGGAACACTCATCCACTGCTGATGTGGATGCAGAAGGATCCAACCATTCTGGAAGACAGTTTGGCGGTTTCTCAAAAAACTAACCATAAATTTGCCATGTGACCCAGCAATACCACTGCTGGGTATATACCCAGCAGAACTGAAAGCAAGGACACAAACCGATATATTCACACCAGTGTTCATAGCAGCATTGTTCACTATCACCAAAAGTTGGAATCAACCCAAATGCCCATCAACAGATGAGTGGATCAATAAAATGTGGTATATACACACAATGGAATACTACTCGGCTGTAAGAACAAACACACGTGATAACATGGATGAATCTTGAGAACCTTATGTTGAGTGAAGCAACCCAGGCATTGAAGGACAAGCACTACATGACCTCAATGATATGAAATAAGAAAGCTGCCTCAGAGAGCTAGAGACTGAACAATAGGCTTACAGGAAATCGCGGGGTGGAGGAAGGATGTGAGCCGATGTCTGTATAGCCTAAAGCATAAACCACAATGTAAACACAAATGTTACCTTGTTTGAAAGCTATTGTCTCAATATCTGTACATCAGTTTCAGTAAATATGATATGAATAAGTTAAAAGATTATCACTGGAAGGGAAATGGTTTTATAATGGATATGTGGGAGTACTGTATATTGTATACATGAATTACTGTGATCTAAGGCTCTTGTGAAGAGAAGCTCAATAATTAGGAAAAAAGAAAAGAAAAAGATAGGATGTAGAATTTTTCCAAATCAATATGTATTATATATCTTACCTTTATACTCAACGCTATATTCCATTTTACTAGTAAGGGAACCTGACATTATATTGGGCTTCACTTTTCAGGAAGTTTTGGATCACAGAGTGGTTCAACAATGGCAGCAGAGGAATACTGGTATGGGATGTTATTGACAGGCGATACATGGTTGACAGGGAGTTATACAGGGCATGTGTCCAGGGTGCATGGAAATGTTTGGATATACTCATAGTGGAAACAATTAAAAACAACAGCTGGTGGGGTACTAGGTTCCTGGCCAGGGGGGGCTCTGTCGTTGTCCCTAGGGGAGCAGCGGCAGTCCCCCAGGTGCAACAGTAAGGACCAGGAAGGAATGACGGTCCAACAGTGAGCCCCTGACACTAATGACTATGCTTGTGAGCCTATACACCTGAAATAAGAAAAGGCCTAGAAAAGCACTGTGCCTAAGAATTCCCTCCTGACAGCCTCCCTGTTACTCAAATGTGGCCAGTCTTGAAGCCAAACTCAGCATGTAAATGCAATGCCTTCTCCCCAGCATGGGACATGACACCCAGGGATGAGACTCCCTGGCACCGAGGGATCACTACCAAGTACCAGCTGATGATGTAACTAGAAAATGACCTTGAATTAAAGGTTCAGCGTGGACCAGCAGAATATCCCTGTCTACATATAATAACAGGAGTTAAAAATGCTGTTTGACCTAAAGTAAGGGGGAAATGGAAAGGACAAATGAGTTCATATGGCTATGAGTCTCTAAAAAAGAGTGTGGAGGTTTTCAGAAGGATTGCCCTTATGCACACCTGAGCAGAGTCTCAGAGACAGATAAAGTAGATACAACCCCAGGTATTGGTCCTTTTGAGGGCTAAAGAGACCCACAGGTTCTATGGTCATGGCAGATGGGGTTCACTGCCATGTCAGTTGGCCCTTCTTTGGAGCTGGTGTTTCTGCGTGATGGAGCTGGACTCATATGGGATCTCTTTTCACAAGCCTTTCATGCTATTTTAATGGAATTGTAGTTGGTGCTGGGGTTTAAGATATATCTAGGAGATTTGAATCTCTGTACTGACAATATAGCCAGGCCCTGAGCCTCAACAGACCTCAGCTCCTACACTCTGATTTATTGGACTTACCCCACTCAGCTAACATGGAGTTGAAGAATGTCAACCACCACACCATGGAGCCTAGAGAGCCTACAACTGAAAGCAGGAGGATTGCATCCAGTATCTATGTGGACTCTAAGCTCCCTCTTGACATAGATGTGGAATGGACACAACCAAGCCATGGTCCACAGGAAGGAGGAATACAGTAAGGATTAGAGTGGACTTAATGATATCCTATTCAGGAACTATTGTGGTTAATATTTGAGAAAATGTGGCATTGGTGTGGAAAAAGTGGCCATGGTGGCTGCTGGGTGCGGGGAATGGGAGGAAGAGATGAGATGTGGAGGTATTTTGGGACTTGGAGTTGTCCTGGGTGGTGCCCCAGGGACAATTGCTGGACATTGTATGTCCTCCCATGGCCCACTGGATGGAAAGTGGGAGAGTGTGGGCTATGGTGTGGACCACTGGCTATGGGGTGCAGCGATGCCCAGAGATGTACTCACCAGATGCAATGGATGTGTCATGATGATGGGGGAGAGTGTTACTGTGGGGGGAGTGGTGGGGTGGGGGCGGTGGGGGTGAATGGGGACCTCATATTTTTTTAATGTAATATTTTTTAAAAAATGAATAAATTGAGTAGAATTTGAAAAATAAATAAATAATAAAGTGAATCTTTCGGTGAGTGGGTGTAGCTCAGTGGGTGAGTGCCTGTTTCCTATGTATGAGGTTCTGTGTTCAACCCCCAGTACCTCTTTAAAAAACTAAATAAATAAATAAATAAAGTGTAGTTAACAAACAGATGGCTCATATTTTTAATCCATTCTGTCATTCTATGTCTTTTGATTGAGGAGTTACGTACATTAACATTCAATATTACTATAAAGCATTACTTATCTCGTCCATTTCATCCCTTGGATTTCTGTTGTCATATCTTACTATTTTCTGTCTTTTTAACCCTTCCAGTAACCCTTATTTATTATCTTAATTACTAAACTCTTTTCCAAGTCTCTCACCCTTGTTGTTTCCTTTCAGGCTGTAACATACACTGCATATGTTTTGTATAACCAGTCTCTGGGTGACAAATTCTCAGACTTTCTTTGTCTGCGAATGCTTTAAATATTTCTTAAGGATGGTTTTGCTGGAGACAGAATTCTTTACTGGAAGTTTTCTCTTTCAGTACCTTAAAAATATTGTGCCACTGCTTCCTTACCTCCATTGTTTCTGAGGAAATATCAACACTTAGACTTAATGAGGCTTCCATGTAAGTGATAAATTGCTTTTCTCTTATTGCTCTAAGAAACCTTTCTTTATTTCTTGCATTTTCAATTCTAAATAGAATATGTCTCAGAATAAATATATTCAGATTTATTTTGTTTAAGGTATGTTTTAATTCTGAAATATTGATATTCATGTCTTGCATAAGGTTTGGAAAATTTTCAGCCATTATTTCCTTAAAAATTCTTTCTGTCCCTTTTCTGTTCTCTTCATCTTGGAATCCTATAATGCATTTGTTTGTATGTTTCATGCTATCGTATAATTCCTGGAAAACCTGTTCAAATCTTTTCCATTCTTTTCACTTTCTGTTCTGTCTTTTTAAGTTCAGATGCTCTGTCATCTACTTCAATAATTCTGTCCTCAACCAAATCAAATCTGCTATTATATATCATTAATGTATTTTTAATCTATTCTACTGTGTCTTTCGTTTCTATAAGTTATGTACTTTTCTTTACAGGCTTTCAAATTCTTCTTTATGCTCACACAGTGTCATCTCTTTTTTTTGGTTCAAAATTCCTTTCTTTTTTTCTTTTTTTAAAAGATACATATATCACACAAAATGTTGCATTAAAAAATATGAGCTTTACATAGTCCTGACTTCCCTCCCCTACTCCTCCCACATCAACAACTTCTTTCATCAGTGTGCCACATTCTTTGCATTTGGTGAATACATTTTGGAGCACTGCTACACCACATGGATTATACTTTATATTGTAGTTTACACTCTCCCCAGTCCATTCAGTGGGTTATGACAGGAAATATAATGTCCTGCATCGGACCCTGCAATACCATTCAAGACAACTCCAAGTACCCCAAATCCCCTCATATCACACCTCTTCTTCCCTCTCCCTACCCCCAGCAACTCCCATGGCCACATCAATTATGCACTTTCTTCCATTGCTAGAGTCACAAATAGAATACCAGGAAGTTCACTCTAATTCATATTTTCTTCCTCTCTCCTGAGTACCCTTGGATGGTCATGTGTTCTCCACTTCTAAATCGAGAAGGGGTTAGTTCCCATATGCCTGATGGATGTGATTCTCCTGCTTGGAGGTGTGGGCACTCTTGGTTTCCTGGTGTAGTGGTTGACTATCCTCACCACCCTGTCGGCAGACCTGGGTAAGTCCATCGAACAAGAAAGTAGGTGTTGCAACTCTGCTGAGCCTCAGGGCCCTGCTGGTATATCCACAGTCCAGAGATTCAAGCATGAATGGTCTATGGTGAGCATACACCAACTCCAGTGACAACCACAAGTTCAATAAATGTGAAAGAAGAGGCATGTGTAGAGAAGTCTCCTCTCAGTCCAACTCCTTCACACTCAGGAGCACAAATTCCAAAGTAGGGCCCACTGGCAAGGCACTGAACTCCAGAGTCATCTGCCATGACTGTAGAACCTGTGTGTCTCCGTAGCCCTCAGGAGCAGCACTTGGATTGTATCTACTTTTTCTGTCTCTGGGATCCTGTAGAGACATAAATGTGGCCCCTCTAATGACCTCCTGACTCATTTTGAAGTCTCTTAGCCAAATAAACTTATTTGTCTTTACCATTTATCCCTCTTACTCAAGGTTTTTTTCTCATTGCATTACCAGCTGGTGATTGGTAGTAATCTCTCAGTGCCAGGGAGGCTCATCTCTGGGAGTCATATCACATGCAGGTGGGAAGATATTGTATTTATATGCTGAGTTTGGCTTAGAAAGTGGCCACATTTGAGCTACATAGAGGCTCTCAGGAGGTAATTGATAGGCACACAGCAGCTCTAGGCCATGTAGAAATTTTAAGTACAGAGGTTCATAATGGTAGGCTCATCAGCATCAAGGGATCATCATTGGACCATCCTTCTTCACTTCACTTTGCCCTTGTATGTAGGGAGTCACCCACTGTGAGACCTATTTACAACCTCCCACAACATGGTGGATCTCACAACATGGCGGAGTTCACAAATCTGCCCTGTCATTTCCTTATTCTTCTTCCTACCTGCTTCTTTGTTCTCCCCCTCCCACCACTACTCAGGTGACCACAGCAATACACATGTGCAAGGGTGAAACTCCACAGACCCGGCATGAACTGTTGGCCAGTCCCCTCTTTGGACATCTGCCACCCACAAGACCAGCCTATCACCTATGTACACGTTCCCTTCCCTCTCTATATATCCCCGTGTTTTACCCTCAATAAATGAGACTTGATCAGAATCCTGTCTTGTCTCCATTCTTCATGTCTCTTGTCCCTGTCTCTGTCATCTGCTTTGTTTCTAGATTCCCCGAACCTGGTCAGACTGGGTCAAGTGGCGACCAACGGAGGGATGAATCGAATCAGGCAATGATATAGAAAATCCCGATTGATAGGCCCAAAAGAAGATATTTAAGGAGGCACCATGTAGGGTCAATCACATGGTCAGGATCTCGGAGTACAAAGAGACACTGCACAGTAGCCTGCTGTGTGGTCAGGATCTCGGTAAGTGATCGGCAAAAGTATGGGACAAGCAATGAGTGAGCTATGTGAGGCTTTAAAGGCAGAAGGAGTAAGGGTTAAAGTTAAACAGCTCCTAGAATTCTTTGATTTCCACAGGCAGTGAGCATAGATGCAATGATATAGTTTGTGTCCACCATAGAGATGCAGTCGTGGCAAATGTAATTACAAAGGGTGAAGAGATTCTGTCACAGGGCTGGATTCCCCCTGGATCCAGTCCTTCTACCACCCTTAGCAATCACATGGTCAGGATCTCGGAGTTAAGGAGACACCATGTAGAATCCCTCCTCCTATCAATTCAGATTCAGTTTCTATTAAGATACAAAGTGAGGAGGAAATACCCAAAATAGGTAGGAGAAATAAAAATAGGTGCAAAAAAGAAAACTGGTGCAAGCTCAAGCTCCGAAACCTCTAATACTGACCCCGAGTCAGAGTCAGTGAAACTCACTGCCATTGACTACCCACCACCATATGCTCCCTCCCCCTCTGTGCCACCACCCAATCACCCTACTGATGCTGGCAATTTTGAAAGTCAGGATAACCAAGGAGTCATAGCAAAAATAGAGAAAACAAAAGAGCAAATTTGTTTACAGAGGGAACATTTACAACTCATAAAGGAGCTAGAGCAGCTAAAAGAATTAGAACACCATAAATGCAGGAAGGCAGTTAACCACAATCCTTTTATCAACTTCCTGCCCACCTGTGCCTGCTTAGAAAGGCTACCCAGGCTTGCATCCCCTGTGGTGTAAACCCCCCCCCTTTTTTTTGCATATCCAGTCACTGAGAGGCAAACCAATGAGGCAGATAATGAGGCAGATGATGAGGTGAGGGTAGTTCGTGTGCATTCCACTTTCCCTTTAAATCTTGAAAAGAGCTTTTTCAGATGTTGCCGATGCTTTGCCTTATGTTAAACAATTTTATCTGCTTTCCCGGTAACAATACATGCTATTAATACCACCAGATACAAATAACCTGCAAGGGGTGTTGAGTTTCATCCTGAGCTTTTAAACTATTGAAAGATTTAAAACAGGTAAAAATACTAAATAAAGTCAGTGAAATCAGGCTTGTAAGAAAACTCTGTTGTTAAAATGTTAACTAAGATAAGGAAACTATTCTTGTAGCAACTCTGCAAACCCCCTGCTGTCTACATAACAATGTAGCTGTGGGCTAGTGGGGGCCAATATAGTTAAGCCACTGTAAAGAGAAAAACATGGCAACATTTGTGTTTTGTTTTGTTTCCATGCTAATTCTGATTGGGCTTATTTAACCAAAATAATAAAATTAGTACCAAATTTTTATCAAAGTCTAAAAAGAATTTTCAGTTTTAAATCAATAGTTTTCTCCAAAACTTCAATTCTCAGTATAGTCTTACAGAATAATAATCCAAAAATGTGTGTTAATGGTCTGTCTCAACTTATCTTAATTGATTGCTGATAACTAATAAAAATATTTCCAAGGACAGGCTTGCATGTTACAGGCAATATGGATTCCAGAAGAAATCTTAATAAGAACTTAAAAGCAGCTATACCAAGAAAGTAAGAATTATGAGTTAATTGTAAGCTGTATGTTTCTGTTACTGTGTTGTGATTGTTCTGTGTTTGTCTGTTCATTCAATGTCAGTGTATATTTTGATACCTCCAGATGGTAATATAAATTAATAAAAAAATTTAAAAAAAGAGCTCTATTCAAATGGCCAAAAATTAAATAAGCGCTTATATTAATACTTAAGTTTATTATATTAATACATAAGTTTAAATGTTAATAAGATATCTACAATGATAAAAATTGTAAGTCTTGATTAACAAAATTACTATACCTTTTCATAAAAAATGGTTCTTGTCTAGCTTGAAATGAATAACTTATTTTTCTTCACAGGATAATATGAAGGATGCAAAACTTAAATGAATATTTAAAAAGTTAAAAGTTTGTGACAATGCTAACTGAAATTTAATAAGTTTTTGCAAAAAGGTGTATTTTGTCCTAAAGTAGGATGGCTAATTTTCATAAACTCTTGGAACTTAATTTGCATGTGGCAAATTGTAGAAGGTATTGTAATAACTTTAAGTAAGGGAATGTGTTCTGTAAAGGTAAAATTTGTCTTAAAATGATATAATTATAGTCTATATGGTTATAAATAATTATAAAAGGTCTTATGAAGCATCATTTACATTAAAGTGTTTAAGTGGCTAATTCCAAAAGGTCATTATTAAACAAATCTGAATTAATAATAATAATAATATAATAATAAAAGGCAATTTTATTACAGGAAAGATTGGCAGCAACCAGCCTCCCCTGCCAACTTGCTTCTAGAAAACTGTTTCTGATATTGCATGCTACTAAGTATTTAAAGTAAAGTTCATTATTTTAATAAGCTTGTTTAGTGTTCACAGTATTATGTTATAATGAGTTTGCTTGATAACTTCGTATGTGGGCTATATGAAAGGTGTTTTGATTATTAAGGAAACAGGAAATAATTTTGTCTTAAGATAAAATGATTGGTTATTAAGAAAGAGTAAAATATGGAACAAAACCTGAGGAATACTAAAAGTGCAGAAGGTTCGTGGAAAAAAAAATTTTATAGTTAAAGTTGAATAAGATTTGATGGGTCTATCTATAAAATTTTAAAGGCTTTAGTATTAAGTAGTATATGCTGATGCAAAGTTGAAAATTTTTATTCTTTCTCAAGGCCTCTCATCATTAATCTGTTTTGGTAAAAGTTCTTATCCTCAATAATCAGTATACAAAGAAAGTCTGTCTTATCAAAATAGCTTCTTGTGCTTCTTGTGCTTATCATTTCCTCGGTGTTCCAAGAAGGAAAGTTTTATCTCTTTTAAAGGAACATAATGTTCAAAACTGCTTTCTCAAAACCAAATCCTGAACAGTGGCCTTTTATTCCAAACTAATTATAAGAGATTTGTTCTTTTACCTTAAAGGAAAAATTAAATAAAATAATTAAGTTCATTTAATATGTTATAAGTTAAATAAAAGGTATTTTAAAGTGTTACAAAATTAACAAGTTTTTCTTCCGTTAAACCCTCTATTAATTAAAGTCATATGAGTAAAAGGTTTCTATGAATGCTTAAGAGTGTATAAAGTTACCAATATTTCAGCATAATATTAAAGAGAAGTACAATGTGGTTATTTATGGTTTTAATTATTATACAAGAGTATGTGTCAGAAACAACCTCTTATCATAGATTAAAGTAACAACACTAGTATGCAGCAATCCCAAACACTGCTGGTTTGTTGCAAAAAGTTAAAGTCCAGCTGTATTGCTATCACTTTGTTTTAAAACTTGCTAAGACTTTCTTTAGTGTCTTAGACAAATCAAGCCAGCTGCATTCCTCTATCTGTAAAAAACCCAACAGTAAACTTTTGCAGTGCTTTTCAGGGCTATGTGCATAGTCCAACCATCTTGTACAGTATTTACTGATAGTAATAGTAATAAAAAAGCAGCATAGGTTATTTCTCAAAAAAGAACAGGTTTGGCAAACTCCTTATTTGTCTGCTCAATGCACAGAGCTTTCAGCCATCATTAAAGTTTTACAAATGTTTTAAAAGCCCTTGAACATTGTCTCTGACTCTAAATATGTAAGTATTACTGTCAAGCATATTGAAACAGCTCATATCTTTGCTACTGATGAGTTATCTCCACTTTTTGCTAACTTGCAACACCTCATCAGGTTAAAACAGCATCCTATTTACATTACTCACATACGCTCTCATACCTCTTTGCCCAGTCCTATGACAGCAAATAATGCTCGAGCCAATTTATTAGTAGGGTGTTTACAAAGTGCTCATGATTACCATGCTTTAACTCACATTAATGCTAAAGGCCTATGAAATAAATATCAAAAGTTAACAAGACTAAAGGCACAAGAAATTATTTGCACTTGTCCTACTTGTGGACCACTAACAGCGGTGCCTTTTCAGGCTGGAACTAATCCCAGAGGTCTGACTCCTAATCAATTATGGCAGATGGATGTTACTCATATACCATCCTTTAGTAAACTACAATATGTTCATGTTTATATTGACACTTATTCTCATGTTATGTAGACTGCTGCTCAAAGTAAGGAACAGTTGCATCATGTTCGTTCACATCTACAGTCTGCTTTTGCTGTAATGGGATGCCCTCTAAAAATTAATATTACACCTTCTTACATTAGTAAATCCTTTGAAATTTTCTTTTTAAAATATGGTATTCAATATGTTGCTAATATTCCTTATAATCCTACAGGTCAAGCCATAGTTGAACGCAGCCATCATACCCTAAAAACTATGCTTTTATAACAAAAAGGGGGAGATGATGGTATTATAACACCAAAAGATCAATTGGCAAAAGCTTTATTTACTTTAAATTTTCTTAAGGTTTATAATTCATTAACACCTGCAGAATGTCACTTTGGAAAATGTCAAACATCTACAGTAGACACAGGAAATGAAGATCAACCAATATTCTAGAAAGATATTTTAAGCAATGAATGGAAAAAAAAAAGGCAGGATTAAAGTAAGGGGGTGAAGCTATGCTCTTATCATTTCAGAAAATGGAGAACAAATTTAGTTATCTGCAAAAAGGATTAACCCCCAGAATGAAGAGATGGAGTCTTCTACAACTTCTGATGATGGTGATCGTAAGTAATAAGGAAGCTGCCAGTAATTACACTTATTAGGCCTATATACCTAACCCCCCATTATTTAGAGTGTTAACCTGGAAAAATCCATTCCTTCATATATATATCTGAATAAAACCCATATATTCCCTAAACCAATTGATAATTGATTGCCAATTAAACCCTATAAAGAAAAAGAATTGATAATCTCATATTACCATTTGATTATCAACCCTTATGCATTAGTAACCATCCTTCCTGTATGTAGGTTAAAAATAATGTCCATAATTATCTTCAAAAATAGTAATACTCAGTTTATTGTGACTTTGTTTCCCTCTTACAATTTAATCATAACCAAAAATCCTACTTATGATTGTCAGAAAATTAACTATAACCCAAAAATGCTCTATTCTGTAAAAATGAGGCCTTGCATCCTAGTAGCCATTACCCCACAACTAACATACTATGGAGAAGGCAAACTAAAAATTTTACTATCCCCATCTGTGTCAAAGAGAGCCACCTTCCTCCCTATATTGGTAAAAAATTAGCCTCAGGTTCAGTCGCTGCAGTTGCCACAGCAGGTGGTGCTCTTGGTCATGGCCTCATCAGCTTGCAATACTTTGAACAACAATGACAAATTAGCCTAGAATCCACTGTGCAGTCTCTTGACTCTCTGCAGCGGCAACTAACTTCCCTCGCCCAAGTAGCCTTACAAAACTGCAGGGCCCTTGACCTACAGCTGAAAAAGGGGGAACCTGCCTTTTTCTCCAGGAAGAATGTTGCTACTATATAAATGAATCTGGTATTGAGCAAAATGTTAAAAAATTGTGAGAATTGTGGGAAGGAATACTGCCCTCCCAATCAACCTCCTCCTTATCTGCCTGGCTCACCTTCCACCTCATAACATGGCTAGGTCCCTCCTCAGCCCCCTAATCACTCTTCTTCTAATCTGTGCATTTGCACCTTGCCTCCTTAAATTTCTCCAAGAAAGGATGAAGCAAATCTCGGCCCACATGATGTATCTTGCCGCTGTTCATCAGTACCAACCTATCTGGACCAAAGAATGAACAACCAACCTTTGAAAATGCAAATTTCTTATGTTGTCTCATTTGCTATCCTGTACCCTAATAGCATTTCTTTGCCTGTTTTCCCCTTACAGTCACCACCTCCCTTATCACGGCTTAACCTTCTCTGTTTAATCTTATCACTGAATGGCATCAGCATAGATCCAGCGGCTTGAATGAGCTATGGGCACCCTGGCCTGACAAGACCAGGGTGGGTGTGGCCACACCCACCAATCTCAGTACATCATGCTTGTCATACACAGTCTATGAGGGCTCCCCATTATAGCTTGCTGTAATTGCAAGCCATCTGTCGCTGAGGCACTGGACTGATTAGCCAATGATGGGCAACTGGGCTGACCCATCAGTCAACCTAAGACAGGGACGTGGCCTTTTGCTGCCACAATTTTTCCCAATGACGGGTAAGACTGATCACATACCGGGTAAGATGAACTGCTTACCAGGTACAGCCCTGACCTAAGACAGGCACAGCCCCCCTTTCAGCATGGGAGCACCTTGCAGCCACATGCCACTACTGAAAATAAGCCCTGCTCTATCATGAGCCATCGCCGGCTGTTCCTTTCTTCAATTCATAACTCATTAAACAGAAAAGGGGGACCTGTAGGGAGCCACCTGCTGTGAGACCTATTTACAGCCTCCCACAACATGGCGGATCTCACAACAAGGTGGAGTTTGCAAATCTGCCCTGTCATTTCCTTATTCTTCTTCCTCCCTGCTTCTTTGTTCTCCCCCTCCCACCACTCCTCAGGTGACCACAGCAATACGCATGCGCAAGGGTGAAACTCCGCAGACCCTGTGCGAGCTGTCGGCCAATCCCCGCTTTGGACGTCTGCCACCCACAAGACCAGCCTATCACCTATGTACACGTTTCCTTCCCTCTCTATATATTCCCATGTTTTACCCCCAATAAACGAGACTTGATCAGAATCCTGTCTTGTCTCCATTCTTCATGTCTCTTGTCCCCGTCTCTGTGTCATCTGCTTTGTTTCTAGATTCCCCAAACCTGGTCGGACAGGTGACATCCTGTCATGTTGGCCTGGCCCATGGGCGGACTGGGTCACTTGTAATTCACTTCACTTTTGCTCTTGTACAGGGCTTCTCCAGATGGGAATTCAACACTCCCTCAGTTTTCTGTGTTTACTAATTTTGGCTACCAACTCTATGTCCTTTCCTTCACATCTTTCTATCTTCCATCTTCTGTTGTTCCTCTTACATTCCACCACTCTTTGTTTAGCCACCAAATTTCTGGCTCTTTATTTCTAACTCCTCTACTCTGTTTTCTATCTTTTATTCACTCTTTATGTTCTTGTCCTTTCTTTTCTCTTTTCCTCTTTCTTGACCACACTGGTCTTTTAATTCACACTGTATTCTTCTCCATATTCAGTTTCCATTCTCATTGTAGGAATTCCACTTTTTATTCCTGTTACTCTACAGAGCTTACATGATTATAATATTCATTCACTTAGGTCTTATATGGTTCTTCTGCTACCATTTACTATCAATACTACTATTATACTTTTTCTTTTCTTACCTCCTTTGCTTTCCCTGGCCCTAATCTTTTTTGATCAGTCTAAGGAACTTAGACAACAACAAGGAAATAGAAAATAAAGAACAAAGTATCAAAAGGAAGACTTAACACATGCACAGAAAACAGCACTTAATAAAGCACAAGACTAGACAGAGAAGATAATCAACTGAACAAACCATCAACATAAAATGATGACCAGACAGCAACAAAAAATTACAAACTGTACCAATAATCAGGAAGACATCACCCAATCCAATGAACAAGCTAAACACCAGAAAGTGGAGCAAAACATTGAACAACTGATCAAAGCTCTCCAAACAAATACCATGGTCCAACTCAATGAAGTGAAGGAAGAGATTAGGATATCAAAACACTTTGAGAGCATACTAAAGAAATTGTAAATATACACAAAAAGATAACAGATATGATGGTGATGAATGGCACAATCAAAGAAATAAAAAAATACCCTCCCAGCAAATAACGTCAGATTTGAAGAGGCAGAGGAAATAATTAGTGTTGTGGAAAACAGTACATCTGAAATCAAACAGATAGTAGAATTGATAGATGAAAAGATAGAAAAATTATATGGAGATTTGAATGACAACACAAAATGCACAAACATACATATTATAGGCACCCCAGAATGAGAAGAGAAGGGAAAGGGGACAGAAGGGGTGTTGGAGGAAATAATGGCTGAAAACTTCCCAAACCTATTGAGGGAGATGGATGTACATGTCTAGGAAGCACAACACACCCCAAACAGCATAAATCCCAACAGCCCTATCCCAAGACATACGCTTGTCAAATTATCCAATGCTCAAGGAAAAGAGAAAATACTGAAGGCAGCAAAAGAAAAGAGAACCATCACATACAAGGGAAGCTCAAGAAGATTAAATGCTGATTTCTCATCTGAAACCATGGAGCCAAGGATGCAGTCATATGACATAGTCAAGGTACTAAAAGAAAAAAATTTCAGCCAAGAATCCTCTATCCTTTAAAGCTGTCATTCAAAAATGTTGGAGATTTCAAAATATTCATGAATAAACAGAAACTAATAAGAGTAAGCCAATTAGAAACCTGCCCTTAAGAATTACTAAAGGGAGTTCTGCAGGAGGAAGGAATAAAACAGGGCAGAGTTGGAAGAGAGTGTAAAAAAAAAAACAACTAAAAGACAAAAATGGAAGTGGATTTGGTCCAATGGATAGGGCATCCACCTACCACATGGGAGGTCCGTGGTTTAAACCCTGGGCCTCCTTGACCCATGTGGAGCTGGCCCATGTTCAGTGCTGATGCACACAAGGAGTGCCATGCCACGAAGGGGTGTCCCCCACATAGGGGAGCCCCACACATAAGGAGTGCACCCTATAAAGAGAGCTGCCCAGTGCAAAAGAAAGTGCAGCCTGCCCAAGAATAGTGCCACACACAGAAAGCAGCCTGCCCAAGAATGGTGACACACACAGAGAGCAGACACAACAAGATGACACAACAAAAAGAAACACAGATTCCAGGGGCTGCTGATGAGGTTAGAAGTGGTCACAGAAGAACACACAGTGAATGGACACAGAGAGCAGACAATTGAGGGCAGGGGGAGAAGGGGAAAGAAATAAATAAAAAATAAATCTTTTAAAAAAAGACAAAAAGAGAAATAAAAACAAAATATGATACACAGAAATCCAAAGAAAATATGGCTAATGTAAGTAATTCCTTGAAAGTAATACACTGAATGTCAAGAGACACAGATAGGCACAATGTATAAGGAAATATGACCCATCTATATGCTGCCTACAAGAAACTCACCTTAGACCCAGAGATTCAAGGAGGTTGAAAGTGAATGGCTGGAAAACAATCTTATGAGCAAACAAAAACAAAAAATGGTAATATCAGACAAAATAGATTTTAAATACAAAACTCTCGTGAGAGCCAAAGATGGACACTATATATTAGTAAAAGGGATAATTTTTTTTTAAAAAAAGGGATAATCTTTCAAGAAGAAAGAACATTCATAAACATTTATGCACCTAAAAGTGTCATCTTAATATCTTCACCTCATTTGTCATATCTTCCTTCAACTTCTGGAATTGATTAAGGAGATCTGTGTTAACATCATTGGTTATTTTTACTCCTATGTCTCATCTGGATTCTTAGTTTGTTTCCTTGTTTGGCCATATTGTATGTTATGTTATTTTGTTGTTGTTGATATCTAGGCATCTAATTATGTTGGTGATCTTACTCTGTTCATCAATTTGTTTCCCTTGCCTAGTGTTTTCTTTTCCACAGCTCTTTTTTGATTTCTGATTAATTTTTTCTAAAACTTTAAAGTTTCCCAGTTTAAGTTATCAAAACAGGGTCAGGGATCCAATAATGTGGCATAGAGTAGATCAAAGCGACTGGGAAAGAATCAGGGGTGACAAAGTCTGTCTTTCTTTGCTTTCCTGGCTAGCAATCAGATGGTCCTCTTTGTCAAATCTTTCCACTGTAATGAATCCTTCCATTTCCTTTGACTTCTGTACCATAGACTCAAAACCAACTTATATTGGTTAAACTCCCTTAACAGAAACCAGAGTCAGACCTCTGCCACACCCTCACTTTCCCTGGGAAGAATATGTCCTTTTCACTCTCTGTTGGTTACTTAGCTGCAGGTTTTATGGAGCTTGTTCTCCTTGAGGGTGGGGGATGTGTTCCATTCCCAGCTGTCATGTTAGCAGCTCACAGTTTTCCTTTTGGGCCCTTAATTTCTCCATCCCCAGTTCTCTTCAATGATGAATGTGGCACTCTTCTTTCCTCTAGGTCCTCAAATTAGATCCCTGGGATGATGTGTATGCTTTCTCCCTATTTTTTTAAATGAGAGCTGCACCCTGTATGAGCTACTCTGTTGCCATCTTCCCAGAACTCTCACCATTGATTATTCTTGCCTGGGTTTTACTTTTGCCCAAAATTTTATTTCTTTTGATTCTAGACCTTAGGGAAGACTTACATCACTTAATAATTTTTACAAACATTTCCATTGTTTTTTTTTTAATATACTTAAAAGGGGCATGTCTTATTTTCATGTTTATGAGGATTCTGTATACATGAGACCATTCCATATCTTCCCTCATGAATATGGATTTCCTATTTTGCTTCCAACCCATTAGAACTGGAGGACACATTGAGACAGATACTCTCCTAGGCCCAATAATGACAGATTATTTTACAGTCCAGGATCTATTATGGGATTGTTATAGGACAGATTTAAACCTAAATTCCCACCACCTGGGAGTGTTCCACTTTTTCAACATATGTGAGATGGATGAATACTCTTTCCCTATGAATATCCTTCAGTAAAATTAAATTATTTACATAAAGTATGTACCACCAAGAAGGGAGATTAGCAACTCCACTTGGTAAATGATAATCATATTAGAAAATAATGTGGAGCAAAAACCCTCTCCCAGCATGGTGAAACCAGACAATATTAGCAATATTTTTATTTGTAACATTATTATTGGTACTAGTTCATGCCAAGAAGGGAAGCAGGATAAACCAAGAAAAAGTCTATTGAATGGAGACCTATACCATTTTGTTGGCTTTTTTATTGTTGTTGTTATTGTTCTTGGTACTTTCCTTGATTTGTAGTACAGAGGCTCAAATCCTCCAAACAAGTCATTCTTTCAAACAAAAATGTCAAATGCTGAGTGCCATATGCCATCAAATTTGGCTAATACAAGCCCTGTTGTAAAAATACCTTGCCGGCTTGACTATCTCCTGTTGAACAAACAATGGAGGCAAATAGCCTATAGGAATTGGACAAATTGGAGGAGCTGACACAGGCGACTTCTAGAGCTCCAATATCAGGCACAAATACTAAAGGGAGTTCTGGAGGAAGAAAGAGAAAAACAGGAGAGGCAGAGTTGGAGGAGAGTGTAAGAGCAACAAAAAAGACAAAAGGAGAAGGAAAAAAACAAAATATGGCAAACACAGGTCCAAAGAAAATATGGCTAACATCAATAATTCCTTGAAAGTAATAACACTGACTGTCAATGGATTAAACTCACATGTCAAAAGATTCAGACTGGAAGATTGGATAAGGAAATATGACCCATCTATATGCTGTCTACTAGAAACACATTTTAGACCAAGGGATTCAAGGAGCTTGAAAGTGAATGGCTGGAAAACAATCTTAAAAGCAAACAACCAAAAAAAGGCAGGAGTAACTATATTAATATCAGACAAAATAGACTTTAAATGTGAAACAATTGTGAGAGACAAAGATGCATACTACATATTAGTGAAAGGGTAATCTTTCAAGAAGAATGAACGATCATAAGTATTTATGATCATAACAAGGGCACCTCCAAATATGTGAGGCAAACACTGGAAAAGCTAAGTGAAAGAATAGATGCTTCTACAATTATAGTGGGAGACTTTAATACACCACTATCAACTTTGGACAGAACATCTCAAAAAAGAATCAATAAAGAAACAAAAACTTTGAACAGTATATTAGAGGAGCTGGAACTAATAGACATATACAGATCATTACACCCAAACACAGCAGGATATACATTTTTCTCAAGTGCACATGGATCATTCTCGAAGATAGACCATATGCTAGGCCACAAAGAAAGGCTCAATGAATTCAGAAAGATTGAAATCATACAAAATAATTTTTCTGACCATAGTGGAGTGAAGCTGGAAATCTGCAAGGGCCAGAGGCCCAGATTTCATGCCAACATATGGAAATTAAACAGCACACTTTTAGGAAAACAGTGGGTCAAAGAGGAAATCTCAAAAGAAATTAATAACTACCTTGAAACTGATGAAAATGATAACACAACATACCAAAACTTAAGGGATGTAGAAAAAGCAGTACTGAGAGGGAAATTTATAGCCATAAACACTTACATTAAAAAAGAAGAAAGAGCAAAAATGGAAGAACTAACTGCACATTTGGAAGAATTAGTAAAAAAACAACAAAGAGGCAGGTGGGGCAAGATGGCATCTGACTGAGTGCACCTTATAATCTCTCCTGCAAAGAAGCTGCTGAGTAGGGTTGGAGTCCTGATGGACTGGACTGTTTTGGGTGTTTGCAGGGCAGGAGGTGTCTGGACATCAATTTAGTGGGACAGTGACAGAGGAGATTCTTGTAAGAGATAGAATTTTGGGTCTCTTTCACGAAGGTAGGGGTTGTGCATGGGATGCATCCCCCTGGGTCTGGTGGCCCAGTGGCGGTGACTCTTGGAGGTTTTGCTATGCTGCAGAGTTCCCAAGGCCTAAGTGGGTGGTTTTGGGGGCTTGCAGGGCAGGAGGTGACTGGAAGTCAATTTGGTGAGACACTGACAGAGGAGATTCTTGCAAGAGGTGGAACTTTTGGTTTCTGACACAGAGGTCAGAAGTTCTAAGAGGAATCCTTCTGCCTAGGGCTGGTGGCCCATCTGTGGTGGTCCCTGAACTCTGTGTAGTGCAGCAGCACCATCAGCAGGCTGTTTTGGGGCTTGCAGGGTGGGAGGTGTCTGGAAGTCAATTTGGTGAGACAGTGACAGAGGAGATTCTTGCAAGAGGTGGAACTTTCGGTTTCTGACACAGTGGTCAGAAGTTCTAGGAGGAATCCTTATGCCTAGGGCTGGTGGCCCATCCACAGTGGTCCCTGAACTCTTTGTAGTGTAGCAGGCTGTTTGGGGGGATTGCATGGCAGGAGGTATCTGCATGTTGATTTGGTGAGACAGTGACAGAAGAGATTCTTGTGAGAGGTGGAATTTTGGGTTTCTGACATGGAGCTCAGAGTCTGTGGGCAGGACCCCTCCCCCTAGGGCTGGTGCCCAGCTGTGGGGATCCCTGAAGGCTGTGTTTCACTGTGGTGCTCCTAGGCCCCTGTTAACCAGATGTGTGGTTCCCAGGTCTGTGTCCCCTAAACCCTGGTGACCCACGCTCCAGAGACTCACACACCTTGAGTCTGCAATAGCACAGAATTCCTATCCCTGAATCCACCACATCCTGAGGTCCATCTGATTGATTATCCTAACCCTCAGCATTTGTGTGTGTGTGTGTGTGTGTTTTTTTTTTTTTTTTTTTTTTGTCTTGGTTGCTAATATTGCATTATCTCCTGGTCTTTTCTCCCAATTTATCCCCCAAGGTCCTTTTTTGTTTACTAAGGTTTTTTTTCTCCTTTTCTGTTTCTTGCTTGTTTCCCTCCATTTTCTTTGCTCACCCCCTTTTTTCTTCTCTTTTTCTTCTTATTTTATTTTATTTTATTTTATTTATATAATAGGTGCTGCAGGGAGCACTTCAAATTTACTGTGTTTCCTCAACCTCCATTTCTTCTTTTCTGTGTGAATTGATTTTGGCCACCTACACTATCCCCTTTCCCCCACATCTAGCTATCCTGCATCATCTATTGTCTCTCTAACTTTCCATCTCCCTTTCTTTGGCCCCCAAATTGTCTAACTTTTAATTTCTAATACCTTTGTTCTGTTTTCTGTCTTTTTTTTCCACTCTTGATATTATTGTCTTTCTTTTCTCTTTCCCTCTCTCATGAAAGTACTGGCTTTTTAATTCATACTATATTCCTCCCCATATTCAGTTGACTATCTCATTATAGGTACTCTACTTACTGCTATAACCCTGCACAACTTACATGAGTCTAATATCCATTCTCCTAGATCTCACATTGTTGCTAATAAAGATTATTGTTGTGGAAGGGAAAAGGTTTTATGTTGGATATGTGGGAGTACTGTATATTGTACATATGAAGTACTATGATCTAAAACTCTTGTGAAGAAAAGCTTAATAATTAGAAAAAAGAAAATAAAATGATAGGTTGTAGAATTTTTCCAAATTAATATGTATTCTATATCTAACCTTTAAACTCATTGCTATATTCCATTTTACTATTAAGGGAACATGACAATATATTGGGCTTCACTTTTCAGGAAGTTTTGGATCACAGAGAGGTTCAAGAATGGCAGGGGAGGAATACTGGTGTGGAATGTTATTGACAAGGGACACATGGTTGGCAGGGAGTTCTACAGGGCATATATCCAGGGTACATAAAAATGTTTGGAGGGAAACGGACTTGACCCAATGGTTAGGGCATCCATCTACCACATGGGAGGTCCACGGTTCAAACCCTGGGCCTCCTTGACCGGTGTGGAGCTGGCCCGTGCACAGTGCTGATGTGCGCAAGAGTGCAGTGCCATGCAGGAGTGTCCCCGTATAGGGCAGCCCCATGCTCAAGGAGTGCACCCTTTAAGAAGAGCTGCCCAGTGCGAAAGAAAGTGCAGCCTGCCCAGGAATGGTGCCACCCGCACAGAGAGCTGACACAGCAAGATGACGCAACAAAAAGAGACACTGACAACAACAGAAGCAGACAAAGAAACAAGATGCAGCAAATAGACAAAGAGAACAGACAACCAGGGTTGGGGGGTGAAGAGAGAGAAATAAATAAATAAATCTTAAAAAAAAATTTGGATATTTTCATAGTGGAAACAATTAAAAACAACAATTGAGGGAGTGCAGAGTTCCTAGCCAGGGGAGCTCTATCACAGTCCCTAAAGAACAGCAACAATCACCCATGTGCAATGGCAAAGACCAAAAAAAATGAAGGTCCAACAATGAGCCCTTGATGCTAATGACTAGGCTTGTGAACCTGTGCACCTGAAATAAGAACAAAGCCTAGAGCTGCAGTGTGCCTAAGCATTACCTCCTGAGAGTCTCCATGTTGCTCAAATGTGACCAGTCTTGAAGCCAAACTCTGCATGTAAATGCATTGCCTTCCCCCCAGTGTGGGACATGACTCCCGGGGATGAGCATCCCTGGCACTGAGGGATTACCAACAAGTACCAGTTGATGATGTGACTAGAAAAGGACCTTGAATAAAAGATTCAACTCAGACTAGCAGAATATCTCAGTCTACATATAATAACAGGAGTTAAAAATGCTTTATCACCTGAAATAAGGGGGAAATATAAAGGACAAATGAGTTTATGTGGCTATGCATCTCCAAAAAGAGCTGGAAGGTTATCAGAGGGGTCACCCTTATGCACACCTCAGCAGAGTCCCAGAGACAGATAAAGTAGATACAACCCCAGATATTGGTTCTTCTGAGGGCTACAGAGACCCACAGGTTCTATGGTCATGGCAGATGAAGTTCAGTGCCATGTCAGTTGGCCTTGCTTTGGAGTTTGTGTTTCTGTGTGATGGTGCTGGACTCAGATGTGGTCTTTTTTCACAAGCCTTTCCTGTTACTTTACCAGAATTGTAGTTGGTGCTGGGGTTTAAGATATACCCAGGGGATCTGAATCTCTGGACTGACCATATGATAGCCAGGCCCTGAGCCTAAAAGACTTCAACTCCTACACTCTGGTTTACTGGACTTACTGCACTCAGCTAACATTGAGTTGAAGAAGGTCAACCACCACACCAGGGAGCCAAGAGTACCCAAAACTGAAAGCAGGAGGATTGCATCCAGCATCCATGTGGAATCTAAGCCCCCTCTTGATATAGATGTGGAGTGGACACAACCAATCCAAGATCTACAGGATGGAGGAATAGAATATGGATTAGAGTGGACTTACTGATATTCTCTTCATGAACTATTGTGATTAGTAATCGAAGAAAATGTGACATTGGTGTTGAGAAAGTGGCTATGGTGGCTGCTGGGTGTGGGGAATGGGAGGAAGAGATGAGATGTGGAGGCATTTTTGGGACTTGGAGTTGTCCTGGGTGGTGCTGCAGGGACAACTACTGGACATTGTATGTCCTCCCATGACCCACTGGATGTAAAGCAGGAGTGTGGGCTATGATGTGGACCACTGACCATGAGGTGCCATGATGCTCCAAGATGTATTCACCAAATGCAATGAATGTCTCATGATGATGAAGGAGAATGTTGCTATGGGGGGAGGAATGGGGAGAGGTGTGTGGGAGGTATATGGGGACCTCATATTTTTGTAATGTAATATTAAAAAAATGAATAAAGACCAAAAAATTTTTAAAAAAACAAAGTAACCCCACAGGAAGAAGAAAGAAAGAACAAAGATCAGAGCAGAACTAAATGAAATGGAAAATAAAAAGGCACTTGAAAAGATAAACAAAACCAAGAGCTGGTTCTTTGAGAAGATCAATAAAATTGACAAACCCTTAGCTAGACTAACAAAGAAAAAAAGAGAGAAGATGCAAATACACAAAATAAGAAATTAGAAAGGAGATATCACCACTGACCCCACAGAAATAGTCTATCATAAAAGGATACTTTGAAAAACTATATCCAACAAAAAAGACAATTCAGAGAAAATGGACAAATTCCCAGAAACACATAGGCAGCCTCTATTGATGAAAGAAGAAATTGACGGTCTCAACAAACCAGTCACAAGTAAAGAGATAGAATCAGTCATTATAAACCTCCCAACTGAGATGAGCCGGGGGCCAGAGGGCTTCACAGGTGAATTGTACAAAACATTCCAGAAAGAACTAACACCAAACTTGCTGAAACTCTCCCAAAAAAATTGAAACAGAAGGAATATTACCTAACTCATTCTATGATACCAACATTACCCTAGTACCAAAGCCAAACATAGACACCACAAGAAAGGAAAATTACAGACCAATTTCTCTAATGAACCTACACCCAAAAATCCTAATCAAAGTACTTGCTAAATGTATTAAACAACACATTAAACGAATTATACACCATGACCAAGTGGGATTCATTCCATGTATGCAAAGATGGTTAAACATAAGAAAATCAATCAAGGTAATACACCATATAAACAGATTGAAGGAAAAAAATCACATGATTATATGTATAGATGCAGAAAAAACATTTGACAAAATACACACATGCTTTCTTCACAAAAACACTGCAAAAGATTGGAATACAAGGAAATTTTCTTAACATGATAAAGAGTACATATGAAAAACCCACAGCCAACATCGTTTAGAATGGTGAAATTCTAAAATCTTTCCCCCTAAGATCAGTAACAAGACAAGGATGCCCACTATCACCTCTTCTATTTAACATTGTCTTAGAAGTACTTGCTGGAGCACTGAGGCAAGAACCAGATATAAAAGGCATTCAAATTGGAAAGGAAGAAATCAAAATTTCGTTATTTGCAGATGACATGATCCTATAAATACAAAACCCTGAGAATTCTACAACAAAGCTTCTAGAACTCATAAATGAGTTTAGTAAAATCGCAGGTTATAAGATCAATGTGCAAAAAAATCAGTAGCATTCCTGTACACCAATAATGAGCATGCTCAGGAGGAAATCATGAAACAAATATCATTTACAATAGTCAATTTAAAAAAACAAATACCTAGGAATAAATTTAACTAAAGATGTAAAAAACTTATACACAGAGAACTACACAACACTGTTCAAGGAAATGAAAGAAGACCCAAATAAATGGAAGAATATTCCCTGTTCATGGATAGGAAGACTCAATATTAAGATATCTGTCCTACCAAAACTGATCTACACATTCAATGCAATCCCAATAAAAATCAGCACAGCATTATTTAAGGAACTAGAAAAACTAACTATGAAATTTATTTGGAAAGGAAAGAGGCCCCAAATAGCCAAAGACATATTGAGAAAGAAAATCGAAACTGGAAGAATCACACTACCTGATTTCAAAACATACTACAAAGCTACAGTAGTGAAAAGAGCCTGGTATTGGCACAAGGAGAGACACACAGACCAATGGAATCGCATTGAGAGTTCTGATATAGATTCTCATATATATAGTCATATAATATTCAATAAAGCCACCAAATCCTCTCAACTGAGAGAGAATGGCCTATTCAAAAAATGGTGCCTGGAGAACTGGATACCCATATGTAAAAGAATGAGAGAGGATTGCCAACACACACCTTATACAAAAATCAACTCAAGATGGATAAAATACCTAAATATAAGAGCCAAGATCATAAAGACTTTGGAAAGCAGTGTAGGGAAGCATCTACAGGACCTTGTAATAGGAAATGGCTTCATGAACTTCACATCAAAAGCATGAGCAGCAAAAGTACAAATAGATAAATGGGACTTCCTCAAATTAAAGCGTTCTGCACCTCAAAGAAGTTTGTCAAGAATGTGAAAAGCCTACACAATGGGAGAAAATATTTGGTAACTACATATCTGACAGGAGACTTATTACCTGCATATACAAAGAACTCCTATATCTCGAAAATAAAAAGACAAACAACCCATTTAAAAAATGGGAAAATATTTTAAACAGACACTTCTCCAAAGAAGAAATACAAATGGCTGAAAAGCACATGAAAAAAATGCTCCAAATCTCTAGCTATTAGGGAAATGCAAATCCAAACTACAATGAGATACCATCTTACTCCCATAAGATTAGCAGCTATGAAAAAAACAGAAGACTACAAATGCTGGAGAGGATGTGGAGGAATGGGAACACTCATCCGCTGCGGGTGGGAATGCAGAGGGATCCAGCCATTCCGGGAGGACAGTTTGGTCGTTTCTCAAATAACTAGCTATAGATATGGCATATCACACAGCAATTCCACTGTTGGGTATATACCCAGTAGAACTGAAAACAAGGACACAAACTGATATATGCACACCAACGTTCATAGCAGCATTGTTCACTATTGCCAAAAGTTGGAATCAACCCAAATGCCCATCAACAGATGAATGGATAAATAAAATGTGGTATATACATACAATGGAATACTACTCAGCTTTAAGAACAAATACACTACAAACACATGTGATAACAAGGATGAATCTTGAGAACCTTATGTTGAGTGAAGCAACCCAGACATTGAAGGACAAATACTATATGACCTCAATGATATGATATAAGTAAACCAAGCTGCCTCAGAGAGCTAGATACTGGATGGCAGGCTTAAAGGAAATTGGGGGGTAAAGGAAGGATGCAAGCTGACACCTACATGGGTGAAACCTATGATAAGCTGGAGGTAAGTATTTGTACAAGGAAGGGATAAAATGGGGGCATAGCATTACCTTTGGGTGGGGCTTTGTGGGCTTGAGGGGGGCTAGGGATGGGAGGATGCGTATTGCCCAAGAAATTGGGGGGAAGGTGGGGGAACATATGATCATAGGAGATTGTCAGGTATTTGTTTGAGAGTATAATGCTGAGAAAACTTTCAAAAATATAATAAGGAAGGTTACCTGTTAAGATGCTTAAAGGGGATAATCTGATGCAGGACAGGCTTCTAGGGATTGTGTGAGTGCTCATTTTGCTATAATGGGTTATATCATTGGATAGGGATCCATATAATGAGAGTGAAGTTATACCCACATCCTGGGGAGGACTGATGTTCTCAAATAGAGGGAATTGTATCTCTCGAGAGAAATGGTGGCTCCCAATGCGTTAGGGCAGTTGAGCATGTCAAGCCCTCAACATTGTTGCAAGTATGTCTGAACATGGCCTTTCAAGCTATGAAGGTTGATTGTCGCTGTGGCCCTGAAGGGAGGGGGAAAGAGGTATTGAATAGATGGAATCAATGTAACTGTGTGGGCAATAGAAATGTTCACAAGATTATACAAGGATGGATATAAGACATGTTAAATTACACCAAAAATGTATAGGGGCTGTTAGGCTAAAATGTAAATCATAATGTAAAACTTAAGATAACTAAAAATTTAGAAACTTGTATAGTCTAAAATATAAACTACAATGTAAACCCAAATGTTACCTTGTTTGGAAGCGTTTGTCTCAATATTTGTACATCAGTTTCAGTAAATATAGTATGAACATGTAAAAAGATTATTTCTGTGGAAGGGAAAAGGGTTCTATATTGGATATGTGGGAGTACTGTGTATTGTATATATAAATTACTGTGGTCTAAAACTTCTGTGAAGATAAGCTTAATAATTAGGAAAAAGAAAAAAGAAAGGACATAGACACTGAGGAAAAGACAAAAGAAGTTGCCTTGCCAATTTGCATACAGGGCAAGACTTATTGCAGTGATGGAAGGCAGCATATCAAAAACAAAGCTTTTGCATTTCTAAATTTTTTGATATCCAAATTTATTTTTACCTTAATTTTTATATATTAATATGTGTTCCATATCTAACCTTTAAACGTCACTATAGGGAAACCGACTTTGGCCCAGTGGTTAGGGCGTCGGTCTACCACATGGGAGGTCCGCGGTTCAAGCCCCGGGCCTCCTTGACCCATGTGGAGCTGGCCCATGCACAGTGCTGATGTGCGCAAGGAGTGCCGTGCCACACAGGGGTGTCCCCGCATAGGGGAGCCCCACGCGCAAGGAGTGCACCCATAAGGAGAGCCACCCAGCGCGAAGGAGGGAGCAGCCTGCCGAGGAATGGCGCCGCCCACACTTCCCGTGCCGCTGACGACAACAGAAGCGGACAAAGAAACAAGACGCAGCAAAAAGACACAGAAAACAGACAACCGGGGGAGGGGAGGGGAATTAAATAAATGAAAATAAATCTTTAAAAATAAAAAAATAAAAAATAAACGTCACTATATTCCATTTTACTATTAATGGAACCTGGCAATATATTGGGCTTCACTTGTGAAGAAGTTTTCAATCACAGAGAGTTTTAACAATGGCAGGCGAGGAATACTGGTGTGGGATGTTTTTGATAGGGGACACATGGATGGCAGGGAGTTCTCTAGGGCATATATCCAGGGTACATAAAAATGTTTGGATGTTGTCATAGTGGTCACAATTGAAAACAACTGAGGGAGTGCTGAGTTCCTAGCTCTATCATAATCCCTAATGGAACAGCAACAATACCCCAAGTGCAATGGCAAAAAACAAACAAAAAAAAGAGGTTCCAACAATAAGCCCTTGATAATAAGGACTATGCTTGTAAGCCTGTGCACCTGAAATAAGAACAAGGCTTAGAGCAGCAGGGTGCCTAAGAGTTACCTCCTGAGAGCCTCTGTGTTGCTCAAATGTGTCCAGTCTCAAAGCCAAACTCAGCATGTAAATGTGTTGCCTTCCCCTCAGAGTGGGACATGACTCCTGGGGATGAGCCTTCCTTGCACCAAGGGATTACTACCAAGTACCAGCTGATGATGTGAATAGAAAATGACCTTGAATAAAACAGTCAACTCGGACCAGCAGAATATCTCAGTGTATATATAATACCAGGAGTTAAAAAAGCTTTTTGACCTGAATAAAAGGGGGAAATGGAAAGGACAAATGAGTTTATATGGCTATGAGTCTCCAAAAAGAGCCGGGAGGTTATCAGAGGGGTTACCTTTATGCACACCTGAGCAGAGTCCCAGAGACAGATAAAAGTAGATGCAACCCCAGGTATTGGTTCTTCTGAGGGGTGCAGAGACCCACAGGTTCTATGGTCATGGCAGATGGAGTTCAGTGCCATGTCAGGTGGCCTTGCTTTGGAGTTTGTGTTTCTGTGTGATGGTGCTGGACTCAGACGTGATCTTTGTCCACAAGCCTCTCCTGTTACTTTTACTGGAACTGTAGTTGGTGTTGGGGTTTTATGTATACCCAGGGGACCTGAATCTCTGGAGTGACCATGTGATAGCCAGGCCCTGGGCCTCAACAGACTTGCAGCTCCTACACTCTAGTTTATTGGACTTACCCCACTCAGCTAATGTGGAGGTGAAGAAGGTCAACCACCACACTATGGAGCTAAGAGTGCTTACAACCGAAAGCAGGAGAATTGCATCCAGCATCCATTTGGAATCTAAACCCCCTCTTGATATAGATGTGGAGTGGACATGGCTGTTCTATGGTCCACAGGATGGAGGAATAGAGAATGGATTAGAGTGGACTTAGTGATATTCTAGTCATGAACTATTGTGACTAGTCATTGAAGAAAATGTGGCATTGGTGTGGAGAAAGTGGCCATGGTGGCTGCTGGGGGTAGGAAGTGGGAGGAAGAGATGTGACATGGGGGCATTTTTGGGGGTTGGAGTTGTCCTGGGTGGTGCTGCAGGGATAGCTACCATACATTGTATGTCCTCCCTTGGCCCACTGGGTGGACTGTGGGAGAGTGTGGGTTATGATGTGGACCATTGACCGTGTGGTGCAGCGGTGCTCAGAGATGTATTCACCAAATGTAATGAATGTCTCAAGATGATGGAGGAGGTTGTTATGGGCAGAGGAGTGGGGTGAGGTGGGTTGGGGGTATATGGGGACCTCATATTTTTTTAATGTAACATTAAAAAACAAAGAGAAAAAAATTAAAAATTAAAAATAAAATAAAATAAAAATCAAACAAAAAAATTTCTACAAGCAGTTAGAGGCCCTGAGATGCAGGTCACAAGCCCTGTGTGTGCAGTCTCTCATGGTGGAGTGGTGTGCCCCTTCTGGTTCTGGGCCCCAGCATAAGCATAGGCCTTTCCTGTACCCTGCTCCTTACTTGGGCAGTTGCTTCTTCATGACTGGCCTGTCAGTTTTCCCAGCCTTGCTCCAGGCAGGGTTAGAACTTCAACACCTGGATCCCAATGCCCAGAGGTGTCTGGAGGTATTGGGTGGCCCCAGTGCTACCGCTGGTAATGCCAGGTCCTAGGAGAATAGGTGGGGGCAACATGTTCTCCTTCAAGCTGCCCAGACCCACATTCAGATCCTATGTCCTGCTGCTGACCCAGGCTGAGGATAAACTTAATTTGGAACCAAATATTTAAAAACTGAAGCCAGGTCTTTTGTCAGGAGAATTGTCATAAATGAAGTCAATTTTGAACAAAAATGCATTACAGCAGATACAAGTCAATATGATTTGTGGGAAAAGGTGATATGCAGTAATTTTAAAGTTTCCTTTATTAACACTTTTTTTAAAGTAACTGTTTTATTGAGGTAGCATTCATATACCATATGTCATTCTTTTAAAGTGTACAATTCAGTGGGTTTATTTTTAGCATATTCATAATTTTACAAACTTCACCATTATGTAATTACAGAACTTTTTCATTACTTCCAAAAGAAAACCCATTAACATTGACTCTCCATTTTCCCCTCCCCTAAGCCGTTGACAATCACTGATTTACTTTGTCTTTGTGAATTTCCCTATTCTGAGTATTTACTTTCATTGGAAATATACGATGTATTTCTTTTTGTGTCTGGCTCCTTTCACTTAGTATATTTTCAAAGTTTATCAGTGTTGCATGTAAAGAATATTCTTATACTATTAACCACAATCTTCATGCATCACCAAAATCACTATATTATACAATCCCTCATTATTCTCTACCTTCCTTTCAATTAAAATATTATATCCACAGACTACCCATTTTGGTCACAATCAGATTCATAAAAAAGCAGTGTTAGTTATACTCACTGTAATGTAAATGTATTACCACCAAATCTATTCATTTCCACATATTTACAATAAACATTATTAAAAATTCTACATACATTAAGAATCAGCTCCCATTCTCTACCCATATTCTATTTCTGGGGGGTAGAAGGGGTAATTGGATTTTTCTTTTTGGAGTAAGGAAAATTGGTGTGATGACAGCACAACTCTGTGATGAACATTAGAGCCACTCAATTTACACTCTGAATGGATTTTAGAAATCATGGGACTGTATAATACAACGAATCATTTGGTGGAAGATGGATTGTGGTTAACTGAACAAATATGAGAACATTCTCCTACAAACTTTATAATGCTAATGCAGCATTCTGTAACCAAGTGGGTTGTGGGAAAAATACACCTAATATAAGATACTGGCTATAGGTAGTAGTAATATTTTGATGATGCTTTTCATAGCTTGTAACTATTGTTTCATAACAGTGCAAGGTGTTGGTGTTGGGGTAATATACGGGAGCCCTGAGTGAGGATATGCATGTTTTTTTCTGCAAGTTCACAATGTTTACTATACACTTTTTGCTTGTGGTTGTTCATTTATGAATGATAAAATTCAATTTTTGAAAAGTTTTAAAAATTTCCTTTATTCCAGGTGATCCAATGCCATTTGTCAGAGTCGACGGACTCAAAGGAACGAGAGAGCTGGGATCAGGGGATCTGCGAGTAGAGACTCATCAGACAACTCTATTGATTACAAGGGGCTCTTTATATACCACAGTGTACGTGTCTACAAGCAGGTCCACAGCAGCCTACATGCCATTAAGCATAAACATTAGCATTAACATAGCTTACATGACATTAAGGAGCAACACGTATTAACTATCAGCATTACCTATAGTCTAAGGAATTTTAGAAAAAAAACCTTATCTCAAGGTACAAAGTCTAAGTGTTCTATACATTACAAAAGGTATGAGCTCATCTTTTCTTTCAGCCTTTAACAGCTTCAGCCCATTTGCCTGGAACTCCCAATCACTGCATTCCTTAGATTGCAAGCGTAGTCATGGCAACAGCACCAGCATGGAGACAGCACGTCTCTCCTTGAGAGTCCACTGTGCCTCAGTTTCCAACACCACTTTAAGAAATTCCATGACAAAACTTTCTTCTTGGTAAATGTGATGTTCCTTTGAAATGTGTTGAGCAAATTGCACAGCAAATGAACACGAAAATAAGCAGAAAGTTCTAGGCCCTAAGCAAAAATCTGATTTGATCCAATAGAATTAGTTTTTATTGTAAAATTTCCAGGAATGTCAGATTTTGCTTTGAAAAATCATGTCCCAAAACTGCTAAAAGAGGTATACCTTGCAAATAACTCACTCTTCCCAGCCAACAGGCCTGCAGCAAATCTTTATATTTGAATATGCTGGGAAAAATACTACAATTCAGTCAAAAAAATAAATGGATTACCCTCAGGAGGTTGAGGAGGAGGTGTTAGAGCCAGTGGTTTGAAGTTACTCAGAATGGGACAGAGGATGGGTGTTTCTGTGTGGAGAGTTTGTTCCATTAACAAGGGTTACATGATATCCACTTGCTTTCCAGAATACTTTGTACTGCCAAGTTCTTTAGCAGATCAAGACCTATAGTAGTTTTTCCCATTATTTATTGGAAGAAGATTGCCACTCCTGTGCTGGAACCACCTTAACAGCAGATCTTAGTGAGAATGGCCCTCACAAAAGATGTGTTGCAGCAGAGAAAAATGATCAAAGTATCTGTAATGCAATAACTAGAAATCACCCACCGAGTAGTGATGTTAACAAATTGGATTTGAATAAGACCTTGTCTAATATCCAAGAAATACAGAAGGTATTTGTAAAACTTAAGCAACTATGTGCTAATGAGCCTTTTGAAGAAACTTAACTGAAATTACTATCTTCATTGCAATGTACTAGGTGGTTAAAACATGTAAAGACATTCCTTAAACATTCAGTAGCATTTATGTACAGGCTGGAAAGCAAACATACCTCCATAATCCTACCATAGGAGGACTAGTAGGTTCGAGTTACTTCATATTTCCTCTTATTCAAGTGAATCTGGATGCCTACATTAGGACAATTTCTGTATTTCAGTGTCTGATACAGAAAGAGTGGGTCATGGCTGGCTATCAATTCCTGGACAGATGCAACAATTTAATGAGATCAGAAAAAGAATCTCCCTTATTTTTGCAATTCTTGGTTGCCACAAGGCAACTATTAATACCCAGTCATGTTCAAGTTCTAATGATACTAATCTAGTGGTCCTGTACAACAGTACCCACATCTCCTTGCTAGGTGTGCTCCTATTCAACTGTCCTCACCAGTGGGTTATGGAAATCACAGAATTTGTTATAAGTGAAAATAGCCAATTGGGTGATGAAACAGGCTTAAAATTCACATTGGTTTGGAAATGGTCTTTTCAGTTTCACAGAAGTATCACACTATTTTCTGTAATGCCTCATACTTTGGAAAGAGCATACTTTATATACAGAATTGCTCCATGAAATTTTAAATGGACAAAGAAAAGCTACAGTTCCACAATAAGATAACAGCTGTCCTCCTTCAAGAATGAACACATCAGTGACCAATTGCTTCATCAAAGGAGAAACCCCTTAATATTACAGCTGAAACAAGAATTATGGGAAGATGGCATCATATGAGGCAAAAACAATGGAGAAAGAGCCAAAAGGTCCCCAAGGGGCCTGCTTTTGGGGTCAGCAGACCAGGACAGTGCTTCACAATTCCCAGAAGGGTCAGGGCCAGAGAGATGACCTTAAAATTATAAACATAAGTTACCAAACCCTTGTGGCATCCTGGAAGAGCTCCATTCCCCCATCCCAAAACATTAAGTTGGGGTAAAACCCCTAGCTTACTGCAGCTGACTGAGAGGGGAACATATTCCTACCTGTGAGCTCTTACAAGGAAAAGAAAAGTGATTGGGGGGACTTTCTTCAATGACTTCAGCCAGCAAAGCCTGATTTCAATCTCAGCTTTGGCCAGACCAAAACACAGGAAAACAGATTGAAATAAATACCACCATGGAAAGGTGCTCTGGCAAGTGCCATCTATAGGCAGGTATGGAAATTGCATGGACAAAACTGTATTGGAATCTCTCTGTACCCTAACTTCTAGGAGGAAATCTGCACTTAAGCTGGACACTTTTAAAAACATAGAACAGGTTGAATCAAATAGCAAAGAAGATATGTGAAAAATAATAATAAGCCAGAGAGAGAAAACTGGCCATCAGTGTAAATCCACCAACATATTCAGGTGCCTGGAGATCAACAAAAAATTACAGACCATATCAGAAAACAGGAAGAGTTGATCTAAACAAATGAATAAACCAAATATCCAGAAGAGATATGGGATTTAAGACAAGACATGATAATCACACAACTCTCCTAAATCAACTCAAAGAATTGAAAGAAAGTATGACTAAAAGGATAAAAGATATTAAGAAGACTCTGGGTGAGCATAAAGAACCATGTGAAAGCCTGCAAATAAAAGTAACAGGCCTTATGGGAATGAAAGTTATGATGGATGAGGTTAAAAATACATTAGAGGCACATAAGAGCAGATATGAATTGCTCAAAGACAGAATTAGTGATTTAAAGATAGAACATCTGAACTGGAAAAGACAGGAAAACAGAAAGAGAATGGAAGAAATGGAAGAGGGTCTCAGGGAATTGAATGAGAATGCAAAAGACACAAACATTCACATTATTGGTTTCCCAGAAGGAGAAGGGAATGGAAAAGACACATAAAGTATATTTGAGAAAATAATGACCAAAAACTTCCCACCCCTTATGAAGGACATGAATATCAATAGCCAAAAAGGACAACATACTCCATACATTATAAATCTGAATAGACCTACCCCCAGACAGTTACTATTCAGAGGACAAATATCAGAGATAAACAGTCTTCTGAAATCAGCAAGAGAAAAGCAAACATCACTTACAAGAATACATCAATAAGATTAAGTGCCAATTGCTCATCAGAAATCAGGGAGGAAATAAGAAAGTGGTATGATGTTTCTAAGGTATTGAAGGAGAAAAAACTGTCAGCTAAGAATTCTGTATCCAGGAAAACCATCCTTAAAAAATGAGGATGAGTTCAAAGTCTAAACAGGCAAACAAGAACTGATAGAATATTTTACCAAAACATCACAATTGCAAGAGCTAGCAAAGGCAGTGTTACATCCTAAAAGGAAAAAGCAAAGGCAAGAGATTTGGAGAAGAATGTAGAAATGAAGATTATTAGGAAGGATAAATTTAAGTGCAAATAGACAGATATTAGTATGACATGAAAACAAAGCCAAAGGACAAAATGCATGAAGTAATAATGCCATTAAACTAATAACTTTGAATATTAATGTCTTGAACACCCCAATTGAAAGACATAGACTGATAGAATGGATTTAAAAAATGAACCAAGTATATGTTGTCTACAACAGACTCTCCTCAGACATAAGGACAAATCCTGATAAAAAGTGAAATGTTATTTCATGCGAATAATAACCCAAAAAACCTATTGTAGTGATACTAATATTGGACCAAAGAGGTTTTAAATGCTAAACTGTGTTAAGTGATGAAGAAGGTCATTATATATTAATAAAAGGGTCAAGTCACCAAGAAAAAAATATCTAACCCAAGTGCTCCAAGATACATGAAGTACATACTGGTAAAGCTGAAGGGAGAAATACATGTCTCTAAAATAAGAGTTAGAAACTTCAATATATCACTGTCAGTATTAGATAGAACATGTGGACAGAGGATAAAGAAACAGATAACTTGAATAATATGATAAATGAACTAGACCTAACAGACATCTATAGAGCATTACACCCAAAACAGCAGGATATGCTTTCTTTTCAATCACTCATGTATCCTTCTCCAAGGTAGACCATATGTTGGGTGGCAAGAAAAGCTTCAATAAATTTAAAAAGAATGAAATTAAACAAATCACTTTCTCTGATCATAACAGAATGAAGATTGAAATTGATAGTGTTGGAAACAGGGAAATTAATAAATATATGGAGATTAAACAACACCCTCAAATAATCAGTGTGTCAAAGCAGAAATTACAAGAGAATTCAGCAAATACTTAAAGATGAAAGAAAATTAGAACACAGCATATCAAAACTTATGGAAAACTGCAAAGGCAATATTGGGAGAGACATTTACAGACCTCAATGCTTACAGTAATAAAAAAAGAAAGAAAGAACTAAAATTGGAGAGCTTACTGCTACCTGGAAAACCTAGAAAAGAACAGCAAACTAATCCCAAACCAAGCTAAAGGAAAGAAATATAAAGTTCAGAGCAGAAATAAATGAAATTGAGAAAAAAAATAGAGTGAATCAACAAAACCAAATTTGATTCTTTGATAAGATCAACAAACCTGACAACTTCTTAGCTATAGTGAAAAAGAAAGAGAGTGAAGATAAAAATGAATAAAATAAATGGGAGGCAGGTCATAACTACTGAACCCACAGAAATAAGTGTGATCATAAAAGGATTCTATGAGCAATTCTATGCTAAAAAGACTAGACAATGTAGACAAGATGGACAAATTCCTAGAAACACAGGACCCACCAACACTGACCCAAGAAGCCATAGAACATATCAACAAACCAATCACAATTGAAGAGATAGAAACAGTCATCAAAAAACTCTCAAAGATGAAATGCCATGGTTCAGATGGGTTCACAATGAATTCTACCAGTTATTCAAAGACAATCTTATAACAATCTTGCTCAAACTCTTCCAAAAAATTGAACAGGTAAGAACACTACCAAACTCATTACATGAAGCCGATATCACCCTAATACCAAAACCCAACAAAGATACTATTAAAAAAATTACAATCCAATATTGCTAAAGAATATAGATGCAAAAATCCTCAACAAATACTTGCAAACTGAATCCAAAAGCACATCAAAAGAATTATACATCAATATCAAGTGGGTTTAACCCAGGTGTGCAAGGGTGGTTCAACACACACACACGAAATAATTATTGTAATAAATTGATAGATTGCAGAAGAAATACCACATGATCTTCTCAATTGATGAAGAAAATGCATTTGACAAAATACACCATCCTTTCTTGATTAATGAAATACTCCAAGAGATTGAAATAGAAGGAAGTTTTCTGTCTATGGTAAAGTGCATATATGAAAAATGTACTGCTAGTCTTGTACTCAATGGTAAAAGACTGAAATCTTTAATTTAAGACTGAAATCTTGAGATGAGGAACAAGACAAGGATGACCCTGTCATAATTATTATTCAGTATTGTGGTAGAGATACTAGGTAGAGCAATTAGGTTAGACAATGAAATGAGGCACACAACTAGGAAAGGAAAAAATGAAGCTTCATAATGTGCTGATAGTATGATTCTATATCTAGAAAATCCTGAAACATACACAACAAAGTTACTAAAATTAATAGACAAGTTCAGCAAAATGACAAGATGCAAGATTAATATACAAAAATTAATAGATTTATTGTACACTACTGGTGTGCAATCTGAGGAGAATATTAAGGAAAAATTCATTTATAATAGCAATTAAAACAATAAAATATTTAGGAATAAGCATAGCCAAGGACATAAAGGACCAATATTCAGAAAAGTACAAAATATTTTTAATAGAAAATGAAGATTTACATAAATGGAAAAACATTCCATGTTCATGGATTGATAAACTAAATATCATTAAGATGTTAATCTTACCCAAACTGATTTACAGATTCAATGCAGTCCCAATAAAACACGCAGCAACCTTTTTGAAGAAACTGAAAAGCCAATTTGCAAATTTATTTTGAAGAGCAAATGGCCCAAAATAGCCAACAATGTCTTAAAAAAAGAAACTTGATGTTGGAAGTCTCTCACTTCCAGGCATAAAAGAATGTTACCTATAGTGGCAAAGACAGCATGGTACTGGCATAAAGATAGACCTATTTGAAAATAGAACTGAATCAAGACCTCATACATCTGTAGTCAAGTGATTTTTGACAAGGTTGCTAAGCCCACCCATTTGACCAGAGCACTGTCTTCAACAAATGGTCCTGGCAGAATGGGATATCCATATCCCAAAGAAAGTCTATCCTGATCTCACAAAGTAGACAAAAATTAACTCAAAATGAATCAAGGACCTAAATATAAAAGGTGACTACCTTAAAACTCCTAGGTAAAATAGTAGGAAAACATCTTCATGATATTTTAGTAGATGGTAGTTTCATAAAACATACACCCAAAGCATGAGCAACAAAAGAAAAAATTCTCAAAATTAAACACTTTTGCCCCTCAAAGATCTTTGTCAAATAGGTGAAAAATCAGTTGATTCAGTGGGAGGAAATATTTGGTAATCATATATCTGATAAAGGCTTAATACCCATGTTATAGAAAGAGATCATACAATTTAACAATAAAAAGACAAACTACCCAGTTAAAAGTGGACAAAAGACTAGAAAAAGCAATTGTCCAAAGAAGAAATGCAAATGGTGAAGAAACACATGAAAAAATGTTCAACATCACTGGCAATTAGGTAAATTCAAATCAAATTTCAAATCATTTCACCTCTACTAGATTGGCCACTATTAAAAAGGAGAAGTGGAGAGATAGGAATGCTTATTTACTTTGGTGGGAATGTAGAATTGTACAGCCACTGTGGAGGATGGTTGAAAAGTTCCTAAGGAATGTAAATATCAATTTTTCATGTGGACTTTGCTAGGTATATACCCAGAAGAAATGAGAACAGTGACATGAACAAACATCTGCACACTTCATTATTCATAATTGCCAAAAGTAGGAACCAACAAAGGTGTCCATAAACTGATGAATGGATAAATAAATTCTGGTGTATACATATGATAGGATATTATGCTGTGTTAAGAAGAAATGAAATCATGAAGCATATGACAACATGGATGAACCTAGAGGATATTAGATTGAATATAGCAAGCCAGACATAAAAATGACAAATGCTGTATGATTGTGCTATTATGAACTCAATTATACTGGGTAAAATCATGTAATTAATAATTAGAATATAATTACCAGAAAATAGGATGGTGGTAGAGAATGTAAAGCTGAGAGTTTATCTGTGAAGAATTGGTAAAAATATTATTTTAAAGTTTTGAAAATGAATGGAAATTGTGAGAGCACATCATGCTGTTCATGAGCAGCAGAGCTATTTTATGGGTTTGACAATGGTAGAAAGGGAAATCCTAAAGACATTTACTAGAAGGAAACATAAAAAGTGTAACATTGCATATATAAAACTGTTTTTACAAAATATAAATACAAATAAACCAGAGATATGGAAAAAGAATAGCAGTTAGGTGCAGCAGGAGAAGTATAGAGAGATTGAATGGTGATGAGTTGTGTTTGTTTCATTGTTTTTTTTTTACTATTGCTCTTATTACTGGAGTAATGAAAATGCTCTAAAACTGAATCGATGAATGCACAACTGTGTGATTAAATCGAATACCATGACTGTCTACTTTGGGTGGATTTGTACTTTACAGATATGTATCAATAAATTTGATATGTTAAAAAATGAAACACAGCTCTTTTGGGTACTCAAATTATTAACATATATTCAAATTGCCTTTCTCAGTTGTGTTAAGGTAAAAGGATGAAATTTTCTTTACTTAATAAAAAGGGGTAGATGCTTCTCAGTCTCCCTCCTTAGATAATCCCTCTGTAAACATAATAAGCGCAATAAGAACACTGAACTTTTGACTTTACACTGCAGCATCTCAGACTATCTAACCATTGGAACTGTAAAGACATGCTTCCAAAATTAGTTCTTGCATCATTCGCTGAGCGATTTAGTGTACCAGGGCTTCTATGACAAATAACACATGCTGATGGGTTTAAACAACAGGCATTTATTATCTTACAGCTTTGAAGGCTAGAATCCCAACATCCGTGTATCCATATGCCATGCTTTATACCAGAATTTGTAGTGTTCTGGTGCTAGCTTGCCAGTAATCCTTGGGGTTCTTTAACTTGTAGTTGCAACTCTGCATTCATCACATGGAAAACTCTCCTTCTCTTGCTTCTCCTCTGGTTTCCATTTTTGCTTATAAGGGCTTGAATCTTATTAGATTAGGGCCTGATCTTGACATATATTTGTCAAATTGCCCAAGGTTCAAGACAAAGGAAGAATACTGACAGCATCAAGGGAAAAGAGGCCCATGATATACAAGGGAAGCTTGATAAGATTAAGTGCTAATTTCTCATCTGAAACCATGGAGGCAAGAAGGCACTGGCATGGCATAGTTAAGGTGCTAAAAGAAAAAATCCTCCAGACAAGAATTCTCTATCCAGCAAAGCTGACATTCAAAAATGAAGGAGAGTTCAAAATATTCACAGAAAAAATCAGAAATTAAGAGAGTTTGTAAAAAAGAAGCCTGCCCTTCAAGAAATAGTAAGGGAAATTCTGCATATTGACAGGAAAGCACAGGAGAGAGAGAACTGGAGGAGAGTGTAAGAATACCTTAAATACTAAAAAGATAAATAAAAACAACACATGACATAAATAAACCTAAAGAAAATATGGCTAATGTAAGTAATTCCTTGAAAATAATAACACTGAATGTTAATGGATTAAACTCTCGAATCAAGAGACACAGATTGGCCGACTGGATAAGGAAATATGACCCATCTATATGCTGTCTGTAAGAAACTCACCTTAGACCCAAGAAAACGAGGCTAAAAGTGAATGGTTGTAAAACAATTTTACATGCAAATAATAACCAAACAGGGGGTGGGATTAGATATATTAATATCAGACAAAATAGACTTTTTTTCTTTATTTTTAAAGTTATGTTAAAAAAAATGAGGTCCCCATATACACCCACGCCCCTCCTCCCATATCAACAACCTCTTTCATCATGGGACATTCATTGCATTTGGTGAATACATTTTTGAACACTGCTGCACCACATGGATAATGGTTTACATTATCGTTTACACTTTACCCAGTCCACCAAGTGGGCCATTGCAAGACATACAATGTCCAGCAACTGTCCCTGCAGTACCACGCGGGACAACTCCAAGTCCTGAAAATTCCCCCACATCATATCTCTTCTTTCCTCTCCCTACCCTCAGGAGTGACCATGGCCACTTTCTCCACATCAATGTGCATTTTATTCCATTAATAATCACAATAGTCCCAGAATAGAATATCAGTAAGTTCACTCTAAACCATACTCTATTCTTCCATCCTGTGGACCCTGGGATGGCTATGTCTACTCCACCTCTATATTGAGAGGGGGCTTAGATTCCACATGGATGATGGATGCAATACTCCTGCTTGCAGTTGTAGGCACTCTTGACTCCCTGGTGTGGTGGTTGACCTTCTTCACTTCCCTGTTAGATGGCTGGGGTAAGTCCAATAAACCAGAGGGTAGGAATTGCAAGTCTGTTGAGGCTCAGAGCTTGGTTATCATATGTACAGTCCAGAGATTCAGTTCCTCTGAGAATACACCCAATCCCAGTGCCAATCACAGGTTCTGTAAAAGTAACAAGAGAGGCTAGTAAAAAAGAGCACATCTAAGTCCAACTCCATCACACTCAAGAACACAAACTCCAAAGTAGGGCCAACTGACATGACACTGAACTCCATCTGCCATGACCATAGAACCTGTGGGTCTCTGTAGCCCTCAGAAGAATCAATACCTGGGCTTATAACTACTATGGTTGTCTCTGGAACCCTGCTGAGGCATGCATAAAGGTAACCCCTCTGATGACCTCCAGACTCTTTTTTGGAGACTCATAGCCATATAAACTCATTTGTCCTTTCCATTTCCCCTTTTGTTCAAGGTCAAAAAGCATTTTTAACACCTGATATTACACGTAGGCTGAGATATTCTGCTGGTCTGAGTTGAACCTTTTATTCAAGATGTTTTCTAGTTACATCATCAGCTGGTACTTGGTAGTTATCCATTGGCATCAGGGAGGCTCATCCCCAGGAGTCATGACTCACACTGGAGGGAAGGTAATGCAGTTACATGCTGAGTTTGGCTTCAAGAGTGGCCACATTTGAGCAACATGGAGGCTCTCAGAAGGTAACTCTTAGGCATCCTGCAGCTCTAGGCCTAGTTCTTATTTCAGGTGCACAGGCTCACAAGCATAGTGATTAGTATCAAGGGCTCATTGTTGGACCATCATTCTTTATTGGTCTTAGCCATTGCACTTGGGGGATTGTTGCTGTTCCATTGGGGAATGTGATAGAGCTCCCCTGGCTAGAAACTCAGTACTCCCTCAGTTGTCATTTTTTACTGTAACCATTATGAAAATATCCAAACATTTTCATGTACCCTGTATACATACCCTGAAGAACTCCCTCCCAACCATGAGTTCCTTATTAATAACACCCAACACCAGTATTTCTCCCCTGCCATAGTTGGAATTCTCTGTGGTCCAAAACTTCTTCAAAAATGAAACCTAATATATTGCCAGGTTCTATTAATAGTAAAATGGAATATAGTGATGTGTTTAAAGGTTAGATATAGAATACATACTAATTCAAAAAAATTAAAGTAAAAATGAATTGGGGTATCAAAAACATTGAAAAATGAAAAAGCTTTTGTTTTTGATGGTTTGCCTTTTATCACTGCAATAAGTGTTGCCCTGTATGGACACTGGCAAGGCAATTTCTTCCATTTCTTCCTCAGTGTCTACACCCTTTCTTCTTTTTTTTTCTTTCTAATTATTAACTTTGTCTTCACGAATGTTTTAGATCACAGTAATTCATATATACAATATACAGTACTCCCACATATCCAACATCAAACACTTCGTTCCTTCCCCAGCAATGATCTTTTTACATGTTCATATATTTGCTGCAAATGTAAAGATTTTGAGACAATAGCTTTCAAACACGGTTACACTTGGGTTTACATTATTGTTTATATTTTAGACTATACAATTTTCTAAATTTTTAGTTATCTTATGTTTTACATTATGGTTTACATTTTAGCCCATAGTTTATTATACATTTTTGGTGTAATTTAACATGTCCTATATCCACCTTTGCATAATGTTGTGGAACACTTCCATTGCCCCAGAGTTGCACTGATTCCATCCATTCAATACCTCTTTCCCCCTCCTCTCAGGGCCCACAGTGGCAATCAATCTTCATGACTTGAGGGACCATATTCAGAGATACTTGAAACAATGTTGAGGGCTTGACATACTCTAACTTGACACTAACCCATTGGGAGCCTCCAATTCTCAGGAGAGATACAATTCCCTCTATTTGAGAACATCAGTTCTCCCCAGGATGTGGGTATACCCTCACTCTCATTGTATGGGTCTCCATCCAATGATAAAACCCACTATGACAAACTGAGCATTCACACACTCCCTATAAGCCTTCCCTGTGCCAGATTCTCCCCTTTAAACACCTTAAAGAGATAATCATCCTTATTATATTTTTGAAAAAGTTTTCTCAACATTATACTTTCAACCACATACCAGACAATCTCCTATGTTCAAATGTTCCCTCCTCCCTCCCCCCAATTTCTTGGTCCATCTTACCCATCCTCCCATCTGGAGCCCTCCTCAAGACCAAAAAACCCACCCAAAAGTATCCCTATGCCCCTATTTTATTCCTTCCCTGTACAAATACTTACCTCCAGCTTATCAGAGATTTCACCCACGTAGGTGTCAGCACGAAACCTTTCACTACCGCCAGATTGCTTTAAGCCTATCATCCAGTCTCTAGTTTTCTGAGACAGCTTGGTTTACTTATTTCATATCATTGAGGTCATGTATTATTTGTCCTTCAGTGCCTGGGTTGCTTCACTCAACATAAGGTTCTCAAGATTCATCCATGTTATTACATATGTTTGTACTGTATTCATTCTTATAGCTGAGTAGTATTCCATTGTATGTATATATCACATTTTATTTATCCATTCATCTGTTGACAGGCATTTGGGTTGATTCCGACTTTTGGCAATATTGAATAGTGCTGCTATGAACATTGGTGTGCGTATATCAGTTCATGTCCTTGTTTTCAGTTCTACTGGGTATATACCCAGCAGCGGAATTACTGGGTCATATGACATATCTATAGCTAGTTTTTTGAGAAACTGCAAAACTGTCCTCCAGAATGGCTGGATCCTTCTTCATTCCCACTAGCAGTGGATGAGTGTTCCCATTCTTCCACATCCTCCCCAGCACTTGTAGTCCTCAGTTTTTTTTTTTTCATAGCTGCCAATCTTATGGGAGTAAGATGGTATCTCATTGTAGGTTTGCTTTGCATTTCCTTAATAGCTAGTGATTTTGATTATTTTTTCATGTGTTTTTAGCCATTTGTATATCTTCTTTGGAGAAGCATCTGTTCAAATCTTTTTCCCATTTTTAAAAATTGGCTGTGTGTTTTTTTTATTTTCAAGATATAGGAGTTCTTTATATATGCAAGATATTTTTCCTATCAGATATATAGTTACCAAATATTTTCTCCCATTATGTAGGCTCTCTTTTCACTTTCTTGACAAACTCCTTTGAGGTACAGAAGACTTTAATTTTGCAGAAGTCCCGTTTACCTAATTGTTGTTTTGCTGCTCATGCTTTTGGTGTGAAGTTCATGAAGCTGTTTCCTATTACAAGGTCCTGTAGATGCTTCCCTACAGTGTCTTCCAAGGTCTTTAAGGTCTGGGCTCTTATATTTATATCTTTGAGTTGAGTTTTGTATAAGGTGTGAGTTAATAATCCTCTTTTATTCTTTTACATGTGGATATCAAGTTCTCCAGGCACCATTTGTTGAAGAGGCCATTCTCTCCCATTTAAGAGGGTTTGTTGGCCTTGTTAAATACCTTATGACTGTATATATGAGGATCTATATCAGAACTTTCTATATGGTTCCATTGGTCAGTGTGTCTTTCTTTGTGCCAATACCATGCCATTTTCACTACTTTAGCTTTGTAGTATGTTTGAAGTCAGGTAGTGTGATTCCTCCAAATTCATTTTTCTTTTTCAATATGTCTTTGGGTATTTGAGGCCTCTTTCCTTTCCAAATAAATTTCATAGTTAGTTTCTCTAGTTCATTAAAGAATGCTGTGTTGATTTTTGGGGGGATTGCATTGAATGTGTAGATCAGTTTTGGTAGGATAGACATCTTAATAATATTTAGTCTTCCTATCCATAAACAGGAAATATTCTTCCATTTATTTAGGTCTTCTTTGATTTCCTTGAAATGTGTTGTGTACTTTTCTGTATATAAATCTTTTACATCTTTAGTTAAATTTATTCTTAGGTGTTTGATTTTTTTTATTACTATTGTGAATGATATTTGATTCTTGATTTCCTCCTCAGATTACTCATTATTGGTGTACAAAAATGCTACTGATTTTTGCACATTGATCATGAAACCTGTGACTTTACTGAACTCACTTAAAAGTTCCAGAAACTTTATTGTAGACTTCTCAGGTTTTTCTATGTATAGGAAATCATGAAATTTTGACTTCTTCCTTTCCAATTTGGATGCCTTTTATGTCAGTTGTTTGACTCAGTGCTTGAACAAGTACTTCTAAGACTATGTTAAATAAGAGGGGTGATCGTTGGCATCCTTGTCTTGCTCCTGATCTTAGAGGGAAAGATTTTAGGATTTCACAATTGCAAATGATATTAGCCATGGGTTTTACATATATACCCTTTATCATGTTCAGAAAATTTCCTTCTATTCCAATCTTTTACAGTGTTTTTATCAAGAAAAGGTGCTGTATTTTGTCAAGTGCTTTTTCTGCATCTATAGATAGGGTCATGTGATTTTTTCCCTTCAATCTGTTTATGTGGTGCATTACATTAATTGACTCTCTTATGTTGAACCATCCTTGCATACCAGAAATGAATCCACTTGGTCATGGTGTATAATTTGTGTATTGTGTTGTTGAATATGATTAGCAAGTATTTTGTTGAGGATTTTCATGTCTAGGTTCATTAGAGAGATTTATCTGTAATTTTCCTTTCTTGTGGTGTCTTCATTTGGCTTTGGTACTAGGGTAAATTTTGACTCATAGAATGAGTTAGGCAATGTTCCTTTTGTTTTGATTTTTTGGAAGAGTTTCAGTAAGATTGGTGTTAGTTCTTCCTGGAATGCACAGTAGAATTCACGTGTGAAGCTGTCTGGCCCAGGGCTCCTCTTAGTTGGGAGGTTTCTAATGACTGATTCTATCTTCTTACTTGTGACTGGTTTGTTGAGATCATCAATTTCTTTTTCATCAGTGTAGGCTGCTTACGTGTTTCAAGGAATTTGTCCATTTCCACTAAATTGTTTTTGTTGGAATATAGTTTTTCAAAGTATCAATGATAGTCTTTATTTCTGTGGGGTCAGTGGTGATATGTCCTTTCTCATTTCTTATTTCATGTATTTGCACCTTCTCTCTTTTTTTCTTCATTAGTCTAGCTAAAGCTTTGTCTTGGATTTGTTTATTTTTTTGAGTGCTTTCTTATTTTCTATTTCATTTAGTTCTGCTCTGATCTTTGTTATTTATTTCTTTCTTCTTCATTTGGGGTTAGTTTGTTGTTCTTTTACTAATTCCTACAATTGTGCAGTTAGTACTTCAATTTTACCTCTTTCTTCTTTTTTGATGTATTAATTTATGGCTATAAATTTCCCTATCAGTACTGCTTTTGCTGCATCCCCTTAGTTTGGATATGTTGTGTTATCATTTTCATTACTTTTAAAGTGGTTAATTTTGCGGCAGCTTGCTCGGTCGGCGGTGGTGGGGTCTGGCTGCAGACGAGGGGTCGGTCCAGCTTTGGACGAGGGGTCGGTCCGGCTTGGGACGAGGGGTCGGTCCGGCTTGGGATGAGGGGTCGGTCCGGCAGCAGATGAGGGGTTGGTCTCACAGGGGTTGTGCGGTTCGGCTGACGGGGTCGCCCAGCGAAGCCGGCGACAAAGGGGTCGCCCGGAGAAGCAGGCGATGAACTGGGGACAAGGGAGGCCAGGCCCTTGTTGGGGGCTCTCAGGACTGGAGGGCGCACAGCAGAAGAACTACAGCACAGACAAGGTAAACACGCAGGTCCAATTTTATTGAGGAAGAGGCTACAGTTTTACAGGGACTGGGGAAGGCTGATTGGTCGAAGCTTATGCCATGTTCTGATTGGTTGCCACAAGCAGTTACTGGGGAGAAAGGTCAGTGGGAGGTACTGGAAGGGGGAGAAGTGGTGGTTAGGGATTGGCTGTCGCTGTTGCTGGGGGAAGTGGCAGGGTTTAGGGATTGGTGGCAGCTGTTGCTGGGGTAGAGGGCAGACTTGAGTTTCCCGCCTTGCGCCTGGCTGTTGCTGCTGTCGGGGGGGGAGGGGGAAAAATGGCAGACTGGAATTTTCCTCCCTGCACCTGTGCAGGGAGAAAGAAGAAGAAGGGTGTTGCCTCATAAGGCATTGTGTGGCGCTATCTGGGAGGAGGGGCGGCCGCAGAAGCATGGCTGCCGAGAAGGGGAGACCCGAGGGCACTCTGCGCCCATGCCGAGCTCCCTTCAGGGGTGGCTGTGAGTCCGACCAGCCACCCTATTATGGGGGCAGCAGCTTGGAATTAGGCCTACCGCGGCTGCTCCCCTGCCAGGCCAGCAAACCCCACTTCAGCCCGAGTGGTGACTGCATAATTTCTTTTGAGATTTCCTCCTTGACCCACTGTTTTTCTAAGAGTGTGTTGTTTAATTTCCATATCTTGTTGCCAAATCTGGGTCTCTGGCCCTTTCAGATTTCCAGCTTCATTCCACTGTGGTCAGAAATTATTTTGTTTGATTTCAATCTTTGTGAATTCATTGAGACTTTTTCTGTGACATAGCATGTGGTCTATCTTGGAGAATGATCCATGTGCACTTGAGAAGAATGTACATCCTGCTGTATTTGGGTGTCATGTTCTGTATATGTCTATGAGGTCCAGCTCCTCTAATATACTGATAGGGAAATTTATAGCCATAAATTAATACATCATGCCCAATTGGAGGTCTTAACTAAACTTGTAACTGCGAAATCAGGATTGAAGATGCAGTTATGTCAGAAAGACTTGTGGAAAGTCTTACTGTCTGATGGCTTGGACCTCTTCTTCCTGCACGCTAAACCAGCAAGGTTTTTGAGAGAGCTGTATGAACAAAACCACTGTCAACCTGTAATAAAAAGGACATGGAAAGGAGAGATTGAAGGAGAAACAGCTTTAAAAGAAAAACCATGGAAGCTGAGATCTGGAATTTGGACATCATCTTGGGCCAAGAGAGGAATCCCACCCATGTGTACAGAGAGGGTGAGTTTGCCCCAGGAGTTGAAGAGGGTAGGTATTCCTGTCCAATGTTCTGGGAGAGTTTTGCTGTCCCAGGGTACAGAGAGGGTGGAGCACATTCCCCAAGGATTAGGGCAGTTAACGTTAGCACCCCACAGGTCTGAGTGGGGTGAACCTGCCCCCCAAAGTTTAGGGAAGGCCAGATGGTCAACCTGTGCAGTCACCCCTCGGGCTGAAGTGTGGTTTGCTGGCCTGGCGGGGGAGCAGCCGCGGCAGGCCAAGCCGCTGCCCCCATAATAGGGTGGCTGGTCGGACTCACCGCCACCCCTGAAGGGAGCTCGACATGGGCGCAGAGTGCCCTCGGGTCTCCCCTTCTCGGCAGCCATGCTTCCACGGCCGCCCCTCCTCCCGGATGGCGCCACCTGATGCCTTGTGGGGCAGCACCCTTCTTCTTCTTTCTCCCTGCGCAGGCGCAGGGCAGAAAATTCCAGTCTGCCCTTTTCCCCTCCCCCAACAGCAGCAACAGCCAGGCATGGGCAGAAAAATCCAGTCTGCCCTTTTCCCTCCCCCCGACAGCAGCAACAGCCAGGCGTGGGCGGAAAACTCCAGTCTGCCCTCCACCCCAGCAACAGCAGCCACCAATCCCTAAACCCTGCCCCTTCCCCCAGCAACAGCGACAGCCAATCCCTACCCACCACCCCTCCCCCATCCAGTACCTCCCACTGACCTTTCGCCGGCAACCAATCAGAACAGGGCATGGCTTCGACCAATCAGCCTTCCCCAGCCCCTATAAAACTGTTGCCTCTCCCTCAATAAAGTGGACTTGCGTGTTTACCTTGTCTCCACGGTAGTTCTTCTGCCGTGCGCCCTCCAGTCCTGAGAGCCCCCGACAAGGGCCTGGCCTCCCTTGTCCCCAGTTCGTCACCTGCTTCGCCAGGCTACCCTTTCATCGCCGGCTTCGCCGGGCGACCCCGTCAGCCGAACCACGCAACCCCTGTGAGACCGACCCCTCGTGTGCTGCTGGACTGACCCCTCGTCCCAAGCGGGACCGATCCCTCGCCCCAAGCGGGACCGACCCCTCGTCCTGAGCTGGACCAACCCCTCATCCACAGCCAGACCCCACCTCTACCGACCGAGCAAGCCGCCGCAGTTGGCGCCCAATGTGGGGCAAGGCAACTCCACCACAGCCTCACTCCATAACCTGGCGCCCCCCCCTCCTCTCTTCTCACCTTGGGACTTCTCTCATGCAACATTGCTGCTACCTGAGCCTTGGCTACCTCATATGATCCACGGCGGTCTGGGAGAATCACTGGATGGCTTTCTCCTTCCATGTCGGGGGCTTATACTGACCCGCTATGATTAAGAGGAGCCTTGGATTTCTCGGGAGCGCGTGCTTGCACGTCTGAAGTAACCCTACCATAGCCCTAAGCTCTCCTCTCTTCTCCCCCCTATCTTTTCGCTCTGCATTGCTGCTCCTGAACCTTGGCTACCTCATATGATCCATGGCGGTCTGGGAGAATCACTGGATGGCTTTCTCCTTCCATGTCAGGGGCTTATACCGACCCGCTATGATTAAGAGGCGCCAATAAAACTCTCAGGAGCGCGTGCCTGAGCACCTCCACCCCTGCCTTCACCTCTGCCTCCTCCCCTCTGTGCTTGCTCCCCTTTGCCTTGCTCCACTGCTCGTCGTTCCGCCTTCCCCTCGTCGGGGCCTTCCTTTGGCCCGCGACCACTGTCGGAGTCCCATCAGCTCCGACCCCTTGTCTCACCGCGCACCTCGGCTCCCATCGCCACGCTCTCAAGGTAAGGGCCCCTTTTCTTATCAGCTCCAAAAGGCCATTAGCAATGGGTACCATCCTATCTGCTAAGCAAGCCCCACAAGTTCGGGCCCTCACTGGTCTCCTAGACACTCACCGGTGTAAGATCTCTTTGAAACAGCCCCAAGTCTTCTGTAACGACGGCCCCCCATGCTGCCATCACTCTCAAGCAGCTCCAGCCCTGCTAAACGGCCCGCAAACCGCTTTCCCCGGCCCTCGGTCTGCTTTCTAGCATCTAATAACGTTTCTGCCTTTGCCTCCCCATACTTCTGCGGAGCTTCCTCCTGTCTCAACCTCACTCCTCTTCTCAGCCATCCAAAGCGTCCTTTCTCATCCCCCGCCCCCTCCTTTTTTGCTTGAACCCCCATTGCGTTGCAGATTGGGCCGCCCCATGATGGCCCGCCCCATTAACATCGGCCTCTCTCACGCCCGTGGAGACCTTGGCCTTCTTGTCCTCGCCTACGTCTCCACCACTCCCGACGCTGCCGCCACCACCGCCGCTGGTGCCCTGACACAACTTGTCCTCACCGCTGCGATCCTCCAGACCATCACACCGTCTGCCTCTGCTGCTCTTCGCCGCCAAGAAGAGATCAACTACCTGTAACGCGCTGTCATTGGGGACCTTTAACAACAGATGGATCTTATAGCCACCGAGATCAACAACAATTGGACATTGGCCACCCTTGCTTGCAACGGCAAGATACCGCCCCCTAAATTGTACATTTATATCCCCGTCATACTCACCTCCCTCTTCAGCCCCGCTTCCCTCATTGCTTACTGCCTCTTGGGCACCGGCTACTTGTTGCTGCTGCCATCCTAGCCCTTATTGAAAAGAAGGGGGAAATGCGGTCACCCCTCGGGCTGAAGTGTGGTTTGCTGGCCTGGTGGGGGAGCAGCCGCGGCAGGCCAAGCCGCTGCCCCCATAATAGGGTGGCTGGTCGGACTCACCGCCACCCCTGAAGGAAGCTCGGCATGGGCGCAGAGTGCGCTCGGGTCTCCCCTTCTCGGCAGCCATACTTCCGCGGCCGCCCCTCCTCCCGGATGGCGCCACCCGATGCCTTGTGGGGCGGCACCCTTCTTCTTTCTCCCTGCACAGGCGCAGGGGAGAAAATTCCAGTCTGCCCTTTTCCCCTCCCCCAACAGCAGCAACAGCCAGGCGTGGGCGGAAAAATCCAGTCTGCCCTTTTCCCTCCCCCCGACAGCAGCAACAGCCAGGCGTGGGTGGGAAACTCCAGTCTGCCCTCCACCCCAGCAACAGCAGCCACCAATCCCTAAACCCTGCCCCTTCCCCCAGCAACAGCGACAGCCAATCCCTACCCACCACCCCTCTCCCATCCAGTACCTCCCACTGACCTTTCGCCGGCAACCAATCAGAACAGGGCATGCCTTTGACCAATCAGCCTTCCCCAGCCCCTATAAAACTGTTGCCTCTCCCTCAATAAAGTGGACTTGCGTGTTTACCTTGTCTCCACAGTAGTTCTTCTGCCGTGCGCCCTCCAGTCCTGAGAGCCCCCGACAAGGGCCTGGCCTCCCTTGTCCCCAGTTCATCGCCTGCTTCGCCAGGCGACCCCTTCGTCGCCGGCTTCACTGGGCGACCCAGTCAGCCGAACCGCGCAACCCCTGTGAGACCGACTCCTCGTCTGCTGCCGGACCGACCCGTCGTCCTGAGCTGGACCCACCCCTTGTCCGCAGCCAGACCCCACCTCTACCGACCGAGCAAGCCGCCGCAAGCCTGTTACTCTGAGAGGGTTGAGATTGTATGTCAAAGGTTAGGGGGAATGTTGTCTTCACATCACTGTACTGGGGGGAGGGGTTAAGACTCTAGTCCAAAGATTGGGTAAGGTATGGCAATCACCCCAACACTCTTGGAATGAGATGTCTGGAGCTTGATTGACACCCAGATGCTTAATGAGGGTTGAATCAAGAAAATGGCCATTGGTCAAGCATGTGGAAATGGTGGGTTCCCATAAAGCCCCAAGGAGAAGAAACCATCATCTTAAGAATGACTCTTAGACTTTGAAATCAAATAGATGATGCCCTGTAGGTCTACTGAATTGCAGAGAAACTGTAACTCATGTTTCCCTCCCAATTTCTCTTTATTGTAATGAAAACATTTATCCTTTTTCTATCCATTTGTGTATTGGAAGCAGACAACTAGTTTTGTAAATTTCAGATGTCTTTAGCAGATGGGGCTTTGCCCCAAGACAAACTGTATTTCTTTAAATTGATTTTGATATGATTTAGTACTTGCATTGTAGCTGAGTTAAGACTTTTTTGAATATTGTGATGACTTTTTGGAATTCAGAGAGTGGAGTGTAGCAGTTTGATATAATCGATGAATTCCAAAAAGAAATATTGGATTATGCTTGTAATCTGATCTGTACCTGGGCATAATTGAGTTATGATTAAGGCATTGTGTCCTCACCCCTTGGTGGATGGGGACTCACAGATAAAAGTTCTGGAGAGGAACAGAGTTCGGGATTTCTGATGTTAGAGTTTGATGCTGAAGACCCAGGAAGTCAGCACCCAGAGGAAAGAGAAGCCAGCACCAGGAAGGAAGTAACCTTGAATGCAGAGAAAAGCAAACCCCAAGAATGTAGGAACCCAGGGAGGCTGAACCCTCACAGACATCATCAGGCATCTTGCTCCAAATAGACTTTGATAAGGGAAGTAACTTATGCTTTTTTAAAAATCTTTTCCCTTTTCTTTTTGTTATTTCTTAGAGATCTTTTTTTTTAAAAGATTTATTTATTTATTTAATCCCCCCCCCCCTTGTCTGTTCTCTGTGTCTACTTGGTGCATCTTGTTGCTTTGTCCGCTTCTGTTGTCGTCAGCGGCCAGGGAAGTGTGGGCGGTGCCATTCCTGGGCAGGCTGCACTTTCTTTCACACTGGGCAGCTCTCTTTACGGGTGCACTCCTTGCGCATGAGGCTCCCCTAAGCTGGGGACACCCCTGCGTGGCGCAACACTCCTTGCGCGCATCAGCACTGCGCACGGGCCAGCTCCACACGGGTCAAGGAGGCCCCGGGTTTGAACCATGGACCTCCCATGTGGTAGATGGACGCCCTAACCACTGGGCCAAATCCGTTTCCTGTTTCCAAATCTGTATGCTTTATGGACTGGTATCTGTAAGCTCCTACCCCAAATAAATACCTTTTATAGAAACCAACCAGTTTCTGGTATTTTACTTCAGCACCCCTTTGGCTGACTAATACAGTATTCCTCTCTCATTCTTTTACCTACAGATATCCACTTCTCCAAGCAACATTTTTTGAAGAAGTCATTTTCTCCCAGTTGAGCAGAGGCTTTGTCAAATATCAGATAACTGTATATATGTGAACCTATGTCAGAACTCTCAGTTCAGTTCCATTGGTCAATATGTCTATCCTTGTGTCAATACCATGATGTTTTGACCACTATAGCCCATGTGAAATTTCCCTTCCAAAAATCGAGTGGGGCCCTGGTGAACCAAATCACCATGGAAAATAAAGACTCTTAGTCTCCTTGAGGGAGAGCACCCATATCTTGCTGGGAACCCTAAATATGCTCTTGGAAGCCTACCAAGCACTCCTTACTTTCCTCCTCCCTTAGGTGTGTTGCACAGGATTAGTTAATTGCCTGGCTCCACCTTCTCCTAGACGGAACCACAGAGTTTAGGTAAATCATGCTGCCTCAGCAGATTTGGTCTCTTCTTTTCCTGGTTTCTCCTCAAGCCAGCTGGTATCCTCCTCAAAGCTCAAAAAAGGGTGTCAGGAAAATTGAATACACACTCTTGGGACCCCCTATCCACCCTTCACCAGAACCCTCCCACACTCAGAGTTTTTCTCCTCCAGCTGTTTTTCTCCTGCAGCTGTGTGATTGGCCAGGTTTGGGAAAAGCTGGGGCTTCTTACCCTTGGGATGGGCAGAAACCCGTGGTTTTAACTTGAGCTATCACTCTTCTTGTTGTGCCCTCTCTGGGTTGATGTCCAGCAGCCTCCTGCTTTGTGGGTTCCCAAAAGAATTCACTCAGGCAAGATTTTGTCCCCACTTAGCCATTTTTGTTGTTGTTGTTGGAGCAATGATATGCATGCTCTTACCTTGATGCCATCTTGCCTTGCCCCTCCATTTTGTCTTGAAAGTAGCTTTAGGTTACAGAAAAGTCACCTATAGAATATAGGGGATTCCCATATACCCACCACGATCCACCTTTTTCTCTTTCCCCTAATAATACTTTGTATGTAGATGGTACATTTGTTACAATTGATGTACAAATATTGAAAAAAATTCTAGTAGCCATGGTCAATGATTTACATTATGGCTTACCTTTCAGACCATGCACTTTTATAAGTTTTGGTGAAATTTAACATGGCCTGTATTCATCATTGCAAGATCATGTAGAAGAATCCCATTGCCCCTAAAATGCCCCATATCCCTTCTATTCTATTCCTTTCTCCCCCTCCCTTTGGGACCGACAACAACCACCAAAAAATTCCTTGAAGAAAAATATTCAAATTACTGGCTGCAACATTGAGGGCTTGACATAGTGGCCCACCCCACCCCCATTAGGCAGTCTATGCTCTCAAGAGACTCCTGTCCCTCTAGTTGAGAACAAAGGAGGATGCCCCAGGAAGGGACTCCCACAGCCACTGATATAATACACTATGACAAAATGAACACCCACATACTCCCTAGAAGTCTACCCCAGATGTGCCCTGTCTTGCTTGCCCCTGATATCCCAAACCAATAACTCTCCCTGCCATGTTTACCAAAAGAACATTCCCAATATTGTAGTTTCAACCACACATACCTGCAAATCTCCAGAGTTCAACTGTTCCCTCCCCAATCCTCCTCCATGTTCCAAGGACTGCCCAACCTACCCTCCCCACACCAAACCCCTCTTAGTTCAGCATTACCCAACAAAATAACATCACTTACACCACTGTCATGCCCATCCACTGCACAAATACAAATTTCCACCTTATAATAGATTTTGTCCGTATGGGCATTGGCTTAAAATCTGCCTCTCCCTTTGTCTCCTGTAAATCTATCTACCAGATTCTAGCTCTGTGAGCCGGCTCAATTTTGCTTAATTCATATCAGTGAGGTCATGTAATATTTGTCCTTCAGTGCCTGGCTTGCTTCACTCAACATAAGGACTACAAGATTCATTCATGTTATCCTGTGTGTTAATACGGTATTCCTTCTTACAGTTGAGCAATATTCCATTGTATGTATATGCCACAATTTGTTTATCCATTCATCTATTGATGGGCATTTGGGTTGTTTCCAACTTTTGGCAACAGGGAATAATGTCACTATGAACATTGATGTGTATGTATCTGTTCATGTTCCTGCTTTCAATTTTTCTGGGTATATATCCATTAGTGGGATTGCTGGATCATATAGTAGTTCTATAGTTCATTGATCTTCTCTTAACAAATCCACCTATGTTGGATTTGTCTCAAGACTGTGCCCAGACCATGAGCAGTGCTGATGCGCACAAGGAGTGCCGCCCCACACAGGGGTGTCCCCCGCGTAGGGGAGCCCCACGTGCACGGAGTGCACCCGTAAGGAGAGCCGCCCAGTGTGAAAGAAAAGTGCAGCCTGCCTAGGAATGGCAGCAACTTCCCATGCCGCTGATGACAACAGAAGCGGACAAAGAAACAAGACACAGCAAACAGACACAGAGAACAGACAACCGGGGGGGGGGGGGGGGAATTAATTAAATAAATCTTTAAAAAAAAAAAAAAAGACTGTGCCCAGAAAATAACTCTTGGAGTCATCTACAATGCTCGAACTGTGGGGTCAGCTTGACCTAGACTATTCACAATGTCAATTAATTTGAAGTACATGACTCTGATTCTAATTATAATAAGAAGTCATTGGAAGCTTTCATGCCAGGAAGTGGTCATATCTGACTTTCAGTTAAGTTCAATCTCTTCATGTTGCTGAATGAGAAATGAGACCAAGAAGGATTTTTTTCAAGATTGCCCAACCAACACCCAGACCTATTGTGTGTGGGATTCCATTCTATGAAGTACTGCTTCTTATAATTCTTCCCTCTAGGAGTTTCTTTTACCTATGGTGACCAGCCCATGACATTTACAACTATTATCTCATATATACTGGATGACACAGGAAAAGAAGCTAGAATGCTCCCAACTGTGCAGGTAGGGAGGCTTTGGAGGTACTGAGAGGTAAAATAACAAGACCAGGGTCAAAAAACTGCTAAGGTGTAGTAGCTGGGTTTGAATACAGCTTTATCTCATCATGTCAGGAGTCCTATCTTTACCCAGCCCTTTCCAGTAAGGTGTTGGGAGGGATATGTTTATGAAACTCTGTCCAGTTGACAGGATGACATGGCTGAGGAGAATGAGTAAGCAGTAGTCCTGAGAGGCCATCATGTAGGTCTTGTCTTTTGGGTGCTCAGGTGGAGACCTCACTGCATTGAAGATGACATCACTACCTTGGAGATAGAGCCCAATAGAACTTGGAGCCCTGGTAACTAGACACCAAGAGTCCACAGACAACACCCTGCCCAGCTCACTTAGCCTGAGATGCTTGAGAGAACAAGATATTCTACTGCTGTGTTCCTAGATCCAGAAATACTGGCCCCTGGAATATTTGGAACAAGATCTTTTTGCATCAGTGTAGATGTTGGCCCAGTCCTCAACCAGAAAGCCACTGGCCATTGATCAGGAGGTTTTCAAAGGTAACTTAGTGTTGCCCAGGGTCATCCAATTCAAGTCAAGCCACCACTTTCATCCTATGTGGGCAGCCCCCAATCCTCCCTCCTTTCAGTGTGTAGGAGGCACAAAGAAGAGAACCATCTTGGGCAGGAGCAGTTTGTCAGGGTATGGAAACATGACAGGCCCTTTGGGTTCACATCTCAGTTCAAGAGTGAATGGTGGGTGCGGTGGGAGTGGTGGGGTCGAATGGGATCTCATATTTTTTTTATTGTAATATTTTTACAAAATCAATAAAAATTAAAAAAAATTTAAAAAAAGAGTGAATGGTGGGGAGGCAATTGGCGGTGGAGTAAGCAATGGTCATTATTAATGTTAGGCCTGGGGCCCATTCCAAGTGGGGTGGTGGTGCATTCAGACTCTCTTTGCCCAATGGGGAGCACACAGTTATTATGGGGTGCTCATCCTGTGGCAATTGCCAACCAGTCTCGTGAAACCTCTTACCTGCTCCTAGGCACTGTCTTTACAGAGTCCCACACAGAAGTTTGGAAAGGAGAATCTTTAGATTCCTTGGAGTGCTGAATCTGGGTGAGAGCATGTGGGATGGTATCTCCTCACCAGGGTTGAGACACATGGGGAAGGCCAGAGGGCTCATATCCTACCTGGCCCTTTCCTCTGGAGACGTCTTGTGGATTTGTTATCTCTGTTGCCCACAGTCCCACTCCCCAAAGTCTTCTTAACTTCCATCCCTCAACCATACACCACCATGGGAAGCTCTGCTCATGGCCAGGCAGAAAGTTACTTGTATTGTTCAGCCAAAGGGGTGCTGATGCAAATAGGAGAATTCTCTTGGCCTTTATCATATCACGTCATGTCACATCACGTCACATCACATCACGTCATGTCACATCATGTCATAACATATCATATCTTATATTTATTATATTATATTATTGTTAGAGAAAAATGGCATTCACTGGGACACAGAGTGATATGACCACAGGCAGAGAATGTGTTGAGAAGCTCTCCCCATGGAGGGGGTCTGAAGAACAGACTTCAACCCCTACCAGCATGATGGGGGTCTGAAGAGAGAATTCAGCCCACTCCTGGAATGGGGGGATTTGAGTTTATACAGAACTTTCCTAGGTGGGGAAATGATAGTTGGTGGGCAGGAGTTGAGGATCATTTTGAGGTGCAGGTACCAATAGGAAGCCCTAGAGGTGAAAATTTTCCCAGATAATGACTAGAGGATAGTGGGTTAGGGAGTTACGGTTTCTTCGAATGCTGCAGGAGCACATGTTTCTTTGATCTGTAGGGATTAAAGCTTTCTTTATCTCCCTCTGATATGCCGGTAGCAAAGGTTTATATTTCCCTTTACTCCCATCTCTATTTGGTTTCTTTGTTTAACCTGTGGGGAAGTGCCATGCCCTTAGACATGTAGACTTATGGGGAATGGGGTTAGCCTTTTCCCAGTGTATATCAGGGGAAATTGAGCTACAGCTTGTTAATTATTGCAAGTCTCTAAGAATTATACTAATTATATTATTACATTATATCAGATATATTATATTATATTATATTATAATTATATTATAAGGGTTTTTATTTGGGATAGCAGCTTACAATTATCAGGCCATAAAGCATTAAGATACTTCCCTCACCCAGATTCTGTTGCCATGTGTTGATGCAAGAGCATGGGCAATGTCTGCAAGGGTCCAGTCTTCCTCTTCCTCTTAAGGCTCTGTGGTCCCAGCTTCTTCTAGTATCAGGTGTTGCCTGGGATAAGCCTCATCTCTCTCCTGGGACTCAGTTCCCTCTGGACTCAGCTCCTCTGTTCTCTCCATAATGTTGGCTGTAGACTATCAGGATCCATAGATTTTGTCTCTTTCCCCATGGCTTGCTTTGCTCAGGGCTCAGCTGTTCTGCTCTCTTCCACATTTTTACATCCTGGGGTCCAGCTCAAAACTCCAACTCTCTTCTCTGCCATGTAGTTTTCTCTGTGAGTCCCTCCCCCCTTGGGGACTCAACCAATATCTATTTTTGGAATTCATAAGCAATGCCAAACTGCTACATCACTATTTACACATTTGTAGGAGCATCTGAAAAGAGATGCCAAAATTGTTTCAACTGTGATTGAAGCCAAGATTACCTTTGCATTTTGTTGTTTTTTGTCACTCCCTGAACCCAGGTGTCCCCTGAAGCAATTGACACCTTCTCTAAGCCATACAGATCTTCATGTCTCAAGGCCATTCTTTGACTCTTAAGGAAATGGGCTAATTTTATGATACAAAGGCACTCACTTCATGATGTGCATGTGCAAAATGCACACTCACATAACATATCCCTTTGAATTTTCCAGGCCACTAATAGTGGCCCCACTGAACTGAATAATTTTCTGGAAGAGAGGCTGCATATAACAGTGGTTCAGCCTCACCCTGCTCTCAGACCTTGAAGGGATTCCTTTCTGGGACCATTTCTTCAGAGGTGCAGTGAATATCTTACATGTGTCCTAATGATCTGTTCCCTCCCTGCCTGCCAGGATTGAGTTCCAGGAATGTTATGGCTGGTTCACACACCTGCATAGGGAAATTTGACCACTTGAGCCATATAACTTCCAAAGGACTGCAGTTGTTCAGTTCCCTACATCCCCCAGGCCTGGCTGTTAACATTTTCTTTCATTTTTTGCCAATCTGGTGTCAGGGGGAAAATGGCACCCTTGGGTGCTTTGCATTGCAATTGTCCCATGAGAGGTGTAGCCTCACCAACCAGCCATTTAGGTTTGCTCTGAGGCTGTTCAGATCCTCAACTATGTGGGAGTCTCTCCCACCTGGAAACTCCTGGTGATTGTTCATTTCCTGGAGCAGGGATCACCGTGGCTGCAAATTCTCAGAAGTCCCTTTAATTCAAAAGACAGTAAAATTAGTGTGTTGCTTGGAAACTAAAGTTGTTCTCATAATTTTTTATTTCTCCTCGTACTGCATCCAAAGTGGGGAGAGTGAGATGTGAGCAGACCTTTTCCCTCCATGCCTGGAGCAGACCATGCCTCCTATAGGTCTGAGGGACTATCACATGGCCTCAATGTGAATGGCTCTGAGTTCTGACTGGTGTGACCCTGAGCAGCCACTTGAGGATTCCTTAACTCAAGAATTTGATGATTAATAAGTATCATTGATGTGGAGACAGTGGCTATGGGAGTTGCTGAGGGCAGGGAGAGGGAAGAAGAGATGAGAAGTGGGGGCATTTTCAGTATGTGGAGTTGTCCTAAATGATATTGCAGGGACAGATGCAGGACATTATATATCCTACCATAACCCACTGAATGGACTGGGAGAGAGTGTAAACTATAATCCACGCTGTACAACAGTGCTCCAAAATATACTCACCTAATGCAACGAATGTGCCACAATGACAGAGGTTGTTGATGTGGGAGAAGTGGGGTGAGGAGGGGTGTGGCATATATGGGAACCTCTTCTACTTTTTAATGTAAATTATTTGTGATCTTTGTATCTTTTTAAAAAGGCAATTAAAAAAGAAAACAACAAAATTTATTGCATTATTATCAGACAATGGCACAGAGTAACTCATCACATTTACAAAATTGATATGTTTAATATGATTACTCATATTATTATGTAAAATTATATGCCAATAAAAGAAATGAACACCTGTCTAGAAAAATAATAATAATAACTCATTGGGAGCATGGTCTTTCCAGGCAATTAAACAGGTAAGTCCTACTGCTCATCACTCAAGAATAACAAGAAGGGTCTAATAATTCAATTATTCTCATGCCAGTACTACTTTTTTAAAACTTCTCTCCTGGGAAACGGACTTGGCCCAGTGGTTAGGGCATCTGTCTACCATATGGGAGGTCCGTGGTTCAAACCCTGGGCCTCCTTGACCCGTGTGGAGCACACTGACAACAACAGAAGCAGACAAAGAAATAAGACACAGCAAATAGATACAGAGAACAGACAACGGGGGGGGGGGGGAATTAAATAAATAGTGCTGATGCGCGCAAGGAGTGCCCTGCCACGCAGGGGTGTCCCCCGCGTAGGGGAGCCCCACGTGCAAAGAGTGCACCCGTAAGGTACACTGCCCAGCGTGAAAGAAAGTGCAGCCTGCCCAGGAATGGCGCCGCCCACACTTCCCCTGCCGCTGACAACAACAGAAGCGGACAAAGAAACAAGATGCAGCAAATAGATACAGAGAACAGACAAAGGGGGGAGGGGCGGAATTAAATAAATAAATAAATCTTTAAAAAAAAATTTCTCTCCCCTGCCCCCCCAACCTCCCCTTTGTCTGCTCTCTGTGTCCATTTGCTGTGTGTTCTTCTTTGTCTGCTTCTGCTGTTGTCAGTGGCAGAGGATCTGTGTTTCTTTTTGTTGTGTCATCTTATGTATCAGCTCTCCGTGTGTGTGGCGCCATTTGTAGGAAGGCTGAACTTTCTTTCACGCTGGGTGGCTCTTCTTAAGGGCTACACTCCTTGTGCATGGGGCTCCCCTACACGGGGACACCCTGTGTGGCACAGCACTCTTTGCGTGCATCAGCACTGCACTTTGGCCAGCTCACATGGGTCAAAGAGGCCTGGGGTTTGAACCATGGACCTCCCATGTGATAGACAGATCCCCTATCCACTGGCCCAAGTCTGCTTCCCTCAGCACTTCTTTTGAGGCCAGGAATTTGTTCTACAGGCACTCCTGCCCTCTTCTTGCCTAGAGGTATAGAGGGCTTAGGCTGAGATGGTTTGAACCTCCCCAAGCTTTTAGGATTCATGGGGCAAATGCTGGACATGTGCTCCTTCTCTTCCCCTACCCAGTGTGAAAACAAGTTAGCAGAAAAGAGGGCCCAGAAGAGCCATGTGCTCAACAACAGGGTGGGCACTTGGCAGAAGCTCATAGATCCCCTGGTGGCTGCCATCACATAGGGTGACCTAGCCTACCTAAACATCTTCCTGACAAATTACCCAAGTTTCACCTCCATCAAATAGGTGCTGATTCAACCGTTTAAAAGTTGAGTGTTTGCCCTTCTTATACAGTGTGGCTCTGCCCCCACCAGCAGTGTCTGGGGAACATCACTGCAGCCTCTAGCCTCAGTTTGCTTCTCTGAAAAGTGGGGTGGTGACAAGAACAACTTTCTGGGGTCCTCATCATGACTAAAATGAGTTGAGCCATTGAAGGTGTTTCCTTGTGCCTGCTATGCAGAAAGGGTGTATGACAGGGAGGGCTTGTTCATGGGTAGTAATTTCCCCTCCACTTGAAGAATTTCTGCCTCACAGTGACCTTCAGAAATCTAAATTCTCATTGAAAGGAGGTTTGAGATTCCATCTATGTGGGCCCCTAATCTGAAATAGGCTGGTTGGGATCACTGGCAGCTGGCAGAGGAGCCAAGGTCCCCATTACTTTTCAGGGATGGAAAAGCATCCTGTGCACCTGGATGGATAAATACCCAGATGATTTCTTCCAGCCCCTGGACTTTCCATGCCTCAAGGAGCTGGTGGCCTTTGTGAGGGTCAGCCTGCCTGGGTCTGCCCTGGAGAGCCATGCTCAAGTTCTCCTTTCTCAGCAGGAAACCATGGAGCTCAGTGGGACAGAGAGGGTGAGGAGCCCTGGGGCTGAGTACACATTAGTCTGCAGGGAAGGGGATGGGGCTGGGCCACACAAGAAGGAACCTTCAGAGGATGCCTTTGTTCCTGGAGTAAAGAGTAAGTCAGACCACTAGCCTGGGGTTTTGAAATCTGGGAAGATGTCCTAGGAGTAACAAGTTTGAGTGAGACCACAGGTACAGACAATGCAATCATTCCTATATTTGGGAAGGCCCTAGAAAGCAAGTCCCATTGTTGCATCTTCTTCCTTTTCCTGCTTAGTAAGACCCAGTGTTACAAATCACTTGAGTGCCACCTGCAGAGCCATTTCCACCACTGGCACCAGACATCATGCCTACTCTAGAGCTGCAGGGAACTCCGGCACCACCTCCAGTTCTACTTCCAGAGGGTGCATCATTGCTGGCTCCAGAGCTGGAGCCTGTGACATCACCAGCTGCAACATCATTTACAGAGCTGTCAGAAGCTCTGATGCCACCTCTGCTGCCACCTCCAGAGGTTCAGTTATTGAAGGCTTCTAATCTGGAGCCATCCACTTCACCAGAAGAAGCACCAAATCCAGGGCTGGATGCAGCTCCATTGTCACCTACACTGTCACCTCCAGAAGTTGTGTCATTGCCAACTACTGAGTTGAAGCTAGTTATTTCACTACCCGTAGTAACAGTGCCAGAAACGGAGGTAGTGCTTATGCCACATCCTCCGCCACCTCTGCATCTGAAATCCATGCCAGCATTATCTTCACCTTTTATTGCTTATGGCCTTTTCACCTGACACTCTGAAGATTTGGGCTGAATGGGGTGAAGTCTCAGTTCCTGACATTCCCTCCTGTACTGGTGGCAGAACAGATGGCACTGATGGATGTAGTGGGCAGTTGGGCTAGGCAGAGTGGAGCTGGGGGGGGGTCTTCTCTGGAATTTGCTCTCCCCAACTTGCCATTCCCTGAACTGGTGTCCAATGTCCAGAGTGTTAATGATAAATCCACTATTCTCCAAACTGATGACTTTGGCAAGTTTCTAATTCTGAAGGCCTCATGTTCCCCACTTTAAAAATAAATCATAGGAGACTAATCATAGATAGAACAGATGAATGCTTGTCAGGAGCCTGGCCCATTGGGAGGCAGAGAAGAGTTTTCAAAGGTGGAGCCTTTTCCATGATTACCCCACCCATATGTACAGGAGGCCTCCAGAGTCTCAAAATGTATTAGACACTGATGGGTACCGGACTTGATGGCAGGCATCCAAATGAAACCCTTGGTTGTAGCTAGGGGATGGGCATCTGAACAAGAGAGAGTCACCAGAGGAACTATCTGGAGGGACAGAAGCAGCAGCCTCATCATGTGGGGCATGGGCTCTTGTCTGGTACATGGCAGGAGTGAGGATGGACTTGAGGAGCATACAGCTCTTCCCTCCCTGCCATGTGCTGGGCAACCTGAGGGGTCAGAGAAACAAACCCAGGGACCACCACCAGGCTCAAGCCACACTCTAAGCCTGCAAAGCTGAAGATGAGAACACTATTTCTTGGCTTGGGAATTGCACTCTGTGTCCTGACTCTGTGTTTCATGATACTCCCATCCACCGAGGTGTTGTTCAAGAAGGTAGTGCCATATCACTGTCAGGGATCCATCTGTTTCAAGCACCACAAGAAGGGCAACGAGCACCTGGCACCCTCCACTTGCACCACCATCAACCAGTTCATGTGGCCAACTGCATCATCACCACCTGCCTTGGGGGTAAGCACATGAAGACACCAGATAGGGCCAGGTTGTGGAGAACTGGATTGAGGTGGCCAAGGTGTCCCATGCAAATGCAGTTCCTCCACTCCAAGCTCTGGATCTCACTTTTCCCTTTTAGTCAACCCTCAGGTTTTGAGTCTGTACCATGTCCCCTCCAGCACCCCCAGAGACTCCCTGTCTAGAGGGAAATCTTTCCCTGGCATGTCCCAGAATCAGTGAACATCCTTCCTACATACATTTCAACCTTAGGCTGAACTAAAATCTTCCTCCCTGTGTCAGCTGCTGGGCCCAAGGTGTGCCTTTGAGGACTCCCTTGGCACTGGTATCTTCAATGATATGTGAGTCCAGCTGAGCAGAAGTGATTTTGGAGCAGGAAGTAGCTCTGCTTCCTTTCACTGTTCATTAATTTGTCCTTCCCCAGGAGTGCCAAATCCTCAGGAACTTTTCTTCCCTCTATGCCATCCACTCTGCTCTTCAGAGCAACTCAACTCCGTGCCTGAATGAGACCAGGGAGGAAGTTTCTAGCTGGGCTGATCTTTCTCCACTGTATCCCCAGGGGTACCAGGGATCTACCCAAGGGTGGGCATTGTGCCTGGCCTGGGTCCTGCTAAAAGGCAACACTTTCTGTGTCCAAGACAAGCTCTGGGGTGGGGCTCTCATTCTCCAAAAGACCTGAGGGCTGCAATTCTTCCTAATATCAGGTGGATCAACTTAACTCTTAGGTACAGAGCTGAGCAACATGGTAGCTTTCCAAGCATTTGCTCCAAGGCCCCACACATTTTGTCAGATTGAAATCAAAATTAGTAAAAACCTGTTCAGGATACATGCCATGGGAGTTCCAGTGGTGCCCCCTGAGAGCTCATCCTTCAGTACCCTGTAAACCTGGTGTGGTCAGAGTCAGCTAGATTCTCAACCACTCATCCAGGCAGTTAAGATCCATTGGGGCCGAAATCACAAAGGTTGGCTTTCTCACCACTCATCACCAGTCCCAAACATTTCCTTTCTTTCTCTTCCCCAAAGGGACAGCACCCATGAATTCCAAACTATGAAGAACACCTCACTGAGCAGGCACCTGCTGATCCAGGTAAAATGAAGTCAAGGGTTGTGGTCAGGGGGAAGTGGATTTGGCCCAGTGGATAGGGCATCTGCCTACCACATGGGAGGTCCAAGGTTCAAACACAGGGCTTCCGGACCCGTGTCATGAGCTGGCCAATGCACAGTGCTGATGCATGCAAGGCGCGCCATGCAATGCAGGGGTGTCGCCCTTGTAGGGGAGCCCCAAGTTCAAGAAGTGCATCCAATAAGGAGAGCTGTCCAGCACGAAAAAAGTGCAGACTGCCCAGAAATGGCGCCACACACATGGAGAACTGATGCAGCAAGATGATGTAACAAAACGCGACAGAGATTTCAGGTGCCGCTGACAAGAATACAAGCGGACACAGAACACATAGAGAGCAGACAACTGGGTAGGGGTGGGGAAGGGAAATAAATAAATAAATAATAAATTTTTAAAAAGTGTTGTGGTCAGGGGAGACTACAGGGCTCTTGGTTTCACAGTAAAGTTTTCCTTGAAAAATTCTATTCTGGTCATGTCAGGAGTAGGGATTTATTTAACCATGCACAGGTGGGGAGTAATGGGGACCGTAGGCCACAGTCATCAGAAGTGCTGGCAGCAGTTGGGCTTTTCCAGGAGGAGATGCTGAACCAGAATATTTAGCAGGCTTCTTTCATGTGGGGAAGATTCTCATCCTAGGACCATCTCACCAGTGACATATGTCCAGATGGCTATCAGAATTATTTGGGAAATGTATGAATCATGGTGGTTCATGTAAAACAGGAAAACAGGAAGCAAAATTTTGGTGCCTGTGTCTTACCTGGTAAGTCAGAACTGGTACATCAAGACACCCTTTCCTGGGTGGACAAGAAAAAGTTCTCTGCAGGAAGAACTACCCAAGAGGTTGTTTAGGGTAAGAGCAGCATTTGGCATGGCAATGGGCAGAGAGTGTGGAGCAGAGACTCAGGGGTTGAGTTAGTAGGAGCTGCTCAACCAGGCTTCCAGAGACTGCTTCCTTCTCTCTCCATGGTTCTTCTCATAGCATTCCTGGATACACCCTGTGAGAGAGGGTTAACTGAATCCTGATCAACCATTGTCAATGTTGAGGTGATTTCAGCTAGGCAGGGCCTGATGCTGAGTGGGTGGAGCCAGTGCTTCCTCCAATTTCCTGTGCATCCAGGGCCAATTTGCTGCCCTTTTATCCTATGTCTCCTCACCTGGAAATGGAGTGATGACAAACTGTGGGACCTTCTTCACAGAGACAAGAGAGACTCAAAGGAAGATGAGAATGTCAGTGAGCTTTTCCCCTTGGCTCTGAGTTGGAGAAGGTGCTGCAGAGAGCACCACAATAACAGGATGTAGCCCTGATTTCTTGTGGGTACAATTCTCACCTACACTTTACAGATAAGCCACTAGGCTCAGAGAGGCCAGGCATATCATCCAAGTCACACACCAAGAAAGAGGTGGAGCTGGAATTCACATCTCTAATCAGAGCTTCTAGCTGGTGGCAGCAGCATTTCTGCCATTCAAGGTGGGCAGCCTACCAATTGAGTGAGGGGAGAAGGGCCTCATTAATCTCATTTTTAACCCTGAAATAGGGGTACCTCCAAGGATTCCACTATGGAGATGAAACCAAAGAAAGACCAGCAGATGCAGTAGAGGCACGGTGGGACTGGCCTCCAAGATATCCAGGGGGTCCCATTTACTAGATAGCTGGAGTGATATCTGGGTCCTTGGTGCTTGGAAGGGTAATAGAAGGGAGATGGTGAAGATTCCCAGATTCTCCCAGTGAGAGGTCTGGGTAGGGGTCATGAGTCTGCATCTGGGGAATTTCCCACATATCGTCATACAAGGCTCTTTTCTCTACCTGGGGACATTCCTCAGGGAACACACTATGCTGGACTCATCTCCTCAGGATCATCTGAATGTGAGTGGGTCTGGGGTTAGGTAAGGTTGGAGTTAGGGCCCAGAGGCATTGGGGAGAGAACCTTTCCTAGAATGCTGAGCTCTTAGCACAGGACACACTGGTCTCACTGCATCCCAGTGAGTTAGAGGTTTCAGGCCCACTTCCCAGATGAGCAATCAGATGCACCCTTTCTGATTGCACAACTGAATAAGGCTCTGCCTGAGCTGCACATGGCCTCTGAATCAGTTGTAGCCTTGGCACAACTGTGAGGTTGCCCCTTCCAAAGCTGGGAAGTATGGGAAAGGTCAAGCAGTTTCTTCACCATGACTCCACAGTCTCTCCCTCTGTCATTAGGGTTAAATGGATGGTCTCTTAGCCTCTGCCCCCTGTTCCCCAACTCTAATGTTCCAAACATGAAAATTTCCAAGTCTGCTGTGTGCTGACCTGCCCCCTGATGGGTCTTCCCAGTAGTGTACATGAGAGGGGCCTCCTCTCCATCTGTTGCCTCCCTCTCATCCCAGGAATACCAGGTCCTTTCACAGATCCCGGTTTTATGGTCAAGCTGCACCTATGACCACCTGGTACTTGATGAGCAGATTCATTCCTGGTTTTGTGCATTGGAACAGCTCAGCAAGACTGAGAGGTAAGGGCAGGACAGAAATTGGGCAACAGCTGGGCACATACTCCCCTTCACCCAGGACCAGAGAACCTGCAGCCAGGGCTCTTGGTCACCATCAGACCTATGACCTGAAGACCCCTGGGGTTCCAGGACTTCTTCAGATGAGACTGTAGGAGGGACCCTGAGTTTTGTCTTTGGGTAGTCTCACAGCCAACATCTACCCTGTAGCTATCACATGTTTTGCACTTTGGGCCCCTGTCCCTGTCAACTAACAGAAAACTCCAGGTTGAAAACCTCCCAGATGCATTCCCAATCCAGGGTAAACAAGTGCAGCTGCCTCAGTGATTCAGCTCTGCCACAATTCCATCCAGCCACCAGGGATCCAGCTCCAAGCCCAGCTGTAGAGACACCTTCCACTCCAGTGTCCAGTTCCAGTGTGCCTCCAACCTCAGCAGTGGGGATGCAGCTGCCTCATTCCCCACATATATGGCCAATGCCTCAAACCGTGATCAGGAAATCCACAGGGGCCTTGACCCTGAGTTCCCTGAAGGTCAGGAGAAGAAGGTGGGGCCTGCCCGCAGCTTCTCTTGGAAGGCCTGTCTCCTGGTACTCACTTCTCAGTACTGGAGTTCTATTCTCCACACCCACAGAAAGGATGGATGATACCTACCAAGAAAGACAGCTTGTTGAATTCCCCTGGAGATGATGACCAGCCTGGGGTTCCCTCCAGACTGTAGGACTTCTTCTGGTCTTGTGGTTCCCTACAGTTTGGGGAATCAACACGCTTTCTTGCTTGGGGTTACCTGGAATCACCTCAGCCTCCAGCGGTACTTCCTACTCTTGCCTTCAACATGCCCAGGGCCATGCTGAGCACCCCCAAAACCTCTGGTCTGGGTCCACTCTATAACTAGCTGGTGACTCCTGCATCATCCAAGTCAGCCTGGACATGTTCAATGGCAACAGTCACAAGAGCATCCTGGTGATTCATGCAGGTGGCAGTCTCCTGGAGTCCTTCACTGGGCCAGGCACTGAATGAGCAATTATTGATATGTGCTGTTCCTAGCCTTCTTGCAGCTGCCATGCTAGTGGGTTGGGAAAGATAGACACTCAATCAGATCCAGAAGGAGCAAAGACTGTGGGAACAAAGATAGGACTGAGGATGGTAGATGGAGATTTGAAGCTTCCATCTTGAGGTCAGATAGCCTGGAGAGACCTCACTTTGCTGTCCCTGAGAGAAGGGATGGTAGGGGATAGCCTGAAAATTCCCAAGCACAGCATGGACTTGGTCCATCTAAGGAGCAGAAAGGAGGACAGATGTGAAGGTGCAGGTGTCAGGCAGTGAAGTGAGGTTAGAGAGGAGATATGGGTTTGGTCACATTGGGCCATATGTGGGGCAAACCAGTAAAGACAGGGGTTGTAGCTGACATACAGATGCAGAGAGAAGGGTCTGCCCCAGGGTGGTGGTGGTGAGGGGCCTGATTCTGGATAGATCTGCAGATCATGCCATCCCATCCTCTCCCTCATACACATGCTGGCTGAGTTGTCATGCCCAGCACTGCACTTCTCTGACCATCTGGAGCTAGGGGTGTGGCAACTAAACTGTGGTTGTACGACAATTCATTTGAGCCCTGCCTGTGTCCAGGCACTTAGGGTGAGGCAGGGGAGGGGTGTTGCCTGCCCAGCACAGGCTCAACACATAGTAGGCCCATGGGCCCCAGTTCCTCCTCCTCCCTGACATCCATCCAGGCTTGGACTGTCAATAGATGTCTGTGCTTGGAGTTCACCCATATTTTCATCCTGGAGGAGCTTGTTCAAGGGTTCAGATCCCAGGATCAATGAGATGCCTGAGGTGTGCTGAAGGAGGTGACAGAGACCTGTCCAAGATTTCCACATCCATTTCCAACACTCCTTTTTATGGTAACCCTAAGTCTGTGGAGTCCTTGAAGGCCACAGGAACTTGCAGGGTAAGGAACAAAGGGAGAGGGTTCAGGCCTCAGGGGAAGTAAATGTGAGAAAGAGTGGATTTTTTAAAATAAGAAGTTGGGACATGAAGGTTTGGAGAAGACCTCCTGATTCCATGGAAGACTCCCAGGGAAGAATAAGAAGTCAGTCAGCCCTGCTCTCAGTGCTGACACAGCTCTAAAGGTGTCCTGGCCACTTCACTTTAGGGAGCTGGCTAAAGGACTCAAGTACTGATGGTCTGTCTTCTGACATTCCCCAGCTGACCTGCAAGATAGGGCTTTGGCTGTGATCCATGGGGCAATGGAGAGGCACAACGTGAAGGAGGACAATCCAGAGGACTAAAGGCTGGTGCAATTGATTTCAGAGGATTGAAATAAGTCAGGGGGCTAAATGGAGAGGGTAGCAGGGAGCGGTGGCCCCAGCACCATATCTCAGTACCCAGGACAGAGGACTTTGCCCACAGAAAACCTTCCAAAAGGGTAGTGGTCAGTATCTTACACCCATGTCCACCTGACCTGAGGAAGCCCTTAGTGCCCACAACAAATTCCCATTTCAGGCTCTGTCTCCCACAGTTGTACCCTCCACGAATGTGACCTAGGCAGTGAGGAGCCTAGTTGAGAGCTGTCATCATACACGAGCAAAAAAAGGCATTCTCCACTTGGTCATTGGCCATGAGGCCTAGCCCTTAGGCTCCCCTCTCATTGTGACCTCTGGCCAAGATGTGATGTGCTGTGCATCCATAAGTATCATTACTGCTGTTGGCCCAAATATAAAAATCAATGCACTTATGAAGCTAATAATAAAGCAGAATGATCTAAATTCCATTTGGAACCCCCGGGGAGCCAAATCGTTATTCACAACAGAAAAATGAAACCAGGCAGCCTAGGTTCTGGGTCTATGGAGCAGTTACTTATGACTTCTGTACCAGTTTCTCATCACAAATGGGTGAGGAAACAGTCAATGTGAGAGCCCATAGTACGTCCCTGGGCCTAAAGGGTAATTTTTTTTTTCCTTTTTGGTGAGCTGACCATGGTTTCTCTGGTATTAATCTTGGGTGCCATTCCTGACTCCCTGGAAGATGTATTTTATTTTATTTTATTTTATTTTATTTTATTTTATTTTATTTTATTTTATTTTATTTTATTTCATTTCATTTCATTTCATTTATTTATTTATTTATCTATCTATCTATCTATTTATTTATTTATTTATTGTTTATGAGGCCCCATATACTCCACACACCCCTCACCCCACTCCTCCCATATCAATAACTTCTTTCATCATCACAGGACATTCACTGCATTTGGTGAATACATTTTCAAGCAATGCTGCACCACATGGGTAATGGTTTACATTCCAGTTTATGCTTTTGCTCAGTCCACCCAGTGGGCCATGGCAGGACATACAATGTCCAGCATCTGTCCCTGTAGTACCACCCAGGGCAACTACAAATCCTGAAAATGCCCCCACATCATATCTCTTCTTCCCTCTCCCTGCTCTCAGCAGCTACCATGGCCACTTTCTCCACATCAATGATACATTTTCTTCCATTATTAAACACAATAGCTCCAGAATAGAATATCAATAAGTCCACTCTAATCCATACACTATTCCTCCATCCTGTGGACCCTGGGATGGTTATGTCCTCTCCACCTCTATATTGAGCAGGGGTTTAGATTTCACATGGATGATGGATGCAATTCTCCTGCTTGCAGTTGTAGGCACTCTTGGCTCCCTTGTGTGGTGGTTGACCTTCTTCACCTCCCTGTTAGATGGCTGGGGTAAGTCCAATAAACCAGAGGGTAGGAGTTGCAAGTCTGTTGATGCTCAGGGCCTGGCTATCCTATAGACAGTCCAGAAATTCAGGGCCCCTGAGTAAATACCAAAGCTCAATGCCAACCACAGGTCCAGGAAAAGTAACAGGAGATGCCTGTGAACAAAGATCACATCTGAGTCCAACTCCATCACAATCAGGACACAAACTCCAAAGTAGGGCCAACTGACAAGGCACTGAACTCCATCTGCCATGACCATATAACATGTGGGTCTCTGTAGCCCTCAGAAGAACCAATACCTGGGCTTGTATCTACTTTGGCTGTCTCTGGGACCCTGCTGAGGCATGTGTAAGAGTGACCCCTCTGTTAACCTCCCGACTCCTTTTTGTAGTCTCATAGCTGTATAAACTCACTTGTCCTTTCTATTTTCCCCTTTTTATTCAAGGCCAAAAAGCATTTTTAACACCTGATATTACATGTGGGCTGAGATATTCTGCTGCTCTGAGTTGACCCTTTTATTCAAGGCCATTTTCTAGTTACATCATCAGCTGGTACTTGGTAGTAATCCCTTGGTGCCAGGGAGGCTCATCCCCGGGAGTCATGTCACATGCTGGGGAGAAGGTAATGCATTTACATGCTGAGTTCAGCTTCAAGAGTGGCCACATTTGAGCAACATGGAGGCTCTCAGGAGGTAACTTTTAGGCACCCTGCAGCTCTAGACCTTGTTCTTATTTCAGGTGCACAGGCTCACAAACATAGTTATTAGTATCAAGGGCTAATTGTTGGACCGTCCTTCTTTATTGATTTTAGCCATTGCACTTGGGTGATTGTTGCTGTTCCATTGGGGAATGTGATAGAGCTCCCCTGGCTAGGAACTCAGCACTCCATCAGTTGTCATTTTTAACTGTAACCCCTTTGAAAATATCCAAACATTTGTATGTACCTTGTATACATGCCCTGGAGAACTCCTCTCAACAATGTACTCCCTATCAATAACACCCCACACCAGTATTCCTCCACTGCCACAGTTGAACCTCTCTGTGGCCCAAAACTTCTTTGAAGTGAAGGCTAATATATTGCCAGGTTCCATTAATAGTAAAATGGAATATAGTGATGGGTTTAAAGGTTAGATATAGAAAACATAATAATTTAGAAAAATTAAAGTAAAAATAATTGGGGTACCAAAAAATTAAAAAATTAAAACGCTTTGTTTTTTTATGTTTTGCCTTTTATCATTGCAATAAGTGTTGCTCTGTATGTACAGTGGCAAGGCAATTTCTTCCATTTCTTCCACAGTGTCTACATTCTTTCTTTTTCTTTTCTAATTTTTAAGTTTGTATTCACAAAGGTTTTCGATCACAGTAATTCATATATGCAATATATGGTACTTCCACATATCCAGCATCAAACACTTTGTCTCTTCCCCAGAAATGATCTTTTTACATGTTCTTATTATATTTGCTGCAACTGTTGTACAGATATTGAGACAATAGCTTTCAAACGAGGTTATACTTGGGTTTACATTATGGTTTATATTTTAGACTATACAATTTTCTAAAATTTTAGTTATCTTATGTTTCACATTATGATTTACATTTTATCCCATAAGCTATTATACATTTTTGGTGTAATTTAACATGTCCTATATCCATCTTTGCATAACCTTGTGGAATACTTCCATTTCACCACAGTTACAGTGATTCCTTCTATTCAATACTTCTTTCCCACTCCCCTAGGGACCACAGTGACAATCAATCTTCATTACTTGAAAGATCATATTCAGAGATACTTGACACAATGTTGATGGTTTGACATGCTCGACTGCCCTAACCCATTGGGAGCCATTAAATCTCTCAAGAGATACAATTCCCTCTATTTGAGAACATCAGTCCTCCCCGGGATGTGGGTATACCTTGACTCTCATTGTATGGGTCTCCATCCAATGATATAACCCATATGACAAAATGAGCACTCACACACTCCCTAGAAGCCTGCCCTGTGTCAGTTTCTCCCCTTTAAACATCTTAAAGAGGTAACCTTCCTTATTATATTTTTGAAAAAGTTTCCTGAACATTATACTTTCAACCACATATATGACAATCTCCTATGTTCAAATGTTTCCCCCATCCTCCCCTCCAATTTCTTGGGCCATCTTACCCATCCTCCCATCCCTAGACTCCCTCAAGCCTGCAAAGCCCCACCAAAAGTTATCCCTATGCCCTCATTCTGTGCCTTCCTTGTACAAATACTTACCTCCAGCTTATCACAGATTTCATCCAGGTAGGTGTCAGCTCATAACCTTCCTCTACCCCCCAGATTCCTTTAAGCCTATCATCCAGTCTCTAGTTCTCTGAGACAGCTTGGCTTACTTATTTCATATCAGAGAGGCCATGCAGTATTTGTCCTTCAATGCCTGGGTTGCTTCACTCAACATAAGGTTCTCAAGATTCATCCATGTTATCACATGTGTTTGTAGTGTATTTGTTCTTAAAGCTGAGTAGTATTCCATTGTATGTATATACCACATTTTATTTATCCATTCATCTGTTGATGGGCATTTGGGTTGATTTCAACTTTTGGCAATAGTGAATATTACTGCTATAAACATTGGTATGCATATATCTGTTTGTGCCCTTGTTTTCAGTTCTAATGGTTATATACTCATCAGTGGAATTGCTGGGTCATATGGCAAATGTATAGCTAGTTTTTTGAGAAACCACCAAACTGTCCCCCAGAATGGCTGGATCCTTCTGCATTCCCACCAGCAGTGAGTGAGTGTTCCCATTCCTCCACATTCTCTCCAGCACTTGTAGTCTTCTGTTTTTTCATAGCTGCCAATCTTATGGGAGTAAAATGGTATCTCATTGTAGTTTTGATTTTCATTTCCCTAGCAGCTAGTGATGTTGAGCATCCTTTTGTGTGTTTTTTAGCCATTTGTATATCTTCTTTGGAGAAGTATCTGTTCAAATCTTTTTCCCATTTTTTAAATGGGTTGCTTGTCTTTTTATTTTCAAGATATAGTGTCAATGGTGACTCATGAAGAAATGAAAAAATCATGCAATCATGCAAACTGGGCTTCAGGAGATCAGAACAACTGCTACTGACAAGTTTATGGTACCAAGTTATAGTATTTGTACAATTCCAAACAATGTTTTGTTTAGCAAAAAGGACCTAGTAATGCTATAATTTAAAACTTGGCATACGCTACACACATTGATCTTAATATGTACCTACACAATGAGAAACAAGAAGTCACCATCTTCTTTCACTGACTTCTTTCTGATCCATTTATTTCCATGCCAACTGAAAACATTTCTGATTAAAACAGTCATGTGGACCCTCTTTGGAAATGGTGTTTATGTGTGATGAATCTGGACTCAGATGGGATCTCTCTTCATGGGACTTTCATGCTAATGTGCTGGAGGTGCAGTTGGTGTTGGGGTTTGGGATATATTTGGGGGATTTGAATCTCTGGACTGACAGTGTGATGGCCAGGTCCTGAGCCTCAGCAGACTCCAGCACCTACAGTCTGATTCATTGGACTCACCACACTCAGCTAAGATGGAGTTGAAGAGGGACAACCACCACACCATGGAGCCTAGAGTGATTACAACTGAAAGTGGGAGGATTGCATCCAGCATCCATGTGGAATCTGAGCCTCCTCTTGACATAGAAGTGCAATGGACACAACCAATCCAGTGTCCACATAGAAAAGGTGGCATTGGATTGGGAAAAGTGGACATGGTGGCTGATGGGTATGGGGAAAGGCGGGAGGAGATGAGAAGTGGAGGTGTCTTTGGGACATGGAGCTGCCCTGGATGGTGCTTCAGGGGCAGTCACTGGACATTGTAAATCCTCACAGGGCCCACTGGATGGAATGGGGGAGAGTATGGGCCATGATGTGGACCATTGAACATGAGGTGCAGAGGTGCCCAAAGATGTACTTACCAAATGCAATGGATGTGTCATGATGATGGGAATGAATATTGCTGGGGGGGGGGGGGAGAGGTGGGGTGGGGGTGGTGGGGTTGAATGGGACCTCATATATATATATATATTTTTAATGTAATATTATTACAAAGTCAATAAAAAAATAAAAAAATAAAAATAAAAAATAAAACAGTCATGTCAAGTATCCCAGCATGCTTTATGCTGGCTAATACTCCAACATGTCCCCCCCTTTTTTTTATACCAAGGTAACTGTGCCTGTCTTAGGTTGTCTTCCTCTGAAGATCTTACCCATCATTGATTACCAGTTAAGTGCCTGCTATGGGGCGTTATTGTTGTCTTAATAAGGTTAGACATGCAGAATGTCATTCCATATGATGTTTTGCCACCAACCAAGATTTCCATGGTATTAGTATCACTAAGAATAGTAAACAGTACATGATAAAGTCATGGAACATAGGAATCCATTGTTTCCACCAAGAGACAGGATTTAATGATTTTAATTCTTTAGTCATTTCATTCCACATATCTGATGTTTCTATCTCTAAATTTGATTGAGACATTAATATAGCTTTCTGTTGCAATGCCTGAATTTGCTGAGTTATATTAGAATGTTGATAGCCTGACAAATACTTTCTAATACTATTCCATTCCTCTGAATCATTCCACTTTAAAGGAGTAACACAAAAAGTACTTTGATTATAATCACATTTTAAAGCTAATTGCATTTGCATATTATATACTGTATCCCCAATATGTGTTACAGTCTTTTGTGATCATTAACATGGTTAGATAATTCCAAATCAATTTTTGTTTGACTTTGCCACATATCTGAGGAATTTCTATGCCAAGCTTGCACGTATGTTGCTGTTTTTATCCCATTATGCAAAGCAATGCCAGCAACACTAGCTGCAGTAATAATACCTATGAGTCCAATAATTTCTGCTATTAACAATCCAATAAATCTTTTTGTCCTTTTAATGTAATGATGTGGAAAGTCCCAAAGTACACTAGGTTCCACTGACAGCTGCCAGGGTCTTTCCAAATCAACAGGAAGCCAGACTCCGCATCATCTTCTAGTGAGAATAACGCTGCTATTTGGATGCTGTAGAAAATTCCATGTTCCTGGCCTTAGACAAGTAAATAGCTTACAATCCTTACAAATAAACAGAGAATCATTAAAAGTAAAATTTCCGACAACAAATACCACAGGATCATACACACAAACTTGAATATGAACACTGCTATGAGTAGATGTACTAGAAGTTGCTTTTCTTTAGTAAACATTAACAGGGGCCATCCAAACATTCATTAAAGCCATAGCTAAAATCCATCTCCATAAGGTATTTTGATCAGGAAATCCTTTTGCTTCCAATCGAGGATTAGGAAGCCATTTACCTGTAGTGGCATTTCTTATTGATATTTGTTTCCCTGTAAACTTTCCATTACTGTCACTCACGGGGTACCCCATAGGGATACCATCAAATACGATACCATAGGAATCATTGGTGATAGTAGAATGATCTGATATAGCACAGTATACCCAACCTTTTGTGTGACCAGATTTTATTCCTACACAAGAATGATTGGAAGAACGTCCATGAGTCACACTTAAAGACACATAGGAGATGATGGATAAGTTGCCCTGCTGAAAAAAATATACATATCGAACTTGAGGTTTCACACAAAGTTCTAAAGAAGCACTGAGACAAAAGGAGCACAGGTAAGGACACATTATAGAATAGAACTTCTTCCATAGGTTGCAAAGGCAACCGATCATCATATGGACCAGGAAAATAACCAGTATTGTTAAGAAAACCGGGAAGAGGAGAATATTACTGTTTGCAATAAGGGTGAATTGGGAATATAAGCCCAATAAGTATAATTCATGGAATTACTCACACAGCTAATCCCGATAATGTATGTGATGAACAGGAATCCATTCTTCAGTTCCATTTTCTGTAATGACAAGAGCATAGCCACGACCCCACTCATTTACTTGTCCCTGACACCAGCGGTTAACATGAATATTCAAATAGAAAATAGGCTGTAATAACGGTTCCTTCTTGTATTGGTTATACCAGAAACGTTCAGCAGCAGTTAATTTATCCTGTTCATCACAATTTAATAAATTCAAAGTAAGCGAAACCCTTAATAAAACAGCTTTTGGTTGTTTCAGTTGGTTTACATTAAACAATTCCTCTTCGTCATCTCCCCCTTTTATTTTACATTTAGCAAGATATGCCTTTAAGGTCGCACTTTTCTTTCAACTATAGCTTGTCCTTGAGGATTATATGGAATACCATGTACTAAAGAGATATCCCAATATGTACAAAATTTCTGAAATTTACAGCTGTAGAAGACGGTGCATTGTCAGTTTTGAGTAGGAATGCCCATGATATTAAAACAGAATATACAATATTGTATGACATGTGAAACAGTTTCACCAGACAATGCTGAAGCCCATGTAAAATCACTATAAATATCCACAGTAACATGCATATAAGAAAAATGATGAAAGGCTGAATAATGAGTGACATCCATTTGCCACATTTATCTACTATATTGTCCCCATATATTTACTCCCATTGGTAAAGATATATGAGAAGAAGCAGAGCAAGAGGGACACTGTTGAATTATAAACTTGCATTGCCGTGCAGTAAGTGAAGGAAAATAATGTTTCAGACCTTTTGCATTTGTAAGAGTGAGATGATGAAAAGCGGAAGGAGATAAGGAAGTAACAGGAGTAATGAACTGATCTATGGTTTGATTTCCATGGACCAAATGTCCAGGTAAATTGTTATGAGCTTGAATGTGTGTAATATATAATTTTTGTTGACCTTTTTGAAGAACCTGTTGTAAGGACAATAATACATCAATAGATTCCGTTCCATATATATTAACATCAAGAACCTTTTGTACAGAAAAACAGACATATCCTGAATCAGTTATGACATTAATAGGCTGAGTTACATCCTGTAATAACTGAATAACAGCTGCCATCTCAGCTTATTGGGGAGTAGGATAAGTTTCTTGTAAGTTTTTAGTGGTAGGTCCATGATAACCTGCTTTTCCTTTTCCATTACCATCTATAAAATAATTAGGTCCATCAATCGGGACATCAGAAATTATTTGATTGCATACAAAAGGTTTCATTTTGAAGAATTGTACAAGTTTATTTTGTGGGAAATGATTGTCCCAGGAAGTCAGCAAGGACTATTTGCATACACATGCTATTTTCTAATAAATGACTTACCTCCTTTTTTGTTAATGTAGTATAAGAATATCAGGGTCCTTTGCACACAATTTCTTTACATGCTTTCTTCCTTTGAATATTAAATCCATAATTTCTCTATAAAAGCTAACAATTTTTTATTTTCTTTATTTGGAAGATAGAGCCATTCAATAATTAAATCTGATATGTAAGTCCAGTAGGAGAATATTTGGTAGGAAAAATAAGCAGTTGCATAGGCAAGTGGGGATCAATTCTTGGAGTAAAAACTTGAGATATCCATTGATCCACTAATTGTAATTCTTGTTCTGCTAAAGCAGTTAATGTCCTAGGGCTATTTAGATCTGAGCTTCCTTCTAAAATATGAAATAAATTTTGTAATTGGTAATTAAGGACTACCAATAGTAGGATGAAATCAGTTAATATCCCCTAATAATTTTTGAAAATAATTTAAAGTCTGTAAATGATATCTTCTTACAGATATTTTTGCTGGGGTAATAGTGGTTTTTTGTAATTTATACCCTAAATAATCCATAGGATATGTATCTTGTACTTTATCTGGAGCAATACACAAACCATATTCAGAAACTGTAGCACAGCTTGTTCAAATATTTGCTGTAAAAGTTTATCTGATTCTGCAGCAAATAAAATTTCATCCATATAGTGAATTATATATTGTAAAGGAAATTGTTCTTGAACTCATTGTAAAGGTTGATTTACAAAATGTTGACAGAAAGTAGGACTATTCATCATTCCCTGTGGTAATACAGTCCACTTGTATCTTGCAGTAGGCTGCATATGATTTATACTTGGCACAGTAAAAACAAATTTTTCTTTATCTTGGTCTTGTAAAGGAATTGTAAAAAAAACAATCTTTTAAATCTATTATTTTGAGTTTCCAATTTTTTGGGAATCATATAAGGAGAGGGCAGTCCAGGTTTCAAAGGACCCATAGGCTCCAATACTTTATTTACTCCTCAGAGATCAGTTAACATTCTCCATCTACCTGACTTCTTTTTTATGACAAACAATGTTGAATTCCAAGGACTTGTTGAGGGTTCAATATGTCCTTCAGCTAGTTGCTTATTTGCAAAGCTTCTAATTTCTCTTTTGTTAAGGGTCATTGCTCTATCCAAACAGGAATAGGAGTTCTTTATATATGCAGGATACTAGTCTCCTAACAGATATATGGTTACCAAATATTTTCTCCCATTGAGTAGGTTCTCTTTTCACTTTCTTGACAAACTCCTTTCAGGTGCAGAAGGCCTTAATTTTGAGGAAGCCCAGTTTATTATTTGGCTGCTCGAGCTTTGGGTGTGAAGTTCATGAAGTCACTTCCTAGTACAAGGTGCTGTAGATGGTTTTCTTTTTGCTTTCCAAAGGCTTTATGGTCTTGGCTCTTATATTTAGGTCTTTGGCCATCTTGAGTAGATTTTTGTATAAGGTGTGAGTTGGTAATCCTCTTTCTTTCTTTTACATATGGATATCCAGTTCTCCAGGCACCATTTGTTGAAGAGGCCATTCTCTCCCAGTTGAGAGGGTTTGGTGGCTTTGTTGAATACCATAAGGCTGTATATATGAGGATCTATATCAGAACTCTCAATTTGGTTCCATTGGTCAGTGTGTCTATCCTCGTGGCAATACCATGCTGTTTTCACTACTGTAGCTTTGTAGTATGTTTTGAAGTCAGGTAGTGTGATTCCTCCAATTTCATTTTTCTTTTTCAATATGTCTTTGTCTATTTGGGGCCTCTTTCCTTTCCAAATGAATTTCATAGTTAGGTTCTCTAGTTCATTAAAGAATGCTGTGTTGATTTTTATTGGGATTGCATTGAATATGTAGGTCAGTTTTGGTAGGATAGCCATCTTAATAATATTTAGTCTTCCAATCCATGACCAGGGAATATTCCTCCATTTATTTAGGTCTTCTTTGATTTCCTTGAACAGTGTTGCATAGTTTTCTGTGTATAAGTCTTTTACATCTTTAGTTAAATTTATTCCTAGGTATTTGACTTTTTATTCACTATCTGTAAAGGGTATTTGTTTTTTGATTTCCTCCTGAGATTGCTCATTATTGGTGTACAGAAATGCTACTGATATTTCTGCATTGATCTTATAACCTGCAAATTTACTGAACTCCTTTATGAGTTCTAGAAGCTTTCTTGTAGACTTCTCAGGGTTTTCAATGTGTAGGATCATGTCATCTGCAAATGATGAAATTTTGAATTCTTTCTTACCTATTTGGATCATTTTTATATTTGGTTCTTGCCTCAATGATTTAGCAAGTACCTCTAAGACTATGTTAAAAAGAAGGGGTGAAAGTAGGCATCCTTGTCTTGTTCATGATCTTAGAGGAAAAGATTTTAGGATTTCACCATTGCAAATGATGTTAGCTGTGGGTTTTTCATATATACCCTTTATCATATTCAGAAAGTTTCCTTCTATTTTGATTTTTCCAGTGTTTTTATCAAGAAAGGGTGCTTTATTTTTTCAAATGCTTTTTCTGCATCTATAGATGTGATCATGTGATTTTTTCCCTTCAATCTAGTTATATGGTGTATTACATTAATTGATTTTCTTATGTGGATCCATCCTTGCATACCAAGAATGAATCCCACTTGATCATGGTGTATAATTCATTTAATGTGTTTTTGAATATGATTAGCAAGTATTTTGTTGAGGATTTTCATGTCTAGGTTCATTAGAGAGATTGGTCTATGATTTTCCTTCCTTGTGGTATCTTCATTTGGCTTTGGTACTAGGGTAAAGTTGGCATCATAGAATGAGTTAGGCAATGTTCCTTCTGTTTTGATTTTTTGGAAAAGTTTCAACAAGATTGGTGTTAGATTTTTCCAGAATGTTTAGTAGAATTCATCTGTGAAGCCATCTGGCCCAGGGCGCCTCTTAGTTGGGAGGTTTCTAATGACTCTTTCTATCTCTTTATTTATGATTTGTTTGTTGAGATCATCAATTTCTTCATTCATCATTGTAGGCTGCTTATGTGGTTCTAGGAATTTGACCATTTCCTCTAAATTGCCCTTCTCGTTGGAATATAGTTTTTCAAAGTATCCTCTTATGATAGTCTTTATTTCTGTGGGGTAAGTGGTGATCTCTCCTTTCTCATTTCTTATTTTGTGTATTTGCATCTTCTCTCTTTTTTCCTTTGTTAGTCTAGCTAAGGGTTTGTCAATTGTATTGATCTTCTCAAAGAACCAGCCCTTAGTTTTGTTTATTTTTTCAAGTCCTTTCTTATTCTCCATTTCATTTAGTTCTGCTCTGATCTTTGTTATTTCTTTCTTTCTTCTTCCTTCGATGTTAACGAGTTGTTGATTTTTTACTAATTCCTGCAAGTGTGTAGCTAGTTCTTCAATTGTAGCTCTTTCTTCTTTTTTGATGTATGAATTTTTCACCATAAATTCCCCTCTCAGTACTGCTTTTGCTGGATCCCATAAGTTTGGATATATGGTGTTATCATTTTCATTAGTTTCAAGGTAGTTATTAATTTTTTTTTGAGATTTCCTCCTTGACCCACTGTTTTTCTAAGAGTGTGTTGTTTAATTTCCATATCTTGTTGACAAATTTGGGTCTCTGGCCATTGCAGATTTCCAGCTTCATTCAACTGTGGTGAGAGAAATTATTTTGTGTGATTTTGATCTTTCTGAACTCATTGAGACTTTTTCTGTGACCTCACATGTGGTCTGTCTTTGAGAGTGATCCATGTGCCCTTGAGAAGAATGTATATCCCGCTGTATTTGGGTATCATGTTCTGAGTGTCTATTAGGTCCAGCTCCTCTAATATACTGTTCAACATTTTTGTTTCTTTATTGATTCTCTTTCGAGATGTTCTGCTCAAAGTTGATAGTGGTGCATTAAAGTCCCCCACTAAAATGTACAGGCATCTATTCTTTCTCTTAGTTTTTCCAGTGTTTGCCTCACATATTTGGAGGCGCCCTTCTTAGGAACATAAATGTTTATGATTGTTCATTCTTCTTGAAAGATTATCCCTTTCACTAATATGTAGTGCTCATCTTTGTCTCTCACAATTGTTTTGAATTTAAAATCTAATTTGTCTGATATTAATATAGCTACTCCTGCCTTTCTTTGGTTATTGTTTGCTTGTAAGATTGTTTTCCAGCCATTCACCTTCAACCTCCTTGAATCCTTGGGTCTAAGATGTGTTTCTTGTAGACAGCATATAGATGGGTTATATTTCCTTATCCAATCTTCCAGTTTGAGTATCTTGACAGGTGAGTTTAATCCATGACATTCAGTGATTATTTTCAAGGAATTATTTATATTTGTGACATTTTCTTTGGATTTTTGTTTGTCATATTTTCTTTGATTTTTTTCTCTTTTCCTCTTTTTACTTGCTCTTACACTTTCCTCCAACATTGCCTTTCCTGTTTTTTCCTTTCTTTCTGCAGAACTCCCTTTAGTATTCCTTGAAGGGGAGGTTTCTTGTTGGCATACTCTTGCAATACCTGTTTATCTGTGAATATTTTGAACTCACCATCATTTTTGAATGCTAGTTTAGCTGGGTAGAGTATTCTTGGTTTGAAATTGTTTTCTTTTAGTACCTTGACTATATCATACCACTTCTTTCTTGCCTCCATGGTTTCAGATGAGAAATCCGCACTTAATCTTATGGAGCCTCCTTTGTATATGACGGTTCTCTTTTCTCTTGCTGCTTTTCGAATTTTCTCTTTGCCTTGAGTATTGGATAATTTGACAAGTGTATGTCTTCGGGTAGGCCTGTTGGGATTTATGGTGTTTGGTGTGCATTGTGCTTCCTGGTCATGTACATCCATCTCCCTCAATAGATTTGGGAACTTTTCCAAATTTCCATTATTTCCTCCAAAACCACTTCTGTCCTCTTTCCCTTTTCTTCTCCTTCTGGAATGCCTATAATGCATATGTTTGTGCATTTTGAATTGTGATTCAGTCCCTAAGTCCCTGCTGAATTTTTCTATCTTTTTATCAATCAGTTCTACTATCTGTTTTATTTCAGATGTACTGTCTTCCACATTACTAATTTATTCCTCTGCCTCTTCTAATCTGCTGTTATTTGCTGAGAGTATAGTTTTGATTTTTTGAATTGTGCTGTTCATCACCATCATATCCATTATCTTTTGGTGTATGATTGTAATTTCTTCTGTGTTCTCTCCAAGTGTTTTCTTCATATTTTTAAACTGTTCTTTCACTTTACCAAATTGGTCCCGAATATATGTTTGAGAGTTTTAATTACTTGTTCTATGTTCTGCTCCTCTTCCTGATTTTTACCTTGTTCATTGGATTGGAGCATGTTTTCCTGATTATTGGCTTGGTTTGTAGTTTTTTGTTGCTGTCTGGTTCTCATCTTATCTTGAAGTGTTTAATCTGTTCCTTAGCTTCTTTGTCTAGTCCTGAGGTTTAATTAGTTGTTGTTTTTATGTCCATATTATGTCTTCTCTTTGACACTTTGTTCTTCTTATTCTATTTTCTTGTTGCTGGCTAAGTTCACTGAAGGAAAATATTAGGGCCAGAGAAAGCAAAATGAGTAAGAAAAGAAAATGTGTAATAGTAGTATTGATAGTAAATATTAACAGAGGAACCATGTGAGATCTAGGATAATGGATATTGTCATGTAAGCTATATAGAATTATAACAGTAAGTAGAGTACCTATAATGAGAAAGTCAACTGAATCTTGTGAGGAGTATAGTATGAATTAAAAGGCCAGTGTTTTCAGGAGAGAGGGAAAGAGAAAAAAGGCAATAATATTAAGAGCGAATAAAAGACAGAAAATGTAACAAAGGTATTAGAAATAAAAATTCAGAAAAACTGGGAGCCAAGCAAAGAGAGGTGGAATGTAAGAGAAACCATAAATGATGGAGAATATAAAGATGTAGAGCAAAGGGTATAGTGTTAGTGGACAAAATCAATACACACAAAAAGGAGGAAATGGAGGATCAGGAAAGACAGCAAATGTGAAGTGCTCCCTGCAGCACCTAATATATAAAAAATATAAAAATATGAAAAAGAAGAGAAAGGAAGAAAAAGAAAAAAATGGGGGGAAAAGAGGGGAGCAAGCAAGATAAAGAAAAAGAAAAAAAGGATAAAGGGCTTTGGGAGCATAAAGATGAAGGAAAAATAAGAAGACAAACCAACAAATAAAACCCAAAGTGTCAAGCAAGGAATCCCCTTTGCAGTTAAATAAAATGCTTAGGAATCTAACATTTCCCCCTTTCTCCCTTCCTCACTTCCCTCTCTCCCAGGGCAGCAGGAATGCTGCATGAGGGGTCTGGTAAGAGATTCAAGTGGGTTCTTGATGAACCAACTCAACACAGAAGACAATGACTCTATTTCCAGTGAGAGAGCACCCACACCTCACCAGGAACCCCAAATATGCTATTGGAAGCTTGGAAAGCACATCTCCTTAGGTGTGCTAGGGGAGGGCTAACTGATTTTCTGATTCCACCTTCTCCCACACCGTTTCCCATCCCAGGGTGTTTAGGTAAATTGGGCTTTCTCAGCAGATTTGCCTCTCCTTTCTTCCCAGGCTCTTCCCAAGCCAGCTGGTATGCTCCTCCAAGCTCAAAAAAAAAAAAGGGCGGAGGGGAATCAGAAAATTGAACCTGTGCTCTTTTGGCCCCTCTGTGTCTCCCACCAAATCTCTCACACTCTCCAAGTCAGTCCAAAATCGAAGGGCTAGGGTAATCATGGACCACAGGGAGCATGGGATTTGGGAATGGGAATTCTAGGATATTGAGGACTCAAGGTCTGTGGGTCTGTGGAGTGTGGGCTACAGGGGCTTAGGGGACACAGACCTGGGAACTGCATCCAGGAAACATAGGACTTGGGAACCCCGCCACACAACCAATAGTTTTTGGGGATTGACCTGGCTGCCAGCCCTAGGGGGAAAGGTCCCGCCTCCCCACAACATCTGACCTCCGTGTCAGAAACACAGAATTCTACCTGTAGCAAGCACCATTTCTGTAACTGTCTCTCCAAATCAATGTCCAGACACCTGCCCTGCAATCCCCTGAAACAACCTGCTCCAGCAGGACTCCAACCCTACTCAGCTGCTTCTTTGCAGGAGAGATTATGAGGCACACTCACTCAGATGCCATCTGCCCCACCTCTTCTTGGAAGATGTATTTTAAATCTTCTCTTTTCTTCCATCACCATGGTGGTGAGTTGGCCAGGGTGGATGGGACCATGTCAAACAGTAAAGGAAGATTGAGGCCTAGTGGGGATGTGGATCTAGAAAATGGTGCATTCATTGGAGGTGGGAATAGGAATTACAGCCCAGCATTGCTTTATAGCAGGTTCTAGGTCAGAGGATACCGGTGAGAAATTGGCTTAGATAAGAAGGCCTTGTTCTCTGTGAGGTTCTCCAAGGAGTAGAGATCTCCCTGGCTCCCTGCTCAAGAGGCTTGACCTTAGCCTGCCTTTTCCTTGGTTTCAGTAGCCTTGTGCCATTTAGTGTGAGATTCAGGGGATACATCTGCATTCTATAAGGCATATTCCAACTCCAAGATCACCATCAATTGAAGATATTGGGGGGTGGGGAGTGGGGTAACCAGATTGAAGACCCTCTGGCAGCTCCAGTCCGAGGTTGCCAGTGGTGGAGGCTGGTCACTTTTAAACAAGATGCCTTGGGATCAAAGTTTATTGTGTCTTGACTTTTGGTAGGTGTCAACCAGAGTGGGTCCTTGGTGGTTCTGCATCTGGATTGGGTGACTCATATCTCTGACTCAGACTGGCCTCATGGGTAACAGAAGCGATGGGGTGGTATGTGGCCCCTGGTAGCACAGCTGATCACTCCTCTGCCCATCTCCACCAGAGCTGAAGATGTCTTACAGTGCCAAAGTCTGTTACTCAATGGTCTCATCAGTAAACTACCATTTCCTCCTGATCAAGCAGACCTTTCCCACTGGGCACAATATCATTAAAGAAGCCTGCTCAACCACTCTTCAGAGGAATAAGAAGGGACTCAAGTTCCCTAAGAGCAACCACTAACAGGCTCTGGTACCTGCCAACTCCAGGATCACCCTTCTTGGTTTGACTGGTCAGGAGGGTTAGCTGTCCCAAACCAGAATATGCCAAACCAGCCTAGCATTTCTCTCACAACCATCCAGGCTGGACCTCCCCCTTACTCCAGTTTCACCCTTGATACTCTCCACAAGCTGTCCTTCACTCCAGTGGATCTCTTGCTGCCGTAGGGAGCACTGGACTTTTTCTCACCCATGAGATTCCCAGTGGTCCCATAACTGCCTCTTCAACTCTAGCCTCTCTAAGGTGGACCAAACATTCTACCATCAGAACCTATCAGGAGTGACCGCTTCTGTGCCCACACTCACCCTAGTTCCCCACCCCTGGGGAAGAAGGGAGAAGTCATTACCATTCAGTCAGAGATTCAAAACTGAGGAAGGCACATGCCAGGCTCATGCATGTTAAATCTCAAGCCTGGCAGGAGCCACAAACCACTGCTTCCTGAGGTTTATAGAACCACATGAGACATGGTTTGTTGGAGGGTGTATTTGAGAGGATGAGAGGATTATTGAATATTTTCTATTAAAAAATTACCTATCATGTAGGGGTAAATTTATTTTTTGTCAATAGCAAATCCTATACTTGAATTAAATATTAAATTGTGTATTCTACTCCAGCCAGGATGTTGAGTTTTGGTTTATTCATGTACTCTGTCAACTTGAATTAGCTATCTGTTCTCTATGGTCCTTCAAGTGTGAAATTATGCAGGGTGGATGTTTACTTTAAGCAGGAGAATTGAGAAGGGCCAGTGAACCTTTCCTGGTTTACTGAAGCAAACACACAAGCCACATTTCTGGGAGTATATTAGTCAGTGTCCTCTAAGGAAACAGAACTGACAAGAGATTATTATAAATATTACGGAATTTTCTAAGATTGTCTCATGCAACTGTGGGGTTGCACAAGTCTGGATTCCATAGGGCAGCCTGCAAAACAGGAAGTCTGATGTGGGCCAAGATAATTTCCCTGGGAGAACTGGCTGGCTGAAATAGTGGTGTCAATTCTCTCTTCTAACTGCTGAAATCATGACTTCTCCATGTAATACCTTCTTTTGATTGGATAAGATACCTCTCATTGTTCAAGGATATCTCCTTAGTTGATTGTAGGTGTAAATAGCATTTAATGCAGTCAACTTATCATTAATTGAAGTGCACAAAATTTCTTCACAGTAACAGTCAAGCCAGTGCTTTTGTGGCCAAAGTAACAAGCACCATTACCAGGCCCATTTGAGACATGAGCTTAACAATCACACAGACAAATGTGCACTTCAGTATCAGTAACCTGGCCAGGAACTGAGTCTAACCATCTGACCTCCCCAGCACTAGAGTCACAGGACCCTCTTCAAGTCATGGCAGCCACCTCAGGAATTTGGGGATCCTTCCAAATAACATTTGAAAGTGCCACGTCCTGACCCAGCACAATGGTTGCCTATATACAGGTCTGGAGAAATTGGGATAATATTGTTCTCTTGCTGAGGAATCCTTTGACCAACTACTAGAAAATTGAATTTTCAAGTTCAAAATATGGAATTACATCAGCACCATGTGACAGTATCAAATACATAAATAAATATGTAAATAAAATACATAACAATCAAAAACTATAATGTTGAAAGGAAAAGTCTGAATTCACAGCTAAATGTCATGAAAACCAAGGCTCACAAAGGAGGTGAATTTCCCAAGACCACATGGACAGGTCTTCAGGCTCCAGATCACAATCAATTATTTAAATTTTTGTGATAGCGGGTATGTGGTTTTATAGTTTGAACCTCAAAACAGGAATGGGGTTTTAGAATTGAATGAAAAGGCAACTAGCAACTGGGCAGGGCAGGCTCAACAACAAACTCACAGATGTCTGTGGGCAAAAATAGAACCAGAGGAGCTCAGAGGAAGGAAGTCCCTAGAGATCCCTGCATCCTGGGTTTGCATTTCCTGGGGGAGCAATAGAGAGTAGCTGTGAAGACACAGAATGGGTATTAGCAGCCTAACTTCAAATCCCAGTTTGTCTCTGTCTTGAACAACTTTCTAGCTGTCCTCTGCCCCTGATTCCACATCTGCAAAATGGAAGCTAATATAAGTGCCAACATCCTAGAGTTACTGAGAGAATAGGCAAGTAGTAATTGCACAGTGACGCTAGCATTTGCTTCATCCTCCAAAAAGATAAATGGAGGAACTTTAGCGAAGTCTAACAGCAAGTCCACAGCAAATCAAAAACCAGCCCTGGACTAAAAGCTACTCTGGGCCCACCAAACATAGATTAAGAGCACTACTCTGTAACACAAAAGTGCTTCCTAGAACAACGTTCAAGACTACTTAAAGGGATATAAAAAGGTAAGATGAAAACCACTTATAGATAAGAGTGTCATACCCACCTTTTATAAAAAGGTGCTACAACTCAATGATAAGACTATCCAATTTTAAAATGGGCAAAACCCTTCAATAGGTATTTTCCAAAAGAAGAAATGCAAATGTCCAAGAAGGACATACAAAAATACATCATTTCAATATCGCTAGCTATTAAGGAAATGCAAATCAAAATTACGAAGAGCCCTGTGCTCCTGTTTGGCATAGGTATGCACTCTACTGATGCCTCTGCCACATCTCAGCCTCAAAAGTGAGGCTGGCAGAGACAATGGGAATGGAGGCCACCCTACCTAGCCACCAGGCATTTCCACTGTCCCTACTCGCAGCCTCAAGACTGGTTTCCTTCCTCTCCCATTCTGCACAGCACTGAGGGGAGTACACATGCTGCTGGGTTTGGAGGTGATTCCCTCCTTGCCTCAGTGGTGGGCTACCCAGACACTCTTCCCATAGCTGCCAGGTGGACACCAGGGAGCATGGGCTTCACAGTTGAACCAGCTCTGGCAGGTCCGGGGCCTCAGTGGGCAATGCCAGGGGTTATGAAAGACTGTACCAGGTGTTGTGATCTCTGCAGTGGCCTCAGGCCTGCAGGCCCTGGACCCCCACCACAGTCTCACCCCACTGTAGGGTCACCAGCAGCCACTCTCAGCAGTGCTGGGAGCCTCACAAGCCTTGTGGAGCCAATGCCTTTATCCAGAGCAGTGACTGATCAAAGTGAGATGCACCTGGTGTTAAGCAACTAGAGATTTCCAGGACTGAATCCAAGCTGTATTGTGACTCTAGCAATGGAAGAAATTGTATCATTGATGTGGAGACAGTGGCCATGGTAGGTGCTGAGGGCAGGGAGAGGGAAGAGGAGATGTGATATGGAGGCATTTTCAGGGCTTGAAGTTGTCCTGCATGATATTACTGGGACATATGCAGGGCATTGTCTATCCTGCCATAGCTCACTGAATGCACTGGGGGAGAGTGTGAACTACAATGTAAACTATGGTCCATGCAGTGTGGCAGTGCTTCAAAATGTATTCACAAAATACAATGAATGTAACACACTAATGAAAGAAGATGTCACTATGGGAGAGGTGGGGGTATGGGAAGTGGGGCATATGGGAACTTCTTATATTTTTATTGCTACATTCTGTGTTATTTAAGTGTCCTTAAAAAAGACAATAAATAAAATTTTAAAAAAATTATAGTGTGAGATACAAATGTGTTATTTGCATTCTTATCTAATTTCCTTCTGGAGGATGTCCTCATTTCATCAACCCTCAAAATTTAATTCCTTCTTTTTTTTTTTTTTTGAGTGGTTGCTTTCACCGAAGTAATTAATTTGCCTAATAGTGACCATGGGTCCTGACTTGTCTCCCCTCCCCTCTACATAACTTGAGCTACACACTCTCTGGGCCTTGATGCCTGTATTAGTCAGCCAAAAGAATGCTGATGCAAAATACCAGAAGTCAGCTGGTTTTCATAAAGGGTATTCATTTGGGGTAGAAGCTTACAGTTATGAGGCCATAAAGCATAACTTACTTCCCTCAACAAAGTCTGTTGCCATGTATTGGAGCAAGGTGGCTGCTGACATCTGCAAGGCTTCCTGGGTCTTGTTTGTCTCCAGGCTCAGCTGCTCAGGGCTTTGGTCTCTGCAGCTGCAAACTCTCAGGCAAATGGCTTGCCTCGCTTCTCAGGGCCTCTCCCATGACTAAGGAGCAGTCTCTATTCCTCTGTGTTCTTCCCTTTTATATTTACCTCCCAATTTTCATTTCAAAACTCCAGCCTCCCTTTCTGTGGTGCAGTTTCTCTGTGATTCCCGCCCCCTCCCCCAAGAGCGCAGGGACTCAAGGTTCTACTGATGTGGCCCAATCAAAGCCTTAATCATTATTTAATCAACTAAAAGTGAAACCTCTGGATCCATTATAATCTAATATACCTAGAGGAAAAGACCAGTTCAGAAACATAATCCAATGCCTATTTTTGGAATTAATAAAAAATATCAGGAAGAATACAGATTGAGGCAGGGCAAGATGGTGTCAGAGTGAGTGCACCTCATAAAGTCTCCTGCAAAGAAGCAGCTGAGTAGGGTTGGAATCCTGTTGGAGTGGGCTGTTTTAGGGGCTTGCAAGGCAGGAGGTGTCTGGACATTGACTTGGAGAGACGTGACAGAAGTAGCGCTTGCTAAAGGTTGAATTTTGGGTTTCTAGCACAGAGGTTGGAAGTTGTGGGGAGATGGAACCCTTCCCTCTAGGGCTGGCAGCTGCAGTGTTCCCTGAAAACTGTTGGTGGCGTGGTGGCATTCCCAAGCCTTGTGTTCCCCAGATGCGTGGTCCCCAGGTCTGTGTCCCCTAAGCCCCCATAGCCCATGCTCCACAGACACACATACCTTGAGTCTGCAATATTCTGGACTTCCCATTCACGAATCTTGCACTCCCTGAGGTCCGTGATTATGCTAGCCCTCCAGGTTTGGACTGACTCTGTGAGTATGAGAGATTTGGTGGGAGACACAGAGGAACCAAAAAAGCACAGGTTCAATTTTCTCTTCCACACCCCCACCCCTTTTTTTTTTTTTTTTTTTTTTGAGTTTGGAGAAGCATACCAGCTGGCTTGGGGAGAGCCTGGGAAGAAAGGAGAGGCAAATCTGCTGAGAAAGCCCAATTTACCTAAACTCTCCAGGATAGGAAAATTGGTCTGGAAGAATGTGGAATCAGAAAATCAATTAGTCCTCCTCTAGCACACCTATGGGAGAGGGACCATAGGACGTGCTTCCCAAGCTTCCAGTAGCATATTTGAGGTCCCTGGTGAGGTGTGGGTGCTCCTTCGGTGGAAATAAAGAGTCATTGTTTCGGGGTTGACCTGATTCACCAAAGACCCACTTGAATCTCCTACCAGAACCCTCATGCAGCTTTACTGCATCCCTGGGAGAGAGGGAAGTGAGAAAGGGAGAAAGGGGAACATCAGATTCTTAAGTGTTTTGTTTAACTGCAAAGAGGATTCCTTGTTTGAAATTTTGGTTTTTTTTTGTTGACTTACCGTCTTATTTTTCCTTCCTCTTTACGTCCCCAAGGCCTTTTTTCTTTTCTTTTATTTCTTTTTTCTCTTTTTTGTTTTCTTGCTTGCTTGTTCCCCCTTTTTTCTTTTTTTGTCTTTTTTTTTAATATTACATCAAAAACTATAAGGTCCCCATATACCTCCAAGCCCTATCACCCCACTCCTCCCCCCATAGCAAAAACCTCCTCCATCATCATGAGACATTCATTGCACTTGGTGAATACATCTCTGAGCATTGCTGCACCTCATAGTCAATTGTCAACGTCATAGTCAACATTCTCCCATGTTCCATCCAGTGGGCCATGGGAGGACATAAAATGTCTGGCAACTGTCCCTGCAGCATCACCCAGGAAAATCCCAAGACCTGAAAATGCCTCCACTTCTCATTTCTTCCTCCCATTCCCCACACCCAGCAGCCACCATGGCCAATTTTTCCATACCAATGCCACATTTTCTTCAATTACTAATCACAATACTTCATGAATAGAATATCACTAAGTCCATGCTAATCCATATTCTATTCCTCCATCCTGTGGACCTTGGAATATTTGTGTCCACTCCACATCTATATCAAGAGGGGGCTTAGAATCCACATGGATGTTGGATGCAATTCTACTGCTTCCAGTTGTGGGCACTCTTGGCTCTATGGTGTGGTGGTTGACCTTCACCTCCATGTTAGTTGAGTGGGGTAAGTACAATAAGCCAGAGTGTAGGAGCTGAAGTCTGTTGAGGCTCAGGGCCTGGCTATCATATGGTCAGTCCAGAGGGTCAGATCCCCTGGGTATATATTAAACCCCAGCACCAACTACAGTTCTGGTAAAAGTAACAGGAGAGGCTTGTGAAAAAAGATCACATCTGAGTCTAGCTCCATCACACAGAAACACAAATTCCAAAGAAGGGCCAACTGACATGGCACTGAACTCCATCTGCCATGACCATAGAACCTGTGGGTCTCTGTAGCCCTCAGAAGAACCAACACCTGGGATTGTATCTACTTTATCTGTCTCTGGGACTCTGCTGAGGTGTGCATAAGGGCAACCCCTCTGATAACCTCCCAGCTCTTTTAGGAGACTCATAGCCATATAAACTCATTTGTCTTTTCCATTTCCCCTCTGCTTCAGGTCAAAAGCATTTTTAACTTCTGGTATTATATGTAGACTGAGATATTCTGCTGGTCCAAGTTGACCCTTTTATTCAAGGTCATTTTCTAGTTACATCATCAGCTGGTACTTGGTAGTAATCCCTCGGTGCCAGGGAGGCTCATCCCCAGGAGTCATGTCCCATGCTTGGGGGAAGACAATGCATTTACATGCTGAGTTTGGCTTCGAGACTGGCCACATTTGAGCAACACGGAGGCTCTCAGGAGGTAAATCTTAGGCAACCTGCAGCTCTAGGCCTTGTTCTTATGTCAGGTGTACAGGATTACAAGCATACTCATTAGTATCAAGGGCTCATTGTTGGGCCTTCCTTCTTTTTTGGTCATTGCTGTTGCACTTGGGGCAACCAAGTGCTGTTCCTTTGCTGTTCCTTTAGGGACTGTGATAGAGCTCCTGTGGCTAGGAACTCAGCACTCCCTCAGTTGTGGTTTTTAATTGTATCCACTATGACAATATTCAAACATTTTTATGTACCCTGGATATATACCCTGTAGAACTCCCTACCAACCATGTGTTCCCTGTCAGTAACATCCCACACCAGTATTCCTCCCCTGCCATTGTTGAAACTCTCTCTGATCCAAAACTTCCTGAAAAGTGAAGCCCAATATATTGCCAGGTTCCATTAATAGTAAAATGGAATATAGCAATGAGTTTAAAGGTTAGATATAGAATACGTATTAATTTGGATAAATTACTGTAAAAATAAATTGGGCTATCAAAAAGTTTAAAAATGCAAAAGCTTTGTTTTTGATGTTTTGCCTTCCATCACTGCAATTAGTGTTGCCCTGGATGCAAACTGGCAAGGCAATGACTTCTGTCTTTTCATCAGTGTCTACATCCTATCTTTTTCTTTTCTTTTTTCTAATTATTAAGCTTATCTGCACAAGAATTTTAGATCACAGTAATTCATATATACAATATACACTACTCCCACATATTCAACATAAAATCTTTTCCCTTCCACAGCAATAATCTTTTTACTTATTCATACTATATTTACTGAAACTGATGTACAGATATTGAGACAATAGCTTTCAAACAAGGTAACATTTGGGTTTACATTGTGGTTTATATTTTAGACTATACATTTTTTCTAAATTTTTAATTATCTTATGTTTTAAATTATGATTTACATTTTAGCCTATCGGCCCCTATATATTTTTGGTGTACTTTTACATGTCTTATATCCATCCTTGCATACTCTTGTGAAACATTTCTATTGTCCACACAGTTACATTGGTTCCCTCTATTCAATACCTCTTCCCCCTCCCCTTAGGGCCCACAGTGAGAGTCAGTCTTCATTGCTTGAAGGGCCATGTGCAGAGATACTTGCAACAGTGTTGAGGGATTAACATGCTCAACTGCCCTAATGCACTGGGAGCCACAATTTCTCTTGAGAGATACAGTTCCCTCTATTTGATGGCATCAGTCCTCCCCAGGATGTGGGTATATGTTCACTCTCATTGCATGGATCTCCACCAATGATAAAACCCACTCTGACAAAATGAGCACTCACACACTCCCTAGAAGCTTATCCTGTGTCAAATACCCCCTTATGCATGATAAACAGGTAAATGATATTTTCTAAAGAGTTTTCTCTGCATTATAATTTTAGCCACATACCTGACACTCTCCTATGTTCAAATGTTCTCCCCAACTTCCCTCAATTTCTTGAGCCATCTAACCCATCCTCCTATCCCTAGGCCCTGTCAAGCCCAAACAGCCCCACCCAAAGTTATACCTATGCCCACATTTTATGCCTTCCCTATACAAATATTTACCTCCAGCTTATCATAGATTTCACCCATGTAGGTGTCAGCTTACATCCTTCCTCTACACCCCTGTTTCCTGTAAGCCTATCATCCAGTCTCTAGCTTTCTGGGGCAACTTGGTTTACTTATTTCATGTCATTGGGGTCATGTAGCATTTGTCCTTCAATGCCTAGGTTGCTTAACTAATATAAGATTCTCAAGATTCATCCATGTTATCACATGTGTTTGTAGTGTATTTGTTCTTAAAGTCAAGTAGTATTCCATTCTATGTATATACCACATTTTATTTATCCATTCATCTGTTGATGGGCATTTGGGTTGATTCCAACTTTTGGCAATAGTGAACAATGCTGCTATGAACCTTGGTGTGCATATATCGGTTTGTGTCCTTGTTTTCAGTTCTACTGGGTATATACCCAGCAGTGGAAATGCTGGGTCATATGACAAATCTATGGTTGGTTTTTTGAGAAACCGCCAAACTGTCCTCCAGAATGGTTGGATCCTTTTGCATTCCCACCAGCAGTGGATGAGTGTTCCCATTCCTCCACATCCTCTCCAGCATTTGTAGTCTTCTGTTTTTGTCATAGCTGCCAATCTTATAGGAGTAAGATGGTATCTCATTGTAGTTTTCATTTGCGTTTCCCTGATAGCTAGAGATTTGTTCTTTTTCAATATGTCTTTGGCTATTTGGGGCCTCTTTCCTTTCCAAATAAATTTCATAGTTAATTTTTCTAGTTCCTTAGTGAATGCTGTGTTGATTTTTATTCGGATTGCATTGAATGTGTAGATTCGTTTTGGTAGGATAGATATCTTAATAAGGTTTAGTTTTCCTATCAATGAACAGGGAATATTCTTCCATTTATTTAGGTCTTCTTTGATTTTCTTGAACAGTCTTGTGTAGTTCTCCATGTATAAGTTTTTTACATCTTCAGTTAAATTTATTCCTAGGTATTTGGTTTTTTAAATATACTATTGTAAATGGTATTTGTTTCTTGATTTCCTCCTGAGAGTGCTCATTATTGGTGTACAGAAATGCTACTGATTTTTGCACAGTGATCTTATAACCTGTGACTTTACTAAACTCATTTATGAGTTCTAGAAGCTTTGGTGTAGATCCCGCAGCATTTTCTATGTATAGGATGATGTCCTCTGCAAATAATGAAATTTTGACTTCTTCCTTTCCAATTTGAATGCTTTTTATATCTGGTTCTTGCCTCAGTGCTCGAGCAAGTACTCTAAGACAATGTTAAATAGAAGGGGTGAGAGTGGGCATCCTTGTCTTGTTCCTGATCTTAGAGGGAAGGATTTTAGGATTTCACCATTGTAAATGATGTTGGCTGTGGGTTTTTCATATATATATATATAATCTATCATGTTCAAAAAATTTCCTTGTATTCCAATCTTTTGCGGTGTTTTTATCAAGAAAGAATGCTGTATTTTGTCAAATGCTTTTTTCTGCATCTATAGATATAATCGTGATTTCTTTGCCTTCAATATGTTTATATGGTATATTACATTGATGATTTTCTTATGTTGAACCATCCTTGCATACTCAGAATGAATCCCACTTGGTCATGGTGTATAATTTGTTTAATGTGTTGTTGAATACGGTTAGCAAGTATTTTGTTGAGGATTTTTGCATCTAGGTTCATTAGAGAAATTGGTCTATAATTTTCCTTTCTTGTGGTGTCTTTGTTTGGCTTTGGTACTAGGGTAATGTTGGCATCATAGAATGAATTTAGTAATGTTCCTTCTGTTTCGATTTTTTGGAAGAGTTTCAGCAGGATTGGTGTTAGTTCTTTCTAGAATGTTTTGTAGAATTCACCTGTGAATCCATCCGGCTCTGGGCTCTTTTTAGTTGGGAGGTTTTAATGACTGATTCTATCTCTTTCCTTGTGATTGATTGTTGAGACCGTCAATTTCTTCTTTCATCAATAGAGGCTGCCTGTGTGTTTCTGGGAATTTGTCCATTTTCTCTGAATTGTCATTTTTGTTGGAATAAAGTTTTTCAAAGTATCCTCTTATGATTGATTTATTTCTGTGGGGTCAGTAGTGATATTTCCTTTCTCATTTCTTATTTTGTGTATTTGCATCTTCTCTCTTTTTTCTTTGTTAGTCTAGCTAAGGGTTTGTCAATTTTATTTATCTTCTCAAAGATCCAGCTCTTGGTCTTGTTTATCTTTTCAAGTGTTTTCTTATTTTCTATTTCATTTAGTTCTGCTCTTATCTTTGTTTTCTTTCTTTCTTTCTTTCTTTCTTTCTTTCTTTCTTTCTTTCTTTCTTTCTTTCTTTCTTTCTTTCTTTCTTTCTTTCTTTCTTTCTCTCTTTCTCTCTCTCTTTCTTTCTTCCTTCTTGCTGTGGGGTTACTTTGTTGTTTTTTTTACTATTTTCTCCAAATGTGCAGTTAGTTCTTCAATTTTTGCTCTTTCTTCTTTTCTGATGTATGAATTTATGGCTATAAATTTCCCTCTCAGTACTGCTTTTGCTGCATCCCTTAAGTTTTGGTATGTTGTGTTATCATTTTCATTAGTTTCAAGGTAGTTATTAATTTCTTTTGAGATTGCCTTTTTGACCCACTGTTTTTCTAAGTGTGCTGTTTAATTTCCATATCTTGGTGTGAAATCTGGCCCTCTGGCCCTTGTAGATTTCCAGCTTTACTTCACTGTGGTCAGAGGTATTATTTTGTATGATTTTGATCTTTCTGAATTCATTAAGCCGTTCTTTGTGGCCTAGCAAATAGTCTATCTTGGAGAATGATCCATGTGCACTTGAGAAAAATGTATATCCTGCTGTATTTGGGTGTAATTATCTGTACATGTCTATCAGATCCAGCTCCTCTAATATACTGTTCAAAGTTTTTGTTTCTTTAGTGATTCCCCTTTGAGAAGTTCTGTCCAAAGTTGATAGTGGCACATTAAAATTTCCCACTATAATTGTAGAGGCATCTATTCTTTCCCTTAGTCTTTCCAGTGTTTGTCTCATGTATTTGGAGGTGTCCTTGTTAGGAGCATAAATATCAATGATTGTTCATTCTTCTTGAGAGATTGTCCCTTTCACTAATATGTACTATCCTTCTTTGTCTGTCACAATTGTTTCACATTTAAAATATATTTTGTCTTATATTAATATAGCTACTCCTGCCTTTTTTTGGTTATTGTTTGCTTGTAAGATTGTTTTCCAACCATTCACTTTCAACCTCCATGAATCTCTGGGTCTAAGATGTGTTTCTTGTAGACAGCATATAGATGGGTCATATTTCCTTATCCAGTGTTCCAGTCTGAGTCTTTTGATAGGTGAGTTTAATCCATTGACATTCAGTGTTATTACTTTCAAGGAATTATTTATGTTAGCCATAATTTGATTGGACTTGTGTTTGTCATATTTTGTTTGTTTATTTTCCTTCTCTTTTTGTCTTTTTTGTTGCTCTTACACTCTCCTCCAACTCTGCCTCTCCTGTTTTTTCATTTCTTCCTGCAGAACTCCCTTTAGTACTTCTTGAAAGGCAGGGTTCTTGTTGGCACACTCTTTCAATTTCTGTTTATCTGTGAATATTTTGAACTCTCCATCATTTTTGAATTCTAGTTTAGCTGGGAAGAGTATTCTTGGGGATTAATTCATTGTTGTTCTTGTGTAACTGTGATGTTTTCTCTTTGTCAATTTGTTCTTCTTACTCTATTTTCTTGTTGCTGGTCAAGTTCACTTTGAAGGAAAATATTAGGGTTAGGGGAAGCAAAATGAGTAAGAAAAGAAAATGTTTAAAGTAGTATTGGAAATAAATGTTAACAGAGCAACAATGTGAGTCCTGGGAGAATGGATATTAGACTCATGTAAGTTGTGTAGAGTTATAGTAGTAAGAGAGTACCTATAATGAGATAGTCAACTGATTATGGGGAGGAATATACTATGAATTAAAATGCCAGTGTTTTCATGAGAGAGGGAAAGAGAAAAGAAGGACAATAATATCGAGTGGATAAAAGACAGAAAACAGAACAAAGGTATTAGAAATTAAAAGTTAGACAATTTGGAGGCCAAAGAAAGGGAGGTGGAAAGTAAGAGAGACAGTAGATGATGGAGGAAAGCAAGATGTGGGGGAAAGAAGATAGTGTAGGTTGCCAAAATCAATTCACACAGAAAAGAGGAAATGGAGGTTGAGGAAACACAGTTAATGTGAAGCACTCCCTGCAGCACCCATTATATAAATAAAATAAAATAAGAAGAAAAAGAGAGAAAAGAAAAAAGAGAAGAAAAAAGGGGGTGGGCAAAGAAAAGGGAGGGAAACAAGCAAGAAAAAGAAAAGGAGAAAAAAATCTAAATAAACAAGAAAGTACCTTGGGAGATAAAATGGGAGAAAAGACCAGGAGATAATGCAATATTAGCAGCCAAGACAAACACACACACACACACACAAATGCCAAGGGCTAGGATAATCAAGCGGATGGACCTCAGGATGCAGTGGATTCAGGGATGGGAAGTCTGTGATTTTGCAGACTCAAGGTGTGTGAGTCTCTGGAGCGTGGGCCACCACGGTTTAGGGGACACAGACCTGGGAACCATGCATCCAGTTAACAGGGGCCTGGGAGCACTGCAGTGCAACACAGGCTTCAGGGATCCCCACACTTGGGTGCCTGGCCTAGAGGAAGGGTCCTGCCCACAGACTCTGAGCTCCATGTCAGAAACCCAAAATTCCACCTCTCACAAGAATTGCTTCTGTCACTGTCTCACCAAATAGACATTCAGATATCTCGTGCCCAGCAATCCCCCGAAACAGCCTCCTGGGGGTGCTGCTACACTACAAAGAGTTCAGGGACCGCCACAGATGGGCCACCAGCCCTAGGTGAAAGGATTCCTCCTAGAACTTCTGACCTCCATGTTAGAAACCAAAAGTTCCACCTCTTGCAAGAAAGTCCTCTGTCACTGTCTCACCAAATCGACTTCCAGACATCTCCCACCCTTCAATCCCCCAAAACTGCCTGCTTAGGGTTTGGGAACTCCCCAGCATAGCAAAGACTCCAGGAATTTCCGCCACCCATCTGCCAGCCCCAGGGGGAAGCATCCCACGCACAGCCCCAACCTTTGTGAAAGAGACCCAAAATTCTACCTCTTACAAGATTCTCCTCTGTCACCGTCCCACTAAATCAATGTCCAGACACCTCCTGCCATGCAAACACCCAAAAGAACCCAGTCCAGCAGGACTCCAACCTTACTCAGCTGCTTCTTTGCAGGAGAGATTATAAGGTGCACTCAGAAGCCATCTTGCCCCACGTATGGAAACATTTTTGAAATCTATTGTGTCAATATCTGTACATTAGCTGCAGCAAATATAATATGAACATGTGAAAAGATCATTGTTGGGGAAGGGACAAAGGGTTTGATGTTGGATATGTGGGAGTACCAAATATTGTATATATGAATTACTGTGATCTAAAAGCTATGTGAAGACAAACTTAATAATTAGAAACAAAAAAAAAGGAGGTAGACACTGAGGAAGAAAGGGAAGAAATTGCCTTGCCACTGTCCATACAGGGCAACCCCTATAGCAGTGATGAAAGGCAAAATGTCAAAAACACTGCTTTTTCATTGTTTCATTTTTGATAGCCCAATTTATTCTTCCTTTATTTAATTTTTCTAAATTACTATGTATTCTATATCTAACCTTTAAACCCATCACTATATTCCATTTTGCTATTAATGGAACCTGGTAATATATTGGGCTTCCTTTCTGAAGAAGTTTTGGGCTACAGAGAGGTTTAACTATGGTGGGGGAGGAACACTTGTGTGGGGTGTTATTGGTGGGGGGCTCATGGTTGGGAGGGAGTTCTCCAGGGCATGTATACAGGGTACATAGCAACATTTGGATATTTTCATAGTGGTTTCAGTTGGGAAAAACAGATGAGAGATGCTGAGTTCCTGGCCCTGGTACCTCTATCACATTCCCGAATGGAACAGCAACAATATCCCAAGTGTAATGGCAAAGACCAACAAATTGGATCATCCAACAATGATCCCTTCATACTTATGGCTCCAATTATGAGCCTGTGTGCCTGAAATATGAACAAGGCCTACAGCTGCAGGGCGCCTAAGAGTTACTTCCTGAGAGCTTCCTCAATGCTCAAATTTGGCCACTCACAAAGCCAAATGCAGCATGTAGATACATTGCCTTCCCCCCAGTGTGGGACATGACTCCGGAGATTAGTCCCCTTGGTGCTGAGGGATTACTACCAAGCACCAGCTGATGATGTAACTAGAAAATGACCTTGAATAAAAGGGTCAACTCAGACCAGCAGAATATCTCAGCCTACATGTAATTTCAGGCATTAAAAATGCTTTTTGACCTTGAATAAAAGAGGGAAATGGAAAGGACAAATGAGTTTATATGGCTATAAGTCTCCAAAAAAGAGTCAGGAGGTCATCAGAGGGATTGCCCTTACCCATGCCTCAGCAGGGTTCCAGAGACAGCCAAAGTAGACACAAGCCCAGGTATTGGTTCTTCTGAGGGCTACAGAGACCCACATGTTATATGGTCATGACAGATGAAGTACAGTGTCATGTCAGTTGCCCTACTTTGGAGTTTGTGTTCCTGAGTGTGATGGAGTTGGACTCAGATGTGATCTTTTTCACAAGCCTCTCCTGTTACTTTTACTGGAACTGTGTTTGGTGCTGGAGTTTGGTAGTATACCAAACTTGAATCTCTGGACTGTCCATGTGATAGCCAGACCCTGACCATCAACAGACTTGCAAGTCCTACCCTCTGGTTTATTGGACTTACCCCAGCCATCTAACATGGAGGTGAAGAAGGTGAACCACCACACCAGGGATCCAAGAGTCCCTACAACTGCAAGCAGGAGAATTGCATCTATCAACCATGTGGAATCTAAGCCCCCTCTTGACATAGAGGTGGAGTGGACATAGCCATCCCAGGGTCCACAGGATGGAGGAATGGAGTATGGATTACAGTGGATGTACTGATATTTTCTTCTGGAACTATTGTGATTAGTAATGGTAGAAAATGTAGCATTGATGTGGAGAGGGTGGTCATGGTAGCTGCTGAGGGTAAGGAGAGGGAAGAAGAGATATGATGTGGGGGCATTTTAAGGACTTGGAGTTGTCCTGGATGGTACTGCAGGGACAGATGCTGGACATTGTATGTCCTGCCCTGGCCCACTAGGTGGACCGTGAGAAAGTGTAAACTATAATGTAAATCATTATCCATGTGATGAAGCAGTGCTCAAAAATGTACTCACCAAATGCAATGAATGTACCATGATGATGAAAGAGGTTGTTGATATGGGAAGAGGCGTGTGGAGGTATATGGGGATCTCATATTTTTTAAAATGTAACATTAAAAATAAATAAATAAAAAGTCAATTTTGTCTGATATTAGTATATCTAATCCCACCTCTTGTTTGGTTATTGTTTGCATGTAAAATTGTTTTACAACCATTCACTTTCAGCCTCCTTGTGTCCTTGGGTCTAAGGTGAGTTTCTTACAGACAGCATATAGATGGGTCATATTTCCTTACCCAGTCTGCCAATCTGTGTCTCTTGATTGGAGAGTTTAATCCATTAACATTCAGTTTTATTACTTTCAAGGAATTACTTACATTAGCCATGTTTTCTTTAGGTTTATGTATGCCATATATTGTTTTTATTTCTCTTTTTAATATTTAAGGAATTCTTACACTCTCCTCCAGTTCTCTCTGTCTTGTGTTTTCCTTTCAACATGCAGAACTTCCCTTACAATTTTTTGAAGGGCGGACTTCTTTTTTACAGACTCTCTTAATTTCTGTTTGTTTTGTGTGTGTGTGTGTGTGAATATATTAAACTCTCCTTCAGTTTTGAATTCCAGCTTTCCTGGATAGAGATTCATGTCTGGAAGATTTCTTCTTTAGCACCTTAACTATGCCATGCCACTGCCTTCTTGCCTCCATGGTTTCAGATGAGAAATTAGCACTTAATCTTAACAAGCTTCCCTTGAATATCATTGGCCTCCTTTCCCTTGCTGCATTCAGTATTCTCTCTTTGTCATGAGCATTGGACAATTTGACAAGTATATGTCGAGATCAGGCCCTAATCTAATAAGATTCAAGCCCTTATAAGCAAAAATGGAAACCAGAGGAGAAGCAAGAGAAGGAGAGTTTTCCATGTGATGAATGCAGAGAGGCAACTACAAGTTAAAGAACCCCAAGGATTACCGGCAAACTAGCACCAGAACACTACAAATTCTGGCAGAAAGCATGGCATATGGATACTAGGATGTTGGGATTCTATCCTTCAAAGCTGTAAGATAATAAATGCCTGTTGTTTAAACCCATCATTATGTGTTATTTGTCATAGAAGCCCTGGTACACTAAGTCATTCAGTGAATGATGCAAGAACTAATTTTGGAAGCATGTCTTTACAGTTCCAATGGTTAGATAGTCTGAGATGTTGCAGCATAAAGTCAAAAGTTCAGTGTTCTTATTGGGCTTATTATGTTTACAGGATTATATAAGGAGGGATAATGGGAAGCATCTGCCCCTTTCCTCTTTATTAAGTAAAGAAAATTTCATTGTTTTACCTTAACACAACTGAGAAAGGCAATTTGAATATGTTAATAATTTGAGAACCCAAGAGAGCTGTGTTTCATTTTTTAACATATTGAATTTATTGATACATATTAGTAAAGAATAAATCCACCCAAAGTACACAATCATGGTATTCAATGTAACCACTCAGTTGCACATTCAATTCAGTTTTAGAGCATTTTCATTATTCCAGTAGTAACAGCAATGAAACAAAAAACAGCAAAAAAACAATGAAACAAACACAGCTCATCACCATTCAATCTCTCTCTGCTTATCCTGCTGTACCTAACTGCTATTATTTTCCATCTCTCTAGTTTATTTGCATTTATATTTTGTAAAAATAGTTTTATATATGCAATGTTACACTTTTTATGTTTCCTTCTAGTAAATGTCCCTAGGATTTCCCTTTTAACCATTGTCAAACCCATAAAAAGCTCTGCTGCTCATGAACAGCATGATGTGCTCTCACAATTTACATTCATTTTCAAAACTTTAAAGTTTTTACCAATTCTTCACAAATAAACTCTCAGCTTTACATTCTCTACCATCATCCTATTTTCTGGTCATTATGTTCTGATTATTAATTCCTTGATTTTACACAATATTAGTTCATAATAGCACAATCATACAGCATTTGTCATATTTATGTCTGCTTGCTTCACTCAATTTAATAGCCTCTTGGTTCATTCATGTTGTCACATGCTTCATGATTTCATTTCTTCTTACCACAGCATAATATCCCATCAAATGTATAGAGCACAATTTACTTATCCATTCATCAGTTTATGGACACCTGTGTTATTTCCAGCTTTTGGCAATTGTGAATAATGAAGTGTGCAGATGTCTGTTCATGTTACTGCTCTCATTTCTTCTGGTTATATACCTGGAAAAGTCCACATGGAAAGTTGATATTTAAGTTCCTTATGAACTTTCCAACATCCTCCACAGTGGTTGTACAATTCTACATTCCCACCAAAGTGAATAAGCATTCCTCTGTCTCCACTTCTCCTTTTTAATAGTGGCCAATCTGATAGATGTGAAATGATTTGAATTTTGATTTGAATTTCCCTAAGTGATGTCAAACGTTTTTTCATGTGTTTCTTCACCATTTACATTTCTTCTTTGGACAATTGCTTTTTCTAGTCTTTTGCCCACTTTTAACTGCATAGTTTGTCTTTTTATTGTTAAATTACATCATCTCTTTCTCTAACATGGGTATTAAACCTTTATCAGATATGCGATTACCAAATATTTTCTCCCATTGAGTCAACTGCCTTTCACTCATTTGACAAAGATCTTAGAGGAGCAAAAGTGTTTAATTTTGTGTATTTTTTGTTGTTGTTGCTCATGCTTTGGGTGCAAGTTTTAAGAAACTGCCATCTACTAAAATATCATGAAGATGTTTTCCTACAATTTTATCTAGGAGCTTTAAGGTTGTCACCTTTTATATTTAGGTCCTTGATCCATTTTGAGTTAATTTTTGTCTAATTTGTGGGATCAGGATAGACTTTCTTTGGGATATGGATATCCCATTCTGCCAGGACCATTTGTTGAATACAGTGTTCTGGTCAAATGTGTGGGCTTAGCAACCTTGTCGAAAAATCACTTGACTACAGATGTGAGGATCTATTTCTGAGTTCTTGATTCAGTTCTATTTTCAAACAGGTCTATCTTTATGCCAATATCATGCTGTTTTTGCCACTATAGGTAATATGCTTTTACTCCTGGAAGTGAGAGTCTTCCAATGACATGTTTCTTTTTTAAAGACATTTTTGCCTATTTTGGGCCACTTGCCCTTCAAAATAAATTTGTAAATTGGCTTTTTGGTTTCTTCAAAAAGGCTGCTGGGAATTTCATTGAGATTGCATTGAATCTGTAAATCAGTTTAGGTAAGATTAACATCTTAATGATATTTAGTTTTCCAATCCATGAACATGGAATGTTTTTCCATTTATGTAAATTTCTTCATTTTCTATTAAAAATATTTTGTACTTTTCTGAATGCTGGTCCTTTATGTCCTTGGCTATGCTTATTCCTAAATACTTTCTTATTTTAATTGCTATTTTAAATGAATTTTCCCTAATATTCTCCTCAGATTGCACACCAGTAGTGTACAATAAATCTATTGATCTTTGTATATTAATCTTGCATCTTGTCATTTTGCTGAACTTGTCTATTAATTTTGGTAACTTTGTTGTGGATGTTTCAGGATGTTCTAGATATAGTTTCATACTATCAGCACATTGTGAAGTTATGCTTTTTCCTTTCCTACTTGAGTGCCTCTTATTTCTTTATCTAACCTAATTGCTCTAGCTAGTAATTCTAGCACAATACTGAGTAATAATTGTGATGGGGGCATCCTTGTCTTGTTCCTCATCTCAGCATTAAAGATTTCAGTCTTTCACCATTGAGTACAATACTAGCAGTAGGTTTTTGTTCTTTTTTAAAGATGTTATTTATTTATTTATTTCTCTCTCCTCCCCCCCCCCCTGCTCCCAGTTGTCTGCTATCTGTGTCCATTTGCTGTGTGTGTGTTCCTCAGTGACTGCTTCTATCTTTATCAGCAGCACCGGGAAACTGTTTCTTTTTTTGTTGCTTTGTCTTGTTGTGTCAGCTCTCCATGTGTGCGGTGCCATTCTTGGACAGGCTGCACTTTCTTTTGTGCTGGGCAGCTCTCCTTATGGGGCACACTCCTTGTGTGTGAGGCTCCCCTAAAAGAAGGACACCCCTGCATGGCACAACACTCCTTGTGCGCATCAGCACTGCACATGGGCCAGCTCCACATGGGTCAAGGAGGCCCGGGGTTTGAACTGTGGACCTCTCATGTGGTAGGTGGATGCCCTATCCATTGGACCAAGTCCACTTCCCCAGCAGTAGGTTTTCCATACATGCACATTACTATAGACAGAATGCTTCCTTCTATTCCAATTTCTTGGAGTATTTTTTTTAAATCAAGAAGTGATGGTCTATTTTGTCAAATGCATTTTCTGCATGTATTTAGAGGATCATGTGATATTTCTTCTGCAATTTATCAATTTACTACACTATTATTGTGCATGTGTTGAACAACCCTTGTATACCTGAGTTAAACCCACTTGATGTTGATATATAATTCTTTTCATGTGCTTTTGGATTCAGTTTGCAATTATTTGTTGAGGATTTTTGCATCTATATCCTTTAGAGATATTGGATTGTAATTCTTTATAGTATCTGTATTGGGTTTTGGTACTAGGGTGATGTTGGCTTCATATAATGAGTTTGGTAGTGTTCTTACTTGTTCGATTTTTTGGAAGAGTTTGAGCAAGATTGGTATAAAATTGTCTTTGAATAACTGGTAGAATTCATTGTGGACCCATCTGGACCCTAGCATTTCATCTTTGAGAGTTTTTTGATATTGTTTCTATCTCTTCAATTGTGATTGGTTTGTTGATATCTTCTATGTCTTCTAGGGTCAATGTTGGTGGGTCCTGTGTTTCTAGGAAATTGTCCATCTTGTCTACATTGTCTAGCTTTTTGGCATTGAGTTGCCCATAGAATCCTCTAATGATCACAGTTATTTCTGTGGGTTCAGTAGTCATGTCCTCCCTACCATTTATTTCATTTATTTCTGTCTTCTCTCTTTTTCTTTATCATTGTAACTAAGGAGTTGTCAGGTTTGTTGATCTTATAAAAAAACCAACTTTGGTTTTGTTGATTCACCCTACTTTTTTCTCAATTTCTTTTATCTCTACTCTGAACTTTATATTTCTTTCCTTCAGCATGGTTTGGGATTAGTTTGCTGTTCTTTTCTGGGTTTTCCAGGTAGCAGTAAGCTCTCCAATTTTAGTTCTTTCTTCTTTTTTACTGTGAGCATTGAGGTCTGTAAATTTCTCTCCCGGCACTGCCTTTGCAGTTTCCCATAGGTTTTGATATGCTGTGTCCTCATTTTCTTTCATCTCAATGCTAAATTCTCTTTTAATTTCTGCTTTGACCCACTGATTATTTGAGTGTATTTTTTAATCTCCATATGTTTTTTTCAATTTTCCTTTTTCCAACACTATGAATTTCCATCTTCATTCTGTTATGATAAGAGAAAGTGTTTTGTTTAATTTCAATCTTTTTAAATTTATTGAGGCTTTTCTTGCCACCCAACATATGGTTTACCTTGGAGAAGGATACATGAGTATGATTGAAAAGAAAGTATATCCTGCTGTTTTGGGATGCAATGCTCTATACATGTCTGTTAGGTCTGGTTCATTTATCATATTATTCAAGTTATCTGTTTCTTAATCCTCTGTCCATGTTCTATCTAATACTAAGAGTGATATATTGATGTTTCTAATTCTTATCGTAGAGACATATTTATCCCTTCAGCTTTGCCAGTATATACTTCATGTATCTTGGAGCACTTGGGTTAGATATTTTTCCTTGGTGACTTGACCCCTTTATTAATATATAATGACCTTCTTCACCCCTTAAAACAGTTTTGCATTTAAAATCTCTTTTGTCCAATATTAGTATCACTACAATAGGTTTTTTGGTTATTATTTGCATGAAATAACATTTCACTTTTTATCAGTATTTGTCCTTATGTCTGAGGTGAATCTCTTGTAGACAACATACATATTTGTTTCATTTTTAAAGTCCATTCTATCAGTCTATGTCTTTTGATTGGGGGTTTCAAGACATTAACATTCAAAGTTATTAGTTTAAAGGCATTATTAATGTATTTTGTCCTTTGGCTTTATGTTTTCATGTCATACTACTATCTGTCTATTTACACTTAAATTTATCCTTCCTAATAATCTTCATTTCTACATTCTTCTCCAAATCTTTTGCCTTTGCTTTTTTCTTTCAGGATGTAGCACTGCCTTCATTAGCTCTTGCAATTGTGATGTTTAGGTAAAATATTCTATCAGTTTTTGTTTGTCTGTTTAGTCTTTGAACTCACCCTCATTTTTTAAGGGCAGTTTTTCTGAATACAGAATTCTTGACTGACATATTTTCCTCCTTCAGTACCTTAGAAACATCATATCACTTTCTTATTTCCTCCATGGTTTCTGATGAGAAATTGGCACATAATCTTATTGACGTTCCCTTGTAAGTGATGTTTGCTCTTCTCTTGCTGATTTCAAAAGACTTTGTTTATCTCTGATATTTGTCCTCTGAATAGTAACTGTTGGGGGTATGTCTATTCAGATTTATTCTGTGTGGAGTATGTTGTCCTTCTTGGCTATTGATATTTATGTCTTTCATAAGGAGTGAGAAGTTTTGGTCATTATTTTCTCAAATATACTTTATGTGTCTTTTCCATTCCCTTCTCCTTCTGGGAAACCAATAATGTGAATGTTTGTGTCTTTCACATTGTCATTTAATTCCCTGAAGCCCTCTTCCATTTTTTTCCATTCTCTTTCTGTTTTCCTGTCTTTTCCAGTTCAGATGTTCTATCTTTAAATCACTAATTCTGTCTTTGAGCAATTCAACTCTGCTCTTACGTGTCTCTAATGTATTTTTAACCTCATCCATCATAACTTTCACTCCCATAAGGCCTGTTACTTTTATTTACAGGCTTTCACATAGTTCTTTATGCTCACCCAGAGTCTTCTTAATATCTTTTAGCCTTTTAGTCATACTTTCTTTCAATTCCTTGAATTGATTTAGGAGAGTTGTGTGATTATCATGTCTTGCCTTAAACTCCATATCTCTTCTGGATATTTGGTTTGTTCATTTGCTTATACCAACTCTCCCTGTTTCCTGATATGATATGTAATTTTTTGCGAATATCCAGGTATCTGAATATGGTGGATTTACTCTCTGGCCTATGATTTTTTTCACATATCTTATTTGCTATTTGGTTCAACTTGTTCTATGTTTTTAAAAGTGCCCAGCTTAAGTGCAGATTTCCTCCTAGAAATTAGGGTACAGAGAGATCCCAATGCAATTTTGTCCATGCAATTTCCATACCTGCCTATAGATGACACCTGCCAGAGCACCTTTGCATGGAGGTATTTATTTCAATATCTGTTTTCCTGTGTTTTGGTCTGGCCAAAGATGGGACTGAAATCAGACTGCTGACTGAAGTCATGGAAGAAATTCCCCCCAATCCCTTTTCTTTTCCTTGTAAGAGATGACAGGTAGGAATATGTTCCTCTTTCAGTCATCTGCAGTAAGCTAGGGGTTTTACCCAAGCTTAATGTCTTGGGGTGGGGGAATGGAGCTCTTCCAGGATGCCACAAGGGTTTGGTAACTTATATTTATAATTTTAAGGTCATCTCTCTGGCCCTGACCCTTCTGGGAATTGTGAAGCAATGCCCTGTTCTGCTGACCCCAAAATCAGGCCCTTTGGAAAGCTTTTGGTTCTTTCTCCATTGTTTTTGCCTCATGTGATGTCATCTTCCCATAATTCTGGTTTCAGTTGTAATATTAAGGGGCTTCTCCTTTGATGAAGCAATTGGTCACTGATAGGTCCATTCTTGAAGGAGGACAGCTGTTTTATTATTGTGGAACTGTAGCTTTTCTTTGCCCATTTAAAAAATTTCATTGAGCAATTCTGTATATAAGGTATGCACTTACCAATATACAAGGCACTATAGAAAATAGTGTGATACTTCTCGGTAAACTGAAAAGACCAAGCCCAAACCAATTTGAATTTTAAGCCCTTTTAATCCCCCAATTGACTTTTTTCACTTATAACAAATTATGTGGTTTGTTAACCCACTGGTGAGGACAGTTGAATAGGAACATGCCTAACAGTGAGATATGGGTACTGTTGTACAGGATCACTAAATTAGTTTCATTACAACTTGAACATGGCTGGATATTAACAGTTGCCTTGTGGCATCCAAGAATTGCAAAACTAAGGGAGATTCGTTTTCTGATCTCATTAATTGGTTGCATCTGTCCAGGAACTGATAGCTAGCCATGATCCACTCCTTCTGTATCAGACATGGAAATACAGAAATTGTCCTAATGGAGGCATCCAACATCACTTGAATAGGAGAAAATATGAAGTAACTCAAATCTACTAGTCCTCCTATGGTAGGATTACAGAGGTATGTTTGCTTTCCAGCCTGTCCATAAGTGGTAATGAATGTTTAAGGAATGCCTTTACATATTTTAACCACCTAGTACATTGCAATGAAGATAGTTATTTCAGTTAAGTTTCTTCAAAAGGCACATTAACACATAGTTGCTTAAGTTTTATAAATATCTTCTGTATTTCTTGGATATTAGACAAGGTCTTATGCAAATCCAATTTGTAATCATCACACCTCTGTGGGTGATTTCTAGTTATTGCCTTACAGATATTTAGATCAATTTTTCTCTGCTGCAACTCATCTTTTGTGAGGGCCATTCTCACCAAGATCTGCCATCAGGGTGGTTCCAGCACAGGAGTGGCAATCTTCTTCCAATAAATAAGGGGGACACTATTTTAGGTCTTTGTTTGCTAAAGAACTTGGCAGTACAAAGTATTCTGGAAAGCAAGTGGATATCATGTAACCCTTGTTAATGGAAAAAACTCTCCACACAGAAACACCCATCCTATTGATACCTCTGTCCCATTCTGAGTAACTTCAAACCACCGGCTCTAACACCTCCTCCTCAACCTCCTGAGGGTAGTCCATTTATTTTTTTGACTGAATTGTAGTATTTTTCTCAACATATTCAAATCTAAAGATTAGCTGCAGGTCTGTTGGCTGGGAATAGTGAGGTGTTTCCAAGGTATACCTTTTTAGCAGTTTTAGGACATGATTTTTTAAAGCAAAATCTGACATTCCTGGAATGTTACAATAAATAACTAAACTCTGTTGCATCAAATTAGATTTTTGCTTTGGGTCTAGGACTTTCTGCTTCTTTTTGAGTTCATTTATTGTGCAATTTGTTCAATACACTTCAAAGGAACATCACATTTACCAAGAAGAAAGTTTTGTTGTGTAATTTCTTAAAATGGCACTCGATCATCTGGAATAAAGGAAATTTTTTGAACTTTTTTAAAATTGAATTTTATCATTCATAAATGATCATCAACAAACAATAAGTGTATAGAAAATGTTTTGAACTTGCAGAAAAAAACCATGTACATCATCATTCAGGGCTCCCATATATTACCCCAACACCAACACCTTGCACTGTTGTGAAACAATTGTTGCAAACTATGAAAAGGATCATCAAAACTTTACTACTACCTATAGCCAGTATCTTACATTAAGTGTATTTTTCCCACAACCCACCTGGTTACAGACACCCTATATTAGCATTATAAAGTTGTTATAATTCATAGGGAAATGTTCTCATATTTGTTCAGATAACCACAGTCCAGCTTCCACCAAATGATTCATTGTGTTATATAGTCCCATGATTTTAAAAATCCATTCAGAGTGTAAACTAAGTGGCTCTCATATTCATCACAGAGTTGTGCGGTCATCATCCCAATTTTCCTTACTCCAAAAAGAAAAATCCCATAACCCCTTCAACCCCCCGGAAAATAGAATATGGGTTGAGAATGGGAGATGATTCTTAATGTATATAGTATTTTTAATAATGTTTATTGTAAATGTGTGGAAATGAATAGATTTGGTGGTAATTTACATTACAGTGAGTAAAACTAACACTGCTTTTTTATAAATGTTATTGTGACTGAAGGGGGTAGTCTGTGGATGCAATATTTTAATTGAAAGGAAGGTAAAAGATAATGAGGGACTGTATAATATAGTGATTTTGGTGATGCATGAAGATTGTGGCTAATAGTATAAGAATATTCTTTACATTCAACACTGATAAACTTTGAAAACATACTAAGTGAAAGGAGCCGGACACAAAAAGCCATACATTGTATACTTGCAATGAAATTAAATACTCAGAATAGTCAAACTCACAAACAAAAAGTAAATCAGTGATTGTCAAGGGCTTGGGGGGGGGGGAGAATGGAGAGTGCATGCTAATGGGGTTTCTTTTTGAAGTGATGAAAACGTTTTTAATTATATAATGGTGATGTTTGTAAAATTATGAATATGCTAAAAAATCCACTTAATTGTAAACTTTAAAAGAATGACGTATGGTATATGAATGCTAACTCAATAAAACAGTTACTTAAAAAAGTATTAATAAAGGAAACTTTAAAATTACTGCATGTCCGCTATCCCCACAAATTATATTGGCTTGTATCTGTTGCAATGCATCTTTGTTCAAAATTGACGTCATTCATGACAATTCTCCTGGCAAAAGAACTGGCTTCAGTTTTTTAATATTTGGTTCCAAATTAAATTTATCATCAGCCTGGGTCAGCAGCAGGACATAGGATCTGAATGTGGGTCTGGGCAGCTTGAAGGAGAACTTGCTACCCCCACCTATTCTTCTTGGATCTGGCATTACCAGTGGCAGCACTGAGGCCACACAACATCTCCAGACACCTCTGGGCATTGGGCTCCAGCTCCTGAAGTCCTAGGCCTGCCTGGAGGAAGGCTGGGCAAATTGACAGGTCAGGCATGAAGAAGCAACTGCCCAAGTAAGGAGCAGGGTACAGAAGAAAGCTTTTGCTTATGCAGGGGCCCACTACTAGAAGGGGCCCACCACTCTACCACAAGAGACTGCACACACAGGGACTGTGACCTGCATCTCAGGAATTCTAACTGATTGTAAAATTTGAAGACAACATTGGGAAAGTTTCTGATATGCAAATATCAATTAAATCTGTGGCATTGTCAGTGCAGAGCTAGCAAATTTGTTGCTACTGTAATTTGACCAAAGAGCCAGAACCCAATTAGTAGAATTCAAACCCCAACTAATGGCAATTGAAAGTAAAATCTACTAACAGTCCAAGGTTTTGATCAGATATGTGATGAGGAGGACTCTTGCAAAACGGTTTTAAATCATATGGCCAAATTTGGGAGCATATAGCTAATAACGTGTCAGTTTGTTTAGTAATTAAAATATGTGTGCCTGATATTGGAGCTCCAGAAGTTGCCTGTAGTCAGCTCCTTCAATTTATCCAATTCCTATGGGCTATTTGCCTCAATTGTTTGTTCAACTGGACATAGTCAAGCCAGCAAGGTATTTGTACAGCAGAGCTTGTATTAGCCAAATTTTATGGCACATGGCTCTCAGCATTTGATATTTTTGTTTGAAAGAATGACTTATTTGGAGGATTTGGGCCTCTGGACTACAAATCAAGGAAAGCACCAAGCACAATAGCAACAACAACAAAAAAGCCAACAAAATGGTATAGGTCTCCATTCAATAGGCTTTTACTTGGTTTATCCTGCTTCCCTTCTTGGCATGAATTATTACCAATAATAATAATACAAACAAAAATATTGCTAATATTGTCTGGTTTCATCATGATAGGAGAGCGTTTTTGCTCCACATTATTTTCTAACATGATTATCGTTTACTAAATGGAATTTCTAATCCCCTTTCTTGGTGGCACATACTTTATGTAAATAGTCCTGGAGCACTAATTTAAATTTACTGAAGGATATTCATAGGGAAAGAGTAATCATTCATCTAACATATACTGAAAAAGTGGAACATTCCCAGGTGGTATGAATTTAGGTTTATATGTGCCCTATAACAAATAGTCCCATAATAGATTCTGGACTGTAAAATAATCTCGCATTAATGGGCTAGGAGAGTATCTGTCTCAGTGTGTCCTCCAGTCCTGATGGGTTGAAGGCAAAATAGGAAATCCATATTCATGAGGAAAGATATGAAATGGTCTCATGTATACAGAATCCTCATAAACATGAAAATGAGACATGCCCCTTTTAAGTATATAAAAGAGCAGTGGAAATGTTTATAAAAATTATTAAGTGATGTAAGTCTTCCCAAAGGTCTAGAATTAAGAGAAATAAAATTTTAGGCAAAAGTGAAACCCAGGCAAGAAGAATCAATGATGAGATTCCTGGGAAAATGGCACCAGAGTAGCTCATACAGGGTGCACCTCTCATAAAAAAAATTAAATAAATAAAAACAGGGAGAAAGCATAGACATCATCCCATGGAGCTAGTTTGGGGACCTGCAGGAAAGAAGAGTGCCACATTCATCATTGAAGAGAACTGGAGATGGAAAAAGTAATGGCCCAAAAGGAAAACTGTGAGCAGCTGACACCATAGCAGGGAATGGCACCCATCCCCCACTCTCAAGGAGAACAAGCTCCATAAAACCTGCAGCTAAGTAGCCAACAGAGAGGGAAAAGGGCATATTCCTCCCAGGGAAAGAGAGAGTGTGGCAGAGGCCTGACTGTGGTTTGTGTTAAGGGAGTTTAACCAATATAATTTGGTTTTGAGTCTATGGTTCAGAAGTCAAAGGACACTGAAGGATTCATTAGTGGAAAGATTTGACAAAGAGCACCATCTGATGTCCAGCCAGGAAAGTGAAGAAAGACAGACTTTGTTGCCCCTGATTCTTTCCCAGTCAATTTGATCTATTCTATGCCACATTATTGGATCCCTGACCCTGTTTTGATAACTTAAACTGGGAAAAGTTAAAGTTTTAGAAAAAATTGTACCAGAAATCAAAAAAAGAGCTATAGAAAAAAAAAAAAACACTAGGCAAGAGAAACAAGTTGATGAACAGAGTAAGATACCAACATAATTAGATGCCCAGATATCAACAGCAACAAAATAACAAAACATAAAAAGAGAAACATATGGCCAAGCATGGAAACAAACTAAGAATCCAGATGAGACAGAGGAGTAAAGATAACCAATCAGCGATGTTAACAAAAATCTTCTTAACCAATTCCAGAAGTTGAAGAAAGATATGACTAATGAGATAAAGATATTAAGATGACACTGTTAGGTGCATAAATGTTTATGATTGTTTTTTCTTCTTGAAAGATTATCCCTTTTACTAATATGTAGTGTCCATCTTTGTCTCTCACAATAGCTTTGTATATTAAGTCTATTTTGTCTATTATTAACATTTTTTGTTTATTGTTTGCTTGTAAGATTGTTTTCCAGCCATTCACTTTCAACCTCCTTGAATCCCTGGGTCTAAGGTGGGTTTCTTGTAGGCAGCATATAGATGGGTCATATTTCCTTATCCATTGTGCTAATCTGTGTCTCTTGACAGGTGAGTTTAATCCAGTGACATTCAGTGTTATTACTTCCAAGGAATTACTTATATTAGCCATATTTTCTTTGGATTTGTTTATGTCATATTTTGATTTTATTTCTCTTTTTGTCTTTTTAGTTGTTTTTTACACTCTCCTCCAACTCTGTCTCTCCTGTTTTATTCCTTCCTCCTGCAGAACTCCCTTTAGTAATTCTTGAAGGACAGGTTTCTAATTGGCTTACTCTATTAGTTTCTGTTTCTCTGTGAATGTTTTGAAATCTCCAATATTTTTGAACGACAGCTTTGCTGGATAGAGTATTCTTGGCTGGAAATTTCTTCTTTTAGTACCTTGACTATGCCACACCACTGCTTTCTTGCCTCCATGGTTTCAGATGAGAAATCAGCACTCAATTTTATTGAGCTTCCCTTGTACATGATGGTTCTCTTTTCTTTTGCTGCCTTCAGTATTTTTTCTTTGCCTTGAGCATTGGATAATTTGACAAGCATATGTCTTTGGTTAGTGATGTTGGGATTTATGCTGTTTGGGGTGTGCTGTGTTTCCTAGACATGTACATCCATCTCCCTCAATAGGTTTGGGAAGGTTACAGCCATTATTTCCTCCAACACCCTTTCAGTCCCCTTTCCCTTCTCTTTTTCTTCTGGGATGCCTAAAATGTGTATGTTTGTGCATTTTGTGTTGTCATTCAAATCTCCAAGTCCCTGTGTATTTTTTCTATCATTTTATCTATCAATTCTATTATCTGTTTGATTTCAGATGTATTGTGTTTCCATATCACTAATTCTTTCCTCTGCCTCTTCAAATCCGATGTTATTTGCTGGGAGTGCATTTTTTATTTCTTTGATTGTGCCATTCATCACCATCATATCCATTATCTTTTTGTATATGTTTACAATTTCTTTAGTATGCTTTCCAAGTATTTTTTTGATATCCTAATCTGTCCCTTCACTTCATTAATTTGGACCATTATATTTGTTGGGAGAATTTTGATCAGTTGTTCAATGTTTTGCTCCACATCCTGGTTTTTAGCTTGTTCATTGTATTGGCCCATGTCTTCCTGATTATTAGTATGGTTTGTGTTTTTCAGCTGCTATCTGGTCATCGTTTTATGTTGATGGTTTGTTTGGTTGATTATCTTCTCTCTCTAGTCTCAGGTTTCATTTAGTTGCTGTTTCTGTGCATGTGTTAAGTCTTCCTTTTGATACTTTGTTCTTTATTTTCTATTTCCTTGTTGTTGTCTAAGTTCCTTAGACTGAAGGAAAAAGATTAGGGCCAGAGAAAGCAAAAGAGATAAGAAAAGAAATAGTATAATAATAGTATTGATTGTAAATGCCAGCTGAAGAACCATATAAGACTTAAGTGAATGAATATTAAACTCATGTGCAACACAAAGTGTGAACCCTAATGTAAACTATGGACTATGGTTAATAGTATAATTATTTTCATCAATTATAACACAGGTACCACACTAATTGCAGTGTTAATCATAAGGAAACCTCTTATATTTTTAATGTAAAAAAATAAATAAACTCATGTAAGTTCTGTAGAGGTACAATAATAAAAAGTGGAGTTCCTACAATGAGAATGGAAACTGAATATGGAGAAGAATACAGTGTGAATTAAAAGAGCAGTGTGATCAGGAGAGAGGGAAAGAAAAAAGAAAGGACAATAACATAAAGAGTGAATAAAAGATAGAAAACAGAATAGAAGAGTTAGAAATAAAATGCCAGAAAATTTGGTGGCTAAACAAAGAGAGGTGGAATATAAGAGCAACAACAGAAGATGGAAGATAGAAAAATGTAAAGGAAAGGAGATAGTTTTGGTAGCCAAAATCAGTACACACAGAAAATTGAGGGAGTGTTGAATTCCCATCCAGGAAACTTTTTGCATTCCCCAAAGGAAGAGCAAGAATCCTCCAAGTACAAGGGCAAAGTGAAGTGAAGAAGGATGGTCCAATGATGGTCCCTTCATGCTGATGAGTCTATCCTTATGAGCCTGTGTACTTAAAATTTCTATGTGTCCCAGAGCTGCTGTGTGCCTATGATTTACCTCCTGAGAGCCTCTATGTAGCTCAAATGTGGCCACTTTCTAAGTCAAACTCAGCATATAAACACATTACCTTCCCACCTGCATATGATATGACTCCCAGGGAAGACCTCCCTGTCACTGAGAGATTACTACCAATCCCAGCTGGTAATGCAATGAGAAAAAGACCTTGAGTAAGAGAGTAAAGAAAAATGAGTTGATTTGGTCAAGAGACTTCAAAATGTGTCAGAAGGTTATCAGAGGGGTTACATTTATGTCTCAGCAGGATCCCAGAAGCAGCCAAATAAATACAATCCAGGGTAATGCTGCTTTTGTGGGCTACAGAGATACACAGGTTCTACAGTCATGGCAGATGACTCTGGAGTTCAGTGCCTTGCCAGTGGGCCCTACTATGGAATTTGTTCTCCTCAGTGGGAATGAGTTGGACTCAGGTGAGACTTCTCTACACATGCCTCTTCTGTCACATTTACTGAACTTGTGGTTGTCACTGGAGTTGGTGTATGCTCAGGAGACTTGAATCTCTGGCCTGTGCATGTGCCACTGGGCCCTGAGGCTCAGCAGAGTTGCAACACCTACTCTCTTATTCAATGGAATTACCCAGGTTTGCTGACAGGGAGGTGAGGATAGTCAACCATGACACCAGGGAACTGAGAGTGCCCACAACTCCAAGCAAGAGAATCACATCCATCAGCCATATGGGACCTAAGCTCCCTCTTGATTTATAGGTGGAGTGGACATCACCATCCCAGGGTCCTCAGGATGGAGGAAGAAAATATGGATTAGAGTGGACTTCCTGGTATTCTATTATAGAACTATTGTGACTCTAGCAATGGAAGAAATTACACCATTGATATGGAGACAGTGGCCATGGGAGTTGCTGGGGGCAGGGAGAGGGAAGAAAAGGTGTGATATGAGGGGATTTCTGGGACTTGGAGTTGTCTTGAATGATATTGCTGGATCAGTTGCAGGACATTATATATCCTTCCATAACCCAATGAATGGACTGGGGAGAGTATAAACTACAATGTAAACTATAATCCATGTGGTGTAGCAGTGCTCCAAAATGTATTCATCAAATGCAAAGAATGTTGCACACTGATGAAAGAGGTTGTTGACATGGGAGGAGTGGGGGGTGGAGAGTCAGGTATATGGAAAACTCACATTTTTAATGTAACATTTTGTGTGATATGAGTATCTTTTTAAAAAATTCAATAAAAAAGAAAGAATTTTGAACCAAAAAAAAAAGATGATACAGTGTGAGCATAAAGAACAATTTGAAAGGCTGTAAAGAAAAGGACATATTGTATAGAAATGAAGGACAAAATAGAATAGATTAAAAATACATCAATGTCATATAATAAAAGATTTGATTTGGCTGAGGACAGAATTAGTGAAATAGATGGCAGAGCATCTGAACTTAAAAAGACAGAACAGAAAGTGAAAAGAATTGAGAAGATTGAACATGGTTTCCAGGAACTGTACAATAGCATGAAACACACAAACAAACACATTATAGGATTCCAAGAAGAAGAGAACAGAGAATGGAGAAAGACTTTTTATGGAAATAATGGCTGAAAAATTTCCAAACCTTATGCAAGACATAAATATCAATATTCCAGAATTAAAACATACCTTAAACAGAATAAATCTGAATATATTTAATCTGAGACATATTCTATTTAGAATTTAAAATGCAAGAAATAAAGAGGTTTCATAGAGCAGCAAGAGAAAAGCAATTTATCACTTACACGGAAGCCTTATTAAGTCTAAGGGCTGATGTCTCCACAGAAACAATGGAGATAAGGAAACAGTGACATGATATTTTTAAGGTACTGAAAGAAAAAGTTTCCAGCCAAGAATTCTGTCTCCAGCAAAACTATCCTTAAGAAATATTGAAAGCCTTCACACACAAAGAAAATCTGAGAGTATGTCACCAAGAGACTGGTTCTACAAAACATACTACAGTGTATGTTACAGGCTGAAAGGAAACAACAAGGGTGAGAGACTTGGAGAAGAGTTTAGTAATGAAGATAGTAAATAAGGGTTCTGGAAGGGTTAAAAGACAGAAAATAGTAAGATATGGCAACAGAAATCCAAGGGATAAAATGGACAAGATAAGTAAAGCTTTATAGTAATATTGAATGTTAATGTACTGAACTTCTCAATCAAAAGTCATAGAATGACAGAATGGATTAAAAATATGAGCCATCTGCTTTTTGACTGCAATGGTTCACTTTATTATTATTATTATTTTTTAGTTTTTTAAGGAAACTGGGGATTGGACCCATAACCTTATACATATGAAACAGGCACTCATCCACTGATCTACACCCACTCCCCCAAAGACTCACTTTAGACACAAGGACACAATCAGCCTGGAAGTGAAAGTTCGGAAGGAGCTATTCCATGCAAGTAGTAATCAAAAAAGATCTGGAGTAACGACATTAATATCAGACAAAATAGATTCTAAGTGCAAAGCTGTTACAATGAATGGAGAAGGTAATTATATATTAATAAATGGGAAAAGTAAACAAGAAGAAATAACATTAATAAATATTTATGCACCTAACTTAGTTCCCCAAAGTATATGAGGCAAACACTGGCAAACCTGGAGGGAGAAATTGGTGTTTCTACTTTAAGAATTGAATAAAATACCTGGATAGAGAATAAATAAGGAAAAAGAGAGCTTGAATAATATGCTAAATCAAATAGATCTAATGTGTATTTATAGAACATTACATCCCGAAGCAACGTGATATACATTCTTCTCAAGTGCTCATTAACCTTTCTCCAGGATAGACTTTTTGTTGGGACATGAATCAGATCTGAATAAATTTACAAAGATTGAAATTAAAGAAAAGACTGTCTCTGATCATAATGGAATTAAGTTGGAAATTAATAACAAGTTAAAAAAAGGAAAATTCACTAATGCATTTAGATGAAACAATACACTCTTAAATAATCAGTGATTCAAAGGAGAAATTGCAAGCAAAGTCAGTAAATATCTCAAGATGAGTTAAAACAGAGACATAGCATATAAAAATTTATGACAGGGAAGCAGATGTGGCTCATACAACTGGGTTCCTGCCTACTACATGGGAGGTCATTGTTTCAGATCCCCATGCTTCCTAAGAAGACAGCAACCTGGCATGACAGGTGGGCATGGCAAGCTGACATAACAAGAGACACAAGAAGATAAAACATGTTGAGAGACACAAAAAAGTGTGAGCAGAGGTTCCTGGTGTCTCCTAAAGAACACAGTGAGCTGATGTGATGGGAAGGCATGGTGAGCTGATGCAACAAGATGATGCAACATGAAATGTGGGGAGGAAAAGCAGAATAAGAGACACAACCAAGCAGGGAGCAGAGGTGGCTCTAGCAATTAAGCACCTCCCTCCCACATCAGAGATCTGGGGTTTAGCTCCCAGTGCCTCCTATAGAATCAAGGATGATGAATGGGCACAGTAAGTGAAAAACAACAGGGGGTGGGGAGAAATACATAAATAAAGTAAATCTTAATAAAACTTATAATAGGGGAGCAGATACAGCCCAATTGTTTGAGTATCTGCTTCCCATGTATGAGGCCCTGAGTTCAATCTCCTGTACCTCCTAAAACAATTATGGCACTGTTCACAATGAAATTTATATCCTTCAATGTTTACTTTAAAAAAGAAGAAAGAGCTAAAATTAAAGACATAACTGTACATTTGGAGGAACTAGAAAACGAGCTGCAAACTAACCCAAAAACAAGTAGAAGAAAAGAAAAAATAAGATTAGAGCATGACTAAATAAAATGGCTAATAAAAATATACAAAAGAGAGAATCGACAGAATCAAAAGATGGTTCTTGGAGAAGATTAGCTAGTTTAAACAAAGGAAAAAGGCAGACGATGTAAGTAAATAAAATTAGCAATGAGAAGGGGGCATTAAAGCTACCTGAGCAGAAATTAAAATATCAAAAAAAGATAATATTAACTGTATGCAAACAAACCTGACAATGTTCATGAATTGGATGAGTTCCTAGAAATCCGTGAACAACACACACTGACCCTAGAGGAAATCAAAGACCTCAACAAGCCAATCAGAAGTAAAACAAATTTAACAGTCATCAGAAACCCCCCAAAATGAAAGGCCCAAGGCCAGTTGGCTTCACAGTGAATCCTGCTAATCATTCAAAGATGATCTACATACTGATCTTTCTCAACCTCTTCCAAAAGTTGAGCAGGAAGGAACATTACCAAACTCTGTCACTGAAGCCATCACCTCAATACTAAAGCCAGATAGAGATATTATGAAAAAAAAATTATAGACAAATATCTCTAATGAATATAGATGCAAAAATCTTCAAAAAAAAAATCTTCCTGACCAAGTTTAAAAGCACATTAAAATTATGCATCATGATAATATGTTGTTTTTTGTGTGTGAGGTACTGGTGCCAGGGATTGAATGTAGCACCCTGTATGTGGGAAACCAGTACTTAACCACTTAGTCATATTGGCTTCCCTGAGTTAGTTTTTTTTTTTTTTTCCATTTGTTTGCTTGTTTGTATTAATTTTAGGAGGACTGGGAAGTAAACATGTGGGAAGCAGAGACTCAACCATTTGACCAACATCCATTCCCTGATCATATGGGTTTTATAGCAGGTATGCAAGGATGATTCAATGTAAGAAAATCAGTGTATTACACCTCATTAATAAATTGAAGATAAAAAGCACTTGATTATTGCAATTGAGCTGAAAAGACTTTTCACAAAACACATCACTTCTTGATAAAAAAGTCTCTGAAACATAGCAGTAGAAGGAATCTTTATCAATAGGATAATGGCCCTATGTTAAAAAACCCAAGACAAACATGGTAGTGAATGGTGGAAGATCATTTTTTTCCCAATCTCATTGGGAAAAATAGTATTGTGCTAGATGTTCCAACTAGAGCAATTATGCAAGAAAACATACAAAAGGCACCCAAATAGGAAAGGAAGAACTAAAATGTTCACTATTCCCTGATGATATGGTCCTATCTTAGAATATCCTGAGAAATCCACCACCAAATTACTAGAACTAATAGACATTTTTAGCAAAGTGGCAGAATAAAAGATTAATATGCAAAAAGTCAATACAGTTTCTATATACTACCAAAGAGCAAACTGAGGAGGAAGGTAGGAAAAAAATTCCATTTACAAGAGTGACTAAAAGAATCAAACATTTAGGACTAACCAACCAAAAATATAAAGGGCCTGTATTCAAAGAACTACAAAACATTTTTAAAAGAAACCAAGGAAGTCTTCAATAAATTGAAGAACATTCCACGTTCATGTGTTGGAAGACTAAACATCACTTAGATGTCAATTTTATACCAACTGAACTATAGATTTAATGCAGTGCTGATGCAAGCCTAAAAACCTTTTTAGGGAAGCTGACTTGGCCCAGTGGTCAGGGTGTCCCTCTACCACATGGGAGGTCCGTGGTTCAAACCCCGGGCCTCCTTTACCTATATGGAACTGGCCCATACGCAGTGCTGATGCGCAAGGAGTGCTGTGCTGTATAAGGGAGCCCCATTCACAAGGAGTGCTCTCCATAAGGAGAGCCACCCAGCATGAAAGAGAGTTCAGCCTGCCCAGGAATGGCACTGCACACACGGAGAGCTGCCACAACAACAAGATGATGCAACAAAGAGAAACACAGATTCCAATGCTGCTGACAACAACAAAAGTGGATAAAGAAGAACACACAGCAAAATAGACACAGAGAAGAGACAACTGGGGGAGGGAAGGGGAGAGAAATAAAAAAGAAAACAACCAGTGTCCTAAAAAAAAAAAAAACCTTCTTAGCATAATTGCAAAAATCAATTATCAAATTTATCTGGAAGAACATGGGCCCCTGAATAACCAAAACTGTCTTAAACTAAAAGAATGAAGTTGAAGGACTCTCACATCGTGACTTTTGAAGCATATTTTTTACCTACAGTGGTTAAAAAAAAAAAAAAAGTGTGTACTGGTATAAAGATAGATTGATGGGGTCAAATCAAGAGTTCCAAAATAGATCCTCATATCTATGGTCAAGTGATTTTTGACAAGGCTGTGAAACAAACCCAGATGAATCAGAACAGCCTATTTAACAAATTGAGCTGGGGAAACTGGATAATCATATCTCAAAGAAAGGAAAGGATCCTATCTTACACCTTACACAAAAATAACTCAAAATAGGTCAAACTAAAAACTAGAATCATAAATCTCCTAGAAGAAAATGTAGGGAAACAACTTTTAGATCTTGTGTTAAGTGGTGGTTTCTTGGCCCTTCCACCCAAAACACAGGCAATGAAATAAAAAGCAGATTAAAAGGACTTAAGACTTCCTCAAAATTAAACATTTTTGCATTTCAAACAATTTCTCAAAGAAGTTAAAAGGCAGCATATTCAATGGGAGAAAAACCAACAAGGGTTTTATTGCCATGTTTTGTAAATAGATCACATAAGTCAATGACCAAAAAAACAACCAAATTTAAAAATGGGCAAAAGAATTGAATAGACATTTTTTCCAAAGAGGAAATACAGATGGCCAAAAGAGCACAGGAAAAGATGTTCAGCATCACTAGCTATTAGGGAAATGATAAAACTGCAATGTAATAATGCTTCATGCCGGACAGAATGGCCATTATTAAAAAGATAGAGAATTACAAGTGTTTGATAGGATGTGGAGAAATATGAACACTCCTTCACTGTTGATGGGAATGTAAATGGTGTTGGCTCTGTGGAGGATGATTTTGTGGTCCCTCAGGAAGCTAAATATAGAACTACTCTATGATCCAGCAATCCTACAACTAGGAATATATACAGAAGAACTGAAAGAAAGAATGCTAACAGATATTTGCACATCCGTGTTCATAGTGACATTACTCACATTTGCTAAAAGATGCAAAAAGCTTAAATGCCCATCAAACAATGAATGGATAAACAAAACGTGGTATAAACTTCAAGATAATACTCTTCACTTGTAAGAAGAAATGAAATCAGGATGCATGTGACAAAAAGGATTAACCTTGAGGATACTATGTTAAGTGAAATAAGGCAGAAACAAAAGGATGAATATTGTATGTTCTCACTGATATGGACTATTATTAGTAAGCTTATGCAATTACACTATAGAGTACAGGTTAGTAAGAGATAAAATGCTAGCTAAGAAGGGGGAGGTGATATGGAATGTATGCTAAAAGTTTAATAAAGTCAGTTGTAAATATGTTGCAATGGAGACAGTTGAAAGTAGCACATTATAATGACTATTACATACACTGCTTATTTATAACCTGTGATCGTAGATGAAAGATGTAGTCTAGGGAGGTTAATGCTAAGTGAAAGACAGCTATACGATAGTCTACTCGGTCATTTTGGTGGTAGATGACGATTCTTTTTAATAATATAAATACAAGAATATTCTTCAACTACAAGAGGTTAAGAATTTGGTGATAAATAAGAAAAATACAACTAATATAGACTATACTAATGAACAATATTGTAATGTTTTTGTAGGAAAGGCAAAGAAGGTACTATATCAATGCTAAAGGTAAAAAAAAAGAGTTTAGTTTTATGAGAGGTGAATATGATTAAACAGCTTTTTCTTCATCTCCTTCATTAAGAAGGAGATGTAGGTCATGTCATTTAACCAATCTCTGCTCATTTATGTATCCTTCTGAACACTGAAGAAATAATTGAGTTTGCTTTTAGGATTAAATATGATAAATGTGACCGGGCAGAAAATTTTTAGATTATTGCTTCCATAATTTGTTAAGCCGCCTTTGTATTTTATTTTATTTTTTGAAGTAGAGATAAAGTTAGAAGAAATCAATGAGGGAGTAGATGTAGCTCAAGTGGTTGGTTTCCTGCTTCCTATGTATGAGGTCCTGGATTCAATCCCTGTTACCTTCTAAAAACAAAATAAAAAACTGAAATAAACCAACTCTCATTGGAGAGTGGATGTAACTCAGTGGGTGAGGTCTTGCTTCCCATATAAGGTGTCCTGAGTTCAATCTCTGATAACTCTTGGGAAAAAAAAAAATCAGTGGTGGCGGGGTGACGTCATCAGCCAGCGCCGGAAGCCATACCCTGAAAACACCTCCGCAGATACTCTGGAGGACGGTGGAGACTGGAGAGGGGCTCCACGAATGCCGAATTGAAGAAAGAGAAAAGTATCAGGTAGGAAAGTTCTATCCGGGACTAACCGGTCCTCTTCGCTTCCCTCCCAGTGGGGGCCCTGCAAAGCTTCTGGGTTCTGCAGCAAGCCGCCTGGAAGCCTCTCACCGGGGAAAGAGGTTTTCGAGGAACTAACAGCAGTGAGTTGGGGCCCCGTGCGTATCCAGGCACAGAGACCCAGTGCTGAAAACAATTTGCTGTGGGGTGCTGGAAGCAAAAGGGCCCTCATTTGGGGGGGGGGGGGGGGTAGGGAATAAAATCTCAGATTGGCTGTGGTCGAGCGGTGCAGTCACTACATCCAGTTTGTGCGGGTTGAATTCCCTAAATGCAGAATGGACCTTTCTGAGGGTCCCACCTTTCCCCAATGACTCTCCGAGGCAGGATAACCTAGCGGGGAAGAAGCTTTAGGCAGAAAAGCCTCACAGAGAAAAATGGAGAGGGAGGATTAAACTGAACACCTGCTGGACTGCAGAGTTCCAGAAATGAAAAGTGTAAGGAAAATGGGGTGTGGAGAAGTAGGAGCCTGTGACCACCCCCACTCGAGAGGAAAATTCCACAGCCCCCTAACCGCCTATATCTCGCTTCTGTAACAAGCTTGCTCGACTGTAAACCTCATCTCAAGGCCTCCTCCTGTAAGAAAGTGTTGTCAGCCCCTGCCAAAAGACCAACCTGACCCAGACCCTTGTAAATAACAAGAACTCCCTGATGGCTTGTCTCCCCTGATAGAATTCCCAGCGCTTGATTAACCGCAAACACCTGCTTCTGTATGTGTTTGCTTGCTGAGCTATTCCCCCCACCCTGGACCTAAAAGCCTATATAAGCAAACTCCCCCCATGACTCGGGGCTGCTCTCCCTTCTGTGTAGGACAAGGCAGTCACCACATGGCTAATAAAGCTCTCAATTGGAACTGTATTCAGAGTCTGAGTCTGGGTGATATTGCTAGTCTGTAACAGGGGAACCGAGTGAGGAAGAGACTTTAAACAAATCATAGGAGCAGGGGACAAAATTCTATACAGAAACAAAGAGAACAGATGAAGATTCCTGAAGAAAGAAGAGAGGAAAAACTGACAAGTTACGGCAGGCTGTTATGTTTCTTGTATTGGGGAAAGGAGTGCTTATAAGAGATAGGAATTAAGTTAAGTTTCAGTTTGCTGATGTAGGGCTTAGCATAAAGGTCTCCATCTAGGGTCTGCGTAATTTATTTACCTCACCTCAGTTTGATCTGGCTGTCAGCCATTGAGAGTTGTGATAAAAATTTAAGGTGTTGAACCCGTTTTCATTTACACCTAAAGCCTTGGGGTAATATTTGCTAGTTGTTTTCATGTTGGGCTCATAGATGGTCATGATGTCAGTTTTAACATGATCATAATTTTTAGGTCATCCCAGACATAAATCATTTGCTGGGTCACAAGTGGTTGGTGACACACATTCAAATCTTTGGGAAAAACAGTCCACCAGGGAGATTATAACGAATACTATGAGTGATAAAAGGTCCAAATGTCCACCTCATAGTATATGCCTAAGCTGAGTTCCCATGTTTTGACCCAAATGAAATCAAAGTGATCAAAAGGAAGGCCTTACCTGTTTAAATCATGTAGTGCATTTAATTATTTCATTCACTTTTACCTTAACCTCCACAGAAGTATGTACCCAAATACAACAGGTGGTGTTGGCAATGACAAAAATGCCTCCTTGTGCAGCTAATAAATAACAAGTAATAAGTAACAAATCTAATGACTTGTTGTGCAGCTATAGCTTTAGCAGTAGATTCAGTAATTTCTCCTATTGTAAGTCTACTCCTGTTCTCATTTGTGTTAGCCCTAATCCAAGATAGCAGCAATCTGCCCAAAGAAGCAAACCCAGAATCATTACCTCCTTGGGTAAGTTCTCTTTCCCCTGAGACTGTAGCTTGAGGGGAGTAGTCCAATGAGAAGTTTCAGATTTATTATAAATTCCTAAAGGACTGTGAGGTGACCAAAGGCTTATTGCCCCGGCATTTTATCTACTATAAAGGTAACTTACAACCCAGTCAACTATCTGATAACATTTCCAAAATAAAAATATTGCCTGGGGAAATGGATGTGGCTGAAGTGATCAGGCTCCCATCTACCATATAGGAGGTCCAGGGTTTGATTCCCAGGGCTGCCTGTTGAAAGGCAAGCTGGCCATAATGGTGAGCTGGCATGAGTGGAGTGCTGAGAGCTGGCCCATACAGAGAGCTGGCCCAGCAAGATGATGCAACAGAAAAGGCACAGAGGAGAGACGATAAGAGATGCAGCAGACCAGGGAGCTAAGGTTGCACAAGAGTTTGAGCACATCTCTCTTCTGGAAGGTCCCAGGATCAATTCCCAGTGCCACCTAAAGAGAAGACAAGCAGACATAGAAGAACACACAGAGAGCAGACAGTGAATACAAGGCAATGGGGTGGGAGGGAAATGAATAGATGAAATAAATCTTAGAAAAAAATTTTTTAAAATTATTGTCTGGCAGAACAATGTAAATACAGCCAATGTGATGTTGTTTGTAGATTTATTAGTAGGAATACTATCATTTGTCCTTAGTATCCAAGGGTCTGTCTTATTGAGACTATGAATGAAAAGCTTACCAGAATTTATTTGTATTGTGAATATTTTGCAGATCCAGTAACCTAAACCTGAAAGTGGACATGCATTGTTAATATAACTTGTAGTTTGTGGAAGTATGTGGACTATTACGGCAAGTTTTCCAGATTCTTCTGTGATATCTTTATAATTCTCTCAATCAGTTGTGTTTATTATGTGGTTTACACTGAGCAAAAACAGGTACTTTCCTTCCAATGCACTTTAAAGACCAATTCTTGAGACACTGGGTGTCCAAGTGAGAGAGTTTATTTGCTAGGCAAGCAAAGAGATCATTGGTCTAGCAAGGGCCCAAAAATCTGCCTCCTTGATTTTGAGGAGTTTAGGGTTTTTATGGTTTCAAACAGGGGAGGTTTGGAGTGGTTGTAATCACAATAGTAAATATACACAAACCTAGTTTTCAAATAACCATAAACAAAAGTAAGATCAGACTGTCATAATCATCACAATAGTATGTGTACACAAGGGTGTGCCTTATTTGAAATAACCATAAAGAAGGGTGAGGTTGACCTAGCCAGTTTCAGTAATTTCAGGTATTAGCTTTGGACTATTCTATAATATAGTGAAAAAATAAGGGGAAAAAACATCTGCATAATGATTCAATAATCATAAATTTAAGCTAGTTCTTAATTCTTGGTAACAAGATTCCAGGTCCAAGAAATTTTAAAGCAGAATAAAGAAGGCTTGGGTCTAGTATTCACATTTGATATGAACCAAATTGTGCAATTTGATCTGAAGAGACTGAACCATTTGGGATAAAAAAGAAATTTGTTATGGGTAGAACTGTGGGGTCCCTTGCAATGTGCATATATCAGGGTTTATGGTGACAATTCAAACAGTCTATAATGTTACATTCCTTTGAAAAGTCCTTGTAGAAACAGACAATGACATTGTCTTTCCAAAGGTAGAGTCTATGTGAGTTCTTGTTTATGCTAGCATTTGATCTGTTACCTTGGGATTAAGTAGTCTATTGTGTCACATTGTCTAGTTCCCATTCTGGCTAGTTGGATTTTTAACTCTCCAAAATTAGTCCAGGAGTCTGATAGAACATTTTTTTTTTGTTGAGTAAAGTGGACCCATGGCTCAACACCCTGTAATACATTTGCATTACCAGAAGTTAGGAATACTTGGCAGAGTTCCTTTTAATCAGGATCTAGGGCTGTATTTGTATGTGTCATTTCCAGTAGATCCATTATCCTGGTGTCAGATTATGATTAATGGAGTGTCTGTCATGTGGGATAGGAAAAGTGTCCTTCATTTGTTGAAGGTAATCTTTGGCATAATGCATTAAGGATTTACGAATTGGGTCATGTCATTGTGCAACAGTGTTCTCAATTTATTCCCAGAGATAGGTCTGCCAGGGAAAACTTCATATGGGGAGAATTTGAATTTCCTAAAATAAATGCTATGAATAAACAGAGGGCCTAAGGTAAAATTTTGGGCCTGTAAAGGCTAGGTTCTTCAGTTAATTTAAACAGCATTAATTTAAGTTTATAATTATGCCTGTTTTACTAATGGCAGTTTTTGCATGAAAATATGCAAGTGCATTTTTAAAATATTCACGCTCAGTCCTTTTTGTGTAAACCTTTATCTTAATAATAGTAACTGCATATGGAAATAAAATGACAGAAAGGAGATAACTTACTTGTCCACAATTTTCAACTGGCATACCAGATGTGAGGAACCCTCTTTGCTTCCAGAGCATGATGAAATCACTGTAGACCAGGGGCTCTAAACCAGGGTCTGTGGAGATTTCAGGAGCAGGTTTTCAGGGGCTCTGTGAGTTTGAATTAAAAATTATAATTTAAAGACATGCTGATGTTGTGTCATAAAATTATGTGCCGCTACATTCTGAGTAGGGGTCCATATTGTTCACCTGACTGGCAAAGGCGTCCTTGGAACAAAAATGGTTAAGAACCCCTGTTATACCTGTTCACTGAATTTTCTTCTGATGGAAAGCAGGGTTGGGTAAGGGTACAGAGTTCATCCTTTTTGGTGGAAGAAAATTGTGGATGGCTGCCTTATGCAGTCAGTGTGTGCTTGATAGTAAAGTATACACACTCTAGAACAATAAAATTTTTTCTTGTTTCTTCGGCACAAATATAGTCACAATGGTGACTCAGAAAATATTGGTAGATTTCCATTCCTCTTAGATATACAGATTAATAAGAAACTTTTTGCTATAGGTGCTTTAGAGTACTTGCCCAGGACAACCAAAATCCATAAAAGTGTGACATATCTTTGAAAAAGCAGAAAGGTTGGTTTTCAGAGTTTTAGAAGGAAGTGAATGACATAAGGTGTGCATTGAGTAGATTTATCTTAACTAACATCTGTGTTAATCTAATTTTGTCTTTTGAATTACAGGACTGATGCTGTTACAACTACATTAAAAGAGAGTTTGCCAACAAAGTGCTGGTTTTTCTAGAGAGAAAGAAGCTCTGAACTACACTTGTGATGAAAGCCTCATTAAGACTTCGTTTCCTTGCATTCTCAGTTCATTTGGATTCTCATGAATAAGGGAGAGGATTTTAACCAGGTGGGAGAGTACTCATTTATTTTGTAAATGATGTACCTTTTAATCAGAATGTGTTATTTACTTTTTGTAAATGATTTACTTTTTAATCAGAATGTGTTATTTACAGGCAGTTGGATAAAGGCAATTTGAGGTCAGGTAAAGTTATTGTGGATATCTAATATTTCTGGATTTATAATTATTTGCTTATTTCCAAAGGGAGACTTTTTTAATATATTACCACTCAAGGAAGGATTTTATGCATTTAGACCAGGGGAGTGACCAAAATATGAACAAACAAATGAATAATAGTACAGTGAAAAATTATATGAGTGACCTGAAGGAATAGTAGAATTTTAATATAGGCTATAGGAAGGGCAAAGGATACTTTTGGTTGGGGTTCAGTGATGAGATCTCTCAGGAAATGACAAAACAAAGACTAAAAGAACATGAGGATGATGTGGGAAGTTTTTAGAGATTTCCACAGAAATGAAGGGTGGTTATAGTGTTCAGTGCTGAAATAATAACTAATATAAATGTATTTGAATGTTCCTGAGAAATGAATTCTTATTCAATCCTTGGGTGTCTGGAGAAGTCCTAACTTAAAATTACTTAATTTGAAGGAAATACTTTGTTAAAGTGGCATATCTTGATTATATTCACCTTGGGTGACATCTAGGTTAATCGGAGAGTTAGCTCTAGAAAAAGAATTTATTTTAGATTTGTGGGCTCCTGGTGGTATTATTGTTTTGAGTTATGTTGGATTTTTTGTCTTTACCTATGAAAATAGAGATGTGCACTCAGTTTTGAGCCAACAGTGGAGTAAATTAAAGCAGTTGAATAGATGTGTGATTGTCATGATAGTGTACAGAAGTGGGAGAGAAAGGGGGCTACGTACAATTCAGCCTTGAGATGGTCTAATAATGCCGTTTGAGTATGGCCATGTAGAACACAAGAAGGAATACACTTGGGACTGAACTGTCAGAGAAGTCTAGGAAAAAGAAAGTTCCCAAAAGGTCCAATTCTTTACTTCCAAGTTATAGACTAAAGCACACACACTGGATTTATTCATGGGGAACTTATTGGAGATGGTAGCATGATTTACTTAAGAGGAAGCCTGTCATGCTACTAACTTTTTTTTTTTTTAAGATTTCCTTCCTTCCTTCCTTCCTTCCTTCCTTCCTCCCTCCCTCCCTCCCTCCTTCATCTCCCCTTCCAACCCTCCACCTTGGTTGTCTGTTCTCTGTGTCTATTTGCTGCATCTTCTTTGTCTGCTTCTGTTGTTGTCAGCGGCATGGGAATCTGTGTCTCTTTTTGTTCTGTCATCTTGTGTCAGCTCTCTGTGTGTGCGGTGCCATTCCTGGGCAGGCTGCACTTTCTTTCGCACTGGGCAGCTCTCTTATGGGGCACACTCCTTGCACATGGGGCTCCCCTACTTGGGGGACACCCCTTCGTGGCAGGGCACTCCTTGCATTCATCAGCACTGCACATGGGCCAACTGCACACAGGTCAAGGAGGCCTGGGGTTTGAACCGCGGACCTCCCATGTGGTAGGTGGATGCCCTAACCACTGGGCCAAGTCTGCTTCCCCTAACTCATTCTTTAAGGTGTGTGAGTAAAGCATAAAAGTGCTTATGTAGATTGACTATGAAAGAAGGAAAATGAGATCAGGCACAAGAGATGAAATAGACACAAGGGGCATTTTGGTTCATAAAAGAAACAATAAGGTTAAATGATGAGGTGACTGAGTGTGATAAGGGAGAGCAGTTGCTAGTAATGTCTTCAAAAAGGAACAGGGAAGCCTGTAATTCTCTTGGTGATATTCAACTTAAAAGAGGTGACAAGGTTCTTCAGTGAGAGAGGAGTAACTAATGGGTATGAATGCAGGAATAACTGTAGACATCATGGTGCCAAGTTGAGGTGATTTTTAAAAATGACATCATTCACCTAGTTATTATGGGGTTAATCTCCTCTGGTAAAAGTAATATGAAATGTGAGAATATATGGATTCAAGCTATGGGACTTGAAGTGATTATGGGAGATGGAAGAATGACTCAATTATCAAGATATAGTCTTTTTCCCAGATATATTTGAAAGCACTAAGAGTTGTGATTGTGTATTAGTCATAAGTGAGAGCTTAGTAATGTGCTGTGTCACATGCAGTAATAAACATGACAGAAAATTAAAGTCACTTCCTATGTGGGCAGATATGGACAATAGTAAGTTATCTATTGACACATTGGGTAAATACAATGACATCAGAAATGTTCTTGGAAAAAGAACTTGACCAAAAGGGGGAAAATGTAAAAGACAAATGAGTTTATATGGCCAAGAGACTTCAAAGTGGGTTGGGAGGTCATTGCAGAGGTTATGATTATGCATGTCTCAGCAGGATCTCAATTACTGTCAAAATAGCTACTTTTCCAACTAGCAGGGCTCCTTGGGTCTCTGAAGACATCCAGACACTATAGTCAGGTCAGATAGATCAGGAGTTTGGTGCCTTGCCAATGTGCCCTACTTTGGAATTTATGCTCCCCAAGGTGATAGAGTTGGACTTAGTTGTGATTTCCCTACACATGGTTCTTCTGTTCTTGAATTTGAACCTATAATTAGTATTAGAGTTGGTAGGTGTACATCCAAGAGACTTAAATCTTTGGGCTGTCTTTGTGCCAGCTGGGCCCTGAATCTCAATGGAGTTGCAACATTTACTCTCCAGTTCATTGGACCCACCTAGGACAACTAACAAGGAGGTGAGAATGGACAATTTCCATATCAAAGAACCAAGAAAGTTTATAGCTACGAGCAAGAGATTTCCATTCATCAGCCCTAATGTATCATAGCCCTCTCTTTTTTTGTCTTTTTTTCTAACGTTACATTTAAAAAATATGAGGTCCCCACACACCTTCCACCCCCTTCATCCCACTCCTCCCCCCATAACAACAACCTCCTCCATCATCATGAGACATTCATTGCACTTGGTGAATACATCTGAGCAGTGCTGCACCTCATGGTCAATGGTCCACACCATAGCACACAGCCCACCCAGTGGACCATGGGAGGACATACAATGTCCAGTAACTGTCCCTGCAGCACCACCCAGGCCAACTCCAACACCCAAAAATGCCCCCATATCACATCTCTTCCTCCCATTCCCTTCCCCCCGCAGCCACTGTGGCCAATTTCTCCACACCAATTCCATGTTTTCTTTGATTACTAATCACATTACTTCATGAATAGAATATCAGTAAGTCCATCTAATCCATACTCTATTCCTCCATCCTGTGGACCTTGGAATGGTTGTGTCCACTTGACATCTATATCAAGAGGGGGCTTAGATTCCACATGGATGCTGGATGCAATTCTCCTGCTTTCAGTTGTTGGCACTCTTGGCTCCCTGGTGTGGTGGTTGACATTCTTCAACTCCATGTAGCTGAGTGTGGTAAGTCCTATAAACCAGAGAGTAGGAGTTGCAAATCTGCTGAGGCTCAGGGCCTGGCTGTCTCATGGTCAGTCCAGAGATTTGGGTCCCCTGGGTATACACTAAACCCCAGCACCAACTACAGATCCGGTAAAAGTAACAGGAGAGCCTTATGGAAAAAGATCACATCTGAGTCCAGCTCCATCACACAGAAACACAAACTCCAAAGTAGGGCCGACTGACATGGCACTGAACTCCATCTGCCATGACCATAGAACCTGTGGGTCTCTGTAGCCCTCAGAAGAACCAATACCTGGGGTTGTATCTACTTTACCTGTCTCTGGGACTCTGCTGAGGTGTGCATAAGGGCAACCCATCTGATAACCTCCTGCCTCTTTTTGGAGACACATAGCCATATAAACTCATTTGTCCTTTCCATTTCCCCCTTTTCTTCAGGTCAAAAAGCATTTATAACTCCTGGTATTATATGTAGACTGAGATATTCTGCTGGTCCGAGTTGACCCTTTTATTCAAGGTCATTTTCTAGTTGCATCATCAGCTGGTACTTGGTAGTAATCCCTCTGCACCAGGGAGGCTCATCCCCAGGAGTCATGTCCCACTCTGAGGGGAAGGCAACACATTTACATGCTGAGTTTGGCTTTGAGACTGGCCACATTTGAGCAACATGGAGGCTCTCAGGAGGTAACTCTTAGGCACACTGCAGCTCTAGGCCTTGTTCTTATATCAGGTGTACAAGCTCACAAGCATAGTCATTAGTATCAAGGGCTGATTGTTGGCCCTTCCTTCTCTTTTGGTCTTTGCCATTGCACTTGGGGGATTGTTGCTGTTCCTTTAGGGACTGTGATAGAGCTCCCCTGGCTAGGAACTCAGCACTCCCTCAGTTGTTGTTTTTAGTGTAATCACTATGAAAATATCCAAACATTTTTATGTACCCTGGATATATGTCCTGGAGAACTCCCTGCCAACCATGTGTCCCCTGTCAATAACATCCCAAACCAGTTTCCTCCCCTGCCATTGTTGAACCTCTCTATGATCCTAAACTTCTTCAAAGATGAAGCACAATATATTGCCAGGTTCCATTAATAGTAAAATGGAATATAGTGGTGAGTTTAAAGGTTAGATATAGAATACATATTAATTTAGAAAAATTAAGGTAAAAATTAATTGGGGTATCAAAAAGTTTTAAAATGCAAAAGCTTTGTTGTTGATGTTTGGCCTTCCATCACTGCAGTAAGTGTTACCCTGTGTGCAAATTGACAAGGCAATTTCTGTCTTTTCCTCAGTGTCTACATCCTCTTGTTTCCCTTTTTTACATAATTATTAAGCTTATCTTCACAAATGTTTTATTTTTTTAATTTTTTAAAAAAGATTTATTTATTTATTTAATTCTCTCCCCTCCCCCGGGGGTCTGTTCTCTGTGTCTATTTGCTGCGTCTTGTTTCTTTGTCTGCTTCTGTTGTCGTCAGCAGCACGGGAAGTGTGGGCGGCGCCATTCCTGGGCAGGCTGCACTTTCTTTCGTGCTGGGCGGCTCTCCTTACGGGTGCACTCCTTGCTCGTGGGGCTCCCCCACGCGGGGGACACCCCTGCGTGGCAGGGCACTCCTTGTGCACATCAGCACTGCGCATGGGCCAGCTCCACACAGGTCAAGGAGGCCCAGGGTTCGAACCGCGGACCTCCCATGTGGTAGACGGACGCCCTAACCACTGGGCCAAGTCCATTTCCCACAAATGTTTTAGATCATAGTAATTCATGTATACAATATACAGTACTCCCACATATCCAACACAAAACCCTTTTCCCTTCCACAGCAATAATCTTTTCACATATTCATATTATATTTACTGAAACTGATGTACAGATATTGAGACAATAGCTTTCAAACAAGGTAACATTTGGGCTTACATTGTGGTTTATATTTTAGACTATACAATATTCTTAATTTTTAGTTATCTTAAGTTTTACATTATGATTTACATTTTAGCCATTCAGCCCCTATATATATTTGGTGTAATTTAACATGTCTTATATCCATCCTTGCATAATCTTGTTCAACACTTCTATTACCCACACACTTACATGGATTCCATCTATTCAATACCTCTTTCCTAAAGTCGCAGGTTATAAGATCAGTGCGCAAAAATCAGTAGCATTTCTGTACACCAATAATGAGCAGGATCAGGAGGAAATCAAGAAACAAATACCATTCACAATAGTAAATAAAAAAATCAAATACTTAGGAATAAATTTAACTAAAGAGGTAAAGAACTTATACACTGAGAACTATACAAGATTGTTCAAGGAAATCAAAGAAGACCTAAATAAATGGAAGTCTATTCCTTGTTCATGGATAGGAAGACTGAATATTATTAAGATGTCTATCCTACCAAAACTGATCTACACCTTCAATGCAATCCCAATAAAAATCAACACAGCCTTCTTTAAGGAACGAGAAAAACTAACTATCAAATTTATTTGGAAAGGAAAGAGACCCCGAATAGCCAAAGACATACTGAAAAAGAAAAACAAAATTGGAGGAATCACACTACCTGACTTCAAAACATACTACAAAGCTACGGTGGTGAAAACAGCATGTTATTGGCATAAGGAGAGACACACAGACCAATGGAATTGAATTGAAAGCTCTGATATAGAACCTCACATATATAGCCACATAATATTCGATAAAGCCACCAAACCCTCTCAACTGGGAGAGAGTGGCCTATTCAACAAATGGTGTCTGGAGAACTGGATAGCCATATGTAGAAGAATGAAAGAGGATTACCATCTCACACCTTATACAAAGATCAACTCAAGATGGATCAAAGACCTAAATATAAGAGCCAAGACCATAAAAACCTTAGAAAGCAGTGTAGGGAAACATCTACAGGACCTTGTAATAGGAAATGGATTTATGAATATCTCACCAAAAGCACGAGCAGCAAAAGAACTAATAGATAAATGGGACTTCCTCAAAATTAAAGCCTTCTGCTCCTCAAAGGAGTTTGTCATTAAAGTAAAAAGGGAGCCCACACAGTGGGAGAAAATATTTGGCAACCATATATCTGATAAGAAACTTATAACTTGCATATACAAAGAACTCCTATATCTTGAAAATAAAAAGATAAACAACCCATTTAAAAAATGGGAAAAACTCTTAAACAGACACTTCTCCAAAGAAGAAATACAAATGGCTAAAAAGCACATGAAAAAATGTTCCAAATCTCTAGCTATCAGGGAAATGCAAATCAAAACCACAATGAGATACCATCTTACACCCATAAGATTGGCAGCTATGAAAAAAACAGAAGAATACAAGTGCTGGAGAGGATGTGAAGAAAGGGGAACACTCATCCACTGCTGGTGGGAATGCAGAAGGATCCAACCATTCTGGAGGACAGTATGGCGGTTTCTCAAAAAACTAGCCATAGATTTGCCATATGACCCAGCAATACCACTGCTGGGTATATACCCAGCAGAACTGAAAACAAGGACACAAACCGATATATGTACACCAATGTTCATAGCAGCATCATTCACTATTGCCAAAAGTTGGAATCAACCCAAATGCCCATCAACAGATGAGTGGATCAATAAAATGTGGTATATACACACAATGGAATACTACTCGGCTGTAAGAACAAACACACTACAAACACATGTGATAACATGGATGAATCTTGAGAACCTTATGTTGAGTGAAGCAACCCAGACATTGAAGGACAAATACTACATGACCTCAATGATATGAAATAACCAAGCTGCCCTAGATAGCAAGAGACTGAATGATAGGCTTACAGGAAATCGGAGGGTGGAGGAAGGATGTGAGCCGATGTCTGCAGGGGTGGAATTTAAGACGAGATGGTGGTAAGTATGAACACAAAGAAGAGATAAAATGGGGGTAAGGGGTTGCCTTTGTTTGGGGCTTTGCGGGTTTGAGGGTGGCTGGGGATGGGCGGCTGGGTAATATTGCCCAAAAGTGGGGGGAAGGAGGGGTAGCATACGAACACAGGAGAGTGTCGGGTGTTGGTAGAGAGTAAAATGCCAAGAAAATCATATCAAAATATAATAAAGAGGGTTACCTGTTTAGAATGCTCGGAGGGGAGGGTCTGATGCAGGATGGGCTCCTGGGGAATGTCTAAATGCTCATTCTGCCAGAGTGGGTGACACCATGGGGTAGAAACCCAAGTAGTGAGAGTGGGGGTGGACCCACATCCTGGGGAGGACTAATGCCATCAAATAGAGGGAACTGTATCCCTTGAGAGAAAGGGTGGCTCCCAGGGCATTGGGGCAGTTGAGCAAGTTAGGCCCTGAACACTATTCCATCTGTCTCTGGAAGTGGCTCCTCGGGAAACGGAGGTTGGCTGTCACTGTGGGCACCAAGGTGGAAGGGAAAATGGACGTTAAATGTGTGGAACCAAGGTAAATGGGGGGTAAAAGAGGAGTTTCGTGAGAGTACACAAGGATGGATATAAAACATGTAATATTACATCATAACATATAGGAGATGACAGACTGATAATGTAAACCATAATGTAAAACATAGGATAACTAAGAATTTAAAAAACTGTGTATCCTAAAGTATGCACCACAATGTAAGCACAGATGTCACCTTGTTTGAAAGCTATTGTCTCAGACTCTGTATATCATGTTAAGTAAATATGATGTGAATAGGGTGTAAGAGTATCGCTGTGGAAGGGAAAAGGTTTTGTGGTGGATGTGTGGGAGTGCTGTATATTATATATATGCACTGCTGTGGTCTAGGGCTCCTGTGAAGAGAAGTTCAATAATTAGAGGAAAAAAAAGAAAAAAGAAAAAGATAGGATGTAGAATTTTTTCCAAGTCAACACATATTCTTTAACCTTTAAACCCATCGCTATATGCCATTTCCTAGTAAGGGACCCTGACATTATATTGGGCTTCAAATTTCAGGGAGTTCTGGATCTCAGAGTGGTTCAATAATGGCAACGGAGGAATACTGGTATAGGATACCATTGACAGGTGATATATGGCTGACAGGGAGCTGTACAGAACATATGTCCAGGGTGCATGGTAATGTTTGGATATACTCATAGTGGCAACAATTAAAAACCACAGCAGGGGGTTACTGGGTTCCTGGCCAGTGGTGCTCTGTCATGGTCCCTAGGGGAGCAGCGACAGTCTCCCAGGTGCAGCGGCGGGGACTGGGAGGGAGGGAGGGTTCAACAGTGAGCTCCTGACGCTAATGACTATGCTTGTGAGCTGATAAGCCTAAAATAAGAACAAGGCCTAGAGCAGCATTGTACCTGGGAATTTCCTCCTGTCAGCCTTCATGTTACTCAAATGTGGCCAGTCTTGAAGCCAAACTCAGCATGTAAATGCAATGCCTTCCCCCCAGCGTGGGACATGACACCCGGGGATGAGCCTCCCTGGCACCGAGGGACCACTATCAACTACCAACTGATGATGCAACGGGAAAATGACCTTATACAGAAGGTTCAATGCAGATCAGCAGAATATCCCTGTCTACATAAAATAACATGACTTTAAAAGGCTGTTTGACCTAATGTAAGGGGGAAAAGGAAAGGAGAAATGAGTTTGTATGGCTATGAGTCTCTAAAAAAGAGTCTGGAGGCTGTCAGAAGGATTTCCCTTATGCACAACTGAGCAGAGTCTGAGAGACAGATAAAGCAGATACAACCCCCAGGTATTGGTTCCTTTCAGGGCTAGAGAGACCCATGGGAGTTATGGTCATGGCAGATGGGGTTAACTACCAGGTCAGATGGCCCCTCTTTGGAACTGGTGTTTATGTGTGATGAATCTGGACTCAGATGGGATCTCTCTTCATAAGACTTTCATGCTAATGTGCTGGAGTTGCAGTTAGTGTTGGGGTCTAAGATATATTTAGGGGATTTGAATCTCTGGACTGATAATGCGATAGCCAGGTCCTGAGCCTCAACAGACTCCAGCACCTACAATCTGATTTATTGGACTCACCTCACTCAGCTAAGATGGAGTTGAAGAAGGACAACCACCACACCATGGAGCCTAGAGTGATTACAACTGAAAGTGGGAGGATTGCATTCAGCATCCACGTGGAATCTGAGCCTCCTCTTGACATGGAGGTGCAATGGACACAACCAATCCAATGTCCACATAGAAGAGGTGGCATTGGATTGGGAAAAGTTGACATGGTGGCTGATGGGTATGGGGAAAGGCAGGAAGAGATGAGAGGTGGAGGCGTCTTTGGGACATGGAGCTGCCCTGGATGGTGCTTCAGGGGCAATCACTGGACATTGTAAATCCTCACAGGGCCCACTGGATGGAATGGGGGAGAGTATGGGCCATGATGTGGACCATTGACCATGAGGTGCAGAGGTGCCCAAAGATGTACTTACCAAATGCAATGGATGTGTCATGATGATGGGAATGAGTGTTGCTGGGGGGGGGGGGGGGGGGGGAGAGGTGGGGTGGGGGTGTGGGGTTGAATGGGACCTCATATATATATATTTTTTAATGTAATATTATTACAAAGTCAATTAAAAAAAAATACCTCTTTTCCCCTCCCCTTAGGGCCCACAGTGACAGTCAATCTTCATTGCTTGAAGAGCCATGTTCAGAGATACTTACAACAGCATTGAGGGCTTGACATGTTCAACTGCCCTAATGCATTGGGAGCCAGCATTTCTCTTGAGAGATACAATTCTCTCTATTTGAGAACATCAGTCCTTCCCAGGATGTGGGTATACCTTCACTCTCATTATATAGGTCTCTATCCAATGATATAACCCACTATGGCAAAATGAGCACTCACACACTCCCTAGGAGCCTGTCCTGCATCAGATTATCTCCTTTAAGCATCTTAAACTGGTAACCTTCCTTATTATATTTTTGAAAAGGTTTTCTCAGCCTTATACTTTCAATGAACACCTGACAATCTCCTATGTTCATATGTTGCCCCACCCTTCCCCCAATTTCTTGGGCAATATTATGCATCCTCCCATTCCAAGCCTCCCTCAAGCCCACAAAGCCCCACCCAGAGGTAACCCTATTCCCCCATTTTAAATATTTATGATTTTTCATTCTCTTGAAAGATTATCCCTTTCACTAATATGTAGTTTCCATCTTTGTCTCTCATAATCGTTTCATATTTAAAGTCTATTTTGTCTGATATTAATATAGCTGCTCCTGCCTTTTTTTGGTTATTGTTTGCTTGTAAGATTGTTTTCCAGCCATTCACTTTCAACCTCCTTGAATGCCTGGGTCTAAGATGTGTTTCTTGTAGACAGCATATACATGGGTCATATTTCCTTATCCAATCTTCCAGTCTGAATCTTTTGACAGGTGAGTTTAATCCATTGACATTCAGTGTTATTATTTTCAAGGAATTTTTGATGTTAGCCATATTTTCTTTGAACTTGTGTTTGTCATATTTTTTTGTTTTGTTTTTCCTGCTCTTTTTGTCTTTTTTGTTGCTCTTACACTCTCCTCCAACTCTGCCTCTCCTGTTTTTTCCTTTCTTCCTATAGAACTCCCTTTAGTATTTCTCGAAGGGCCGGGTTCTTGTTGGCATACTCTTTCAGTTTCTGTTTATCTGTGAATATTTTGAACTCTCCATCATTTTTGAATGCTAGCTTAGCTGGGTAGAGTATCCTTGGTTTGAAGCTATTTTCTTTTAGTACCTTGACTATATCATATGACTGCCTTTTTGCCTCCATGGTTTCAGGTGAGAAATCAGTACTTAATTGTATGGAGCCTCCCTTGTTTGTGATGGTTCTTTTTTCTCTTGCTGCTTTTAGAATTTTCTCTTTGTCTTGAACATAGGATAATTTGACAAGTATATGTCTTAGGTTAGGCCTGTTGGGAATTGTGGTGTTTGGGCTGTGTTATGCTTCCTGGACATGTACACCAATCTCCCTCAGTAGATTTGGGAAGTTTCACCCATTATTTCTGCCAACACCCCTTCTGACCCCTTTCCCTTCTCTTCTTCTGTGATGCCTATAATACGTATGTTTTTGTTTTTCACATTGTCATCCAGGTCCCTAAATCCCAGCTGGATTTTTTCTCTTTTTATCGCTCAATTCTACTAACTGTTTGATTTCAAATGTACTGTCTTTCACGCTGCTATTTCTCTCCTCTGCCTCTTCTAATCTGCTGCTATTTGCTTAGAGTGTATTTTTGATTCTTTCAACTGTGATGTTCATCACCATCATATCTTATCTTTTTTCGTATTTCTGCTATTTCCTTTCCAAGTGTTTTCTTCATATTGTTAATCTCTTCCTCTTCTTCATTTAGTTGGTCTCTGATATATCTTTTCAGATCTTTATTTACTTGTCCAATGTTCTGCTCCCCTTCCTGGTTTTTTTTTGTTCATTGGATTCGGCCATGTTTTCCTGATTATTGGTATGGTTTGTAGTTTTTGTTGCTGTCTGGTCATCATTTTATCTTGACAGGTTTAATCAGTTCCTTAGCTTCTTTGTCTAGTCTTGGGGATCAATTAGTTGTTGTTCATGCATAGGTGTTATGACTTCTCTTTGTCGTTTTGCTCTTCTTACTATATTTTCTTATTGCTGCCTAAGTTCACTTTGAAGGAAAATATTACAGCTAGGAAAACAAAATGAATAAGAAAAGAAAATGTATAAAGTAGTATTGGTAATAAAGAGCAACAATGTGAGATCTTGGAGAATGTACAGTAGACTCATGTAAGTTGTGTAGAGTTATAACAGTAAGTAGAATACCTATAATGAGACAGTCAGCCAAATATGGGAAGGAATATATTATGAATTAAAAGGCCAGTGTTTTCATGAGAGAGGGAAATAGAAAAGAAAGACAATAATATCAAGAGTGGATAAAAGACAGAAAACAGAACAAAGGTATTAGAAATAAAAGGTCAGACCATTTGGGGGCCAATGAAAGGGAGGTGGAATATAAGAGAAACAGTAGATGATGGAGGATAGCAAGATGTGGGAGCGAGGGGATAGTGTAGGTGGCCAAAATCAATACACACTGAAAAGAGGAAATGGAGGATGAGGAAACAGAGCAAATGTGAAGTGCTCTCTACAGCACCTATTATATAAAAAAATAAAAGAAGAAAGGAGAAAAAGAGAGAAAAGAAAAAAAGAGAAGAGTAAAAGGGGGAGCAAAGAAAAGGGAAGGAAATACGCAAGAAAATGAAAAAGAGAAAAAAAACTAAATAAATGAAAAAGAACCTTGGGGGCTTAAATGGGAGAAACACCAGGAGAGAATGCAATATTAGCAACCATGACAAAAAAAAAAAAAAAAAGAACCAACGTTTCAAGCTAGGAATCCTCTTTGCAGTTAAATAAAACACTTAGGGATCTAATCTTCCCCTTTATCCCTTCCTCACTTCTCTGTCTCCCAGGGCTGCAGGAAAGCTGCCTGAGAGGTCTGGTAGAGACACAAGTGGGCCATTGTTGAACCAACTCAACACAGAAGACTATGACTCTTTATTTCCAGTGTGAGAGCACCTGCACCTCACCAGAAACTCCCAACATGCAATTGGAAGCTTGGATAACACCTCCTATAGTCCCTCCCCCTTCAGTGTGCTAGGGAAGGTCTAATTGATTTTCTGACTCCACCTTGTCACAGACCAAGTTTCCTATCCCAGGACGTTTAGGTAAATTGGGGTCCTCAGCAGATTCACCTCTCCTTTCTTCCCAGACTCTCCCCAGGTCAGCTGGTACACTCCTCCAATCTCAAGGACAGAAAAAAGAACAACAACAAAAAAATGCAGAGGGTTAGGGTAATCAAGGGCCTCAGGTGGATTTCAGGGCATGGTGGATTCAGGAATGGGAAGTCCATGATATTGCAGACTCAAGGTGTGTGAGTCTCTGGAGTGTGGTCAACCAGGGTTTAGAGAATACAGACCTGGGAACCACTCATCTGGTTACCACAGGGATTGGCAACACTGCAGCACAACAGAGTTTTCAGGGATTGTCGCAGCCAGGTGCCAACCCTAAGGGGAGGGGTCCCACCCACAACTTCTGACCTTCATGTCAGAAACCCAAAATTCCACCTCCCACAAGAATCTCTTCTGTCACTGTCTCACCAAATGAACATCCAGACACCTCCTGCCTTGCAAGCCCCTGAAACAGCCTTCTCATGGTTTGGGGAACACCTCAGCACAGCAAAGACTTTAGGAATTGCCACAGCCAGGCTGCCAGCCCTAGGGGGAAGGGTCCCACCCACAACTTCTGACCTCCATGTAAGAGACCCAAAATTCTACCTCTTGCAAGAAACTCTTCTGTCACTGTCTCACCAAATCAACATCCAGACACCTCCTGCCCTGCAAGCACCCGAAACAGCCTTGTCCAGCAGGACTCCGACACTATTCAGCCACTTCTTTGCAGGAGAGATTATGAGGTGCACTCACTCAGATGCCATCTTGCCCCACCCACAGCCCTCTGTTAACTTGAAGTGGAATGAACATCACCATCCCAGAATCCTCAGGATTGGGGAATGAACTATGGACTAAAGTAGACTTACTGGTTTCTGCTTAGACCTATTGTGATCCTAGCAGTGGAAGGAATTATACCATTGATGTGGAGGCAGTGGCCACTGGAGGTTCTGAGGGATGGGAGAGGGAAAACAGGAGTAATAAAGGGGCATTTTTGAAACTTGGGAATTGTCCTGAATGACTTTGTAATGACAGAGCAAGCTAGTGTATATCTTGCCATAACCTACAGAATTGTGTGGGTGAGAGTGTAAATAAACTAGAATGTAAACTTTAATTCATGCGTATTGGCAGTGCTACAAAATGTGTTCCTCAATTGCAGTGAATGTACCACATTAATGAAGGACTTGCTAATGTGGGAAGATGTGGGATGTGTGGGGATTAGGGCATATGGGAATCACCCATTTTTTTATGTAATGTTTATGTAATCAAAATATCTGAAAAAAAAATTAGGTGCAATATGTTGGCATTTTGGGGACACTGGAATTGTTCTAAATGATGTTTCAGTGATGGATACAGGCCATTATATAACTGTGATAACTTACAAAAATGCATGGGAAAAAGTTTAAACTATAATGTAAACTATAATCCACACTTAGTGACAATATTCCAATATGTGTTCATCAATTGCAACAAATGTACCACACTAATGAAGGATGCTGTTATTGTCGGAAATTGCGGGAGAGGAGGGAGTGGAGCATATGGGAATCTCCTACTTTTTTTTAAGATTTATTTTTAATTTTATTTCTCTCCCCTTCCCCCACCCCAGTTGTCTGCTCTCTGTATCCATTTCTTTGTGTTCTTCTGTGTCTGTTTGTATTCTTGTCAGTGGCACCAGGAATCTTTGTCTCTTTTTGCTGTATCGTCTTGCTGTGTCAGCTCTCTGTGTGTGTGGTGCCACTCCTGGGTAGGCTGCACTTTTTTTCACATGGCATGGCTCTCCTTACAGGGTGCACTCATTGTGCATGGGGCTCCCTTTCACTGGGGACATCCCTGCATGGCACGGCACCCCTTGCGCACATCAGCACTGTGTGCGGGCCAGCCCACCACATGGGTCAGGAGGCCCTGGGTTTGAACCCTGGACCTCCCATGTGGTAGGTAGACACTCTATCAGTTGAGCCAAATCTGCTTCCCTCTCCTACATTTTTTATGTAACATTTATATGATCTAAGTATCTTTTACAAAATTAAAAATTAAAAAAAATATTCTCATGAAACATATGCTGAAATATGCATGTTTGGAATACATCTGGCAGTAAATATTACATAAGTTGGGAGATAATGTTTGGGAAGTATGTTTGAAGCAGACAAGTTAAGGAATCAATAGACAGATCTGGAACCTGGCAGAAAAACCACCACCATTTAACATGAGGAAATTGGTACTCCCAAGATGGCTGCTGGAAAAACGTGCAAGAATCCCATTCTGAACGAGATTTCCTTTGAAATCTGAATATCCAGGAGAATCCCTGGATATTCTCCAGGGACCTTATCATAGGTCCCTCCTGGGGGATTGATTGGTGGGGGAGTCAGTCAAAACAGCAAACAGCTGGGACTAACCCTGTCATTAGCAAAAGGGTGTGATAATGTTTCTAAATGGAAGTGCAAAGGCCAACTGACCCTCTCTTACCTTTTGACCCCTGTTCTTGCCTTCTGCCCACTGTTCTGGTCTTCTTCACCCCTCACCTAGATCAATACACAAGTAAACCTGGGAATTTATAATCTGTAATGGGGAATTGTAGTCTGTCAACCCTCTTTATCACTCTCCAGCCCCTTCCTCTTTATTGGGCTCCATGATCTGTTATTTTCTCCCATTTCTCTTCTGACCATTCCCCAATAAGTTACTAGCCTAACTAACCCAGTTTTCTCTTGAAATTAATTTCTTATAGCTTAGCCAAGAACATAGAGAAAATCTGACGGGTTCAGTGAAAAGGAGATTTCCTTGAACAGGTTTGCTGTTCATGTACGTAACTAACAAACTCTATGAAGAAGAAGTTTTGACAACAGTGAAGATCTGAATACTGAAATGAGAGGTGACATTCCATGTAATACCTAGGTGTGTTGTTATGTAACCCTTAAGATACTCAAAATTGGGATACAGGAAGAAAAAATTCAAACTCTAGCTGTGTCTTTCAGTGGTTATATAAATTTGTCATTTTACTTCACCTCTCTGAACCTTAATATAGGACATTTGTTAAAGGAGCAAATTAGCCTTTATCAGTTTGGGTACTGAGAAGATTAAATTTTTAAGATATGTAATTCTCCAAACATGTTGAATATAAGCACTTTCTTCCTGGAATGGAGATACAAATGATTAAGTTAATCTTGGTTCTGATCAACCTCATAATAATTATATATATATATATATATATATATATAAAATTTTCTTTTTTTCTTTTAATAACACATATTAAGTTTCTTACTTGATTTCCAAATATATTTGTCTGGGATGTAGAACTCAGTGTTGAGTGGGCTGCATTATACATATGGAAGAATAAAGATGTTTTAGGACAAATGTATCCAGAAGGTCAGGTTCATGGTAGAGCAGAGAGGGAAAATCCAAAAATCAGAAATGCATTTGAGAGAACCAATGCTATCACAAAAAAACCCAGTAATATTTATAATGAGAGATTCCAGTCTGCTCCCTCTTATGGTGAGGACCCAATTCCAGATGTGATTTTGGTAAGGGATACCTATGTTTTAGAATAAAAAATGAATTGAAAGTCTCCAGTGAACCAGACAGCATGTGTTGCAATTTTGTTGAGGCTCAGGGCCCAACTGTCACATGGACAGTCCAGAGAGTCAAGTCTCCTGAGCATACACTAACCCCAGCACCTACCACAGGTTCAGTAAGTGACAGAAGAGGCATGTGGAAAGAGGCCACATCTGAGCCCAACTCCATCACAGGAGCATAAGTTCCAAAGTAGGACCCACTGACAAGGCACTGAACATGATCTGTCATGACTGTAGAACCTGGGTGTCTCTGTAGCTCTCAGGAGCACCACTATTTGGAGTTGTATCTACTTTGGCTTTCTCTGAGATCCTGCTGAGATGTGCATAAATGTGATCCTCTGATGACCCTCTGACTCATTTCAAAGTCCCTTAACCATATAAACTCATTTGTCTTCACCATTTCCCTCTTTTAATCAAGTCTTTTTCTAGTTGCATCACCAGCTGGTGTTTGGTAGTAATCACTTGGCATTAGGGAGGCCCATCCTGGGAGTCATGTCCCATGCTGGGGGAAGGTAATGCATTTACATGCTGATTTTGACCTCAGCAAAGTTGTAACACCTGCTCTCTGGTTCATTGGACTTACCCAGGTCAGCTAACAGGGAGATGAGAATGGTCAACCAGCACACCAGGGAACTGAGAGTGTCTACAACTACAAGCAGGAGAATCCCTTCCAACAACCATGTGGGATCTAAGCACCCTCTTGATTTAGAGATGGAGTGGACATCAGGATGGAAGAATAAAATATGGGTTAGAGTGTACTTACTATATTGTACTATAGAATTGTGACTCTAGCAATGAAAGAAACTATCATTGATATGGTGACATTGGCTATGGGAGTTGGTAAGGGCAGGGAGAGGGAAGAAGAGGTGTGATAAGGGAACATTTTCAGGACTTGGAGTTGTGCTGAATGATATTACAAGGACAGATGCAGGACATTATGTATCCTGCCATAACCCACTGAATGGACTGAGAGAGTGTAAACTACAATTAAATAACCCATGCTGTTTAGCGGTGTTTCAAAGTAGATTCATCAAATGCAATGAATGTGTCACACTGATGAAAAAGGTTGTTGATATTGGTGGAATGTGAGTAGTGGGGAGTGGGAGTATTTAGGAACCTCATATTTTTACTGTAACCTTTTATGTGATCTAAATATCTTTATAAAAAGCTGTTACAAACAAAAAAGGAGTACAACTGGTATTATATTTTCAAAAAAAGTCTCTGAACATCAAGGGCTAATTAATACATGCAATTCATGGATTTTTATCTTTTTATCTATAATATGAAGATAATCATATCTTTAGTAGCCAGAGAAGACAAGATCTCCAACATCTTGACCTTGGGAAAGGAGCGTCCTTCCTTATTTCTTTTGAGCATACCGTATGTTCCATTTCATTTGGGCAGGAGATACTCCTAGATGAGAGTTTTGGCATTCATAATGGGGGGGGGGGGCCCTAGTAAATTGTGGTCAAGACTTGAATCTTAAGACTTCTTTCTGCATTCTCAGCTTTGTTTTCCTTCTGCTTATCTGGTTGCAAGTGAAAATCCAGAGGAAGATAGATGCCAGCCAAGGTTTTGGCAATGCAATCACATGTGAGTAGGTAATTCTTTTTTGCACCTCTGTTGCCAGCAGATGGGAAGATTTCTCCTATTGGTGTGAATATTCCAAGTGTATTCAGAAGTTATTCAAGGATCTTATCTTAAGTTTATATATGACTCTTTATTAATTATGGTAAGTTAGGTATGGATCTATGAGTAATCTTCCAAGGTAATTAGAAGAGTTGGTTAAAGCTACCATTAAGGCTGTGTATTCTCTGAGAAGATTACGGTTTTCTTTTTCTCACTCATGCATGGCCTCAATGAATAAATAATGAAGTCATGGATCATGTTAGTGCTTGAGATTGGCCTGGCCATATGATGAATAATGGTGACAGAGGTGAGTAAGAAGAGGTGTTTACAGTCAGAAGGGATGCTGAATTTTCAGCTGTGCATGCAGTCAGCTAAACATTACAGGTACTAGGGTGTAGGGGTAGATATATTAGTCAGAAGCACATGAGAAGTTTTGTAAATTAAATGAAATTAGAAATAATGTATTTGTTTCCTTCAATTTTAATTTTCTTAAACTTTCAATGGAATATATTTGTACATTTTGAAATATTTTCAAAAAAGATTTATTAAATCCCCCTCATTGTTCGCACACACTGTCTGTTCTCTGTGTCTCTTCATTGCATGCTCATCTGTTATTTAAAAGGGACCAGGAACTGAACCCAGGACCTCCCATGTGGGAGGGAGGCAACCGATGACTTGAGCCAACTCTTCTGCTGGTTGTGTCTCTCACTGTGTTTCCTATTTGTGTCTCTTCTTTGCATCATCTTGTTGCATCAGATTGCCATGCCAGGCCATCATATTGTCTCTTCATTGCATCATCTTGTGTCAGCACACTCTGCCAGCCCATAATGACAGCTTGTTGTCTTGCTCATCTTCTTTAGGGGGACACCAGGAACCAAACACAGGGCCTCCCATATTGTAGGCAGGAACCCAACGATTTGAGACACATACACTTTTCTTGAAATAATTTTTTAAAAACTACAATTTTCCTTACCACTCTTGCTCAAATTTCCCAACTTCAATTTTCTAAATTAAATTTATTCAAATTTTATAAATGGGTGTCATTATAGAATTATTTTTTTCTTCATTGTGGCTGTGGTTTCAGAAGCTGTATAATAGAATACAATTTATGTTTCAGTGAAAATTTTTAAAGCAATGAACAGGAAATGTTTTAATCTTAGATGACATGAAGATAAAAGTGAGACAATGAAGCTGGTCTTTGTACACCCCAGAAAGTTGAGATTCAGAGGTCTCCAACTACAGGACTAATCAGTCTAAGGCCATGTATCAGTACACTCTCTCAGGTGTCCCTGTCTTGTGACACTGAACCATCTGTATTTATACATTACCATGTATACCTGAGCTATGTAGCACTGAGGAAATCAGGACTTACTGATTTGAAACTTATTTAGTTTTGCAGAATTCTGGTTATGTTTTCAAGGATCCCTGCCATTTTAATGAATAATAGACCTGTGAAGTGAATTTAGATAGAAAGCAATTGATACATTAACTTGCATTTGCCAAAATGCATAACGTATTCTTAAATGATTTTATAAATGAGAGGAAAGTGAGCTCATCTATACAGGGGAGTAACCTAACCATATCCATTTTTTAAAATGATACATATAATCAATATTGCTTGCCTTATAATATCTGTAAATTTACTTAAAATTGTTGACAAATATTGATTTAGTTATTAATACTCAAAGGAAAACTGAACAATTAGCAGAAAGAGGCATAATGACAAATTTATTGAAAAATTTCCAGATGTATGTCATACCCTATATCATGTGATTTTCTTTTACAATGGGGTATTGTGGGTTCAAAGTATATATGTGCCTGTGAGTGCATCTGAAAGGCAAGTGGAAGTTCAGCATTGATAATGATGTTTCTGGAACCCCAACCTCTTTTGAGTTTTATATACACAGTTTCTGCTTCTTTAGTGCTGTTATTTTTTACATCTCACTCAAGACATTGGTAAGGATAGCCCTGTGTGAACACAAATTTCTGCGATTTTTTAGACATTAGTGACCTTCAAGGATGTGACAGTAGACTTCACCCAGGAAGAGTGGGACCTGTTAGACACAACCCAAAGAAAGCTGTTCAGAGAAGTGATGCTGGAGAATATCAATAACCTGGTCTCAGTAGGTGAGACTGAAAATTTATCTACCACCTATATCTATCTTTTTTCTATTTAACATCTATCTAATCTACCTATATATTCATCATAAATCATCTTTCATTTTTTAATTCAGATATCTAAATCAGCTTCTCCAAATTGTATAATCTTTCTTACATTATGTTTTTATATTTTATAATTTTAATACATTTATGTTGTGCTAACAATCCCTAAATGAATTTCTTTCTTCATTTTTTATTTACAGCGAGTTCACCCCAATAGAATTTAATCATCTTGACCACAATTTAATGTCTTTCTTGAATTTCAATTTCCAACAATCAGGGCTGTGCTGAAATAAGTATTCTCCTCCAAGTGCTATGCTGAGGCTTCAGAACACAGTAGTAGAAACATTGCATATAATTTTTCCTTATAGAATTAGATCATTTCTGGGGAATTTATGTTAATTGGATTGTTTTTTAACATAATATTCAATCACTTTGAAAACATAGACTTCTCACCATTTAGAATATAGACAATTCTGCAGTCTCTCTTTTTACTAGTACATGGGTAACAACAAACAGTGGTCCTCATTGAAATGGGCAAAAGGTCAGGAGTTACAATTTCTTTTGAAATATTGTCACTGATATTAAGTTCAAGTTATTGCTACATTGCTGACCATCAGTGCTTACCCTATTCTTTGGTAACTTGTGATGTACATCACGATCATGCCCTGTTACTGTCATAATTCAAAATCCAGTAACTTATTTTCCATACAAACAGGATATCAAGTCTGCAAAAGGGATGTGCTTTCCCAGGTGGAACAGGAAGAAGTGTCAAGAGAAGGAGTAGTTTGTCCAGGTGAGCTGTGAAGACCTCTGCATTAGAAGAGGGGTCTCATGATAAAGTATGTGCTTGAATATTTTAACTTCAGGATTCCTTAAGTGTGTAATGATTTCTTCAGTTTTCTTTGTATGAGTTATGATTTCTAAAATGTACCTCAAGGTATGGGGAAATTTTAGTGACATGTGTTTGTTCCATACCTTTCTCAAGCTTTATTGAGTGTCATTGGCATTGGGAAAGGGATATTCATTTGTTATTGTAATTAAACTCTCACATAATAATCCTTTTCCTGTTCCTATCCTTGGAAGATATTTTCCTCTTTTTTACCTCACTGACATCCCAGGTTTTTTCTCACATTCCATGTCTCAAAATCCTTTCTGACTGTGATGTCCTAGAATTATTTATGACTTTGATATTCTTTCCCAGTTAATTGTGAATGTGGGAAACATACTGAAAAGGATAATTGGAACTTTTAAAATTTTTCTTCCCCTGATACTATTCTAAAATTTTATTCTGCTTTTTGCAATCACTACAGGGAGGAAATGTGCCTTTAAAACATGGAAAATGATAGAAATGGTATTCAATAAACCTACCTATAGGAAAGACACTTCTAAAATCATGTCATTGGTAAGTTCAATTTTGTAAACCCCAGTGTTCTAAATAGATACCAAAGAATGGAATAAATTAGGAATTCAGTAAATCATGAAATTATAATTAATGTTAGAATTAAGTGCTAATCCAGCAAAAATTTGTGATAGTTTCAATTTTCAGTAAAAACCTAAACAGAAACTCTAACTTGAGTTCACCTAAAAATCAAATTGCATAAGCAGGTTTTATGAATGTAATCTTTAAAACATCATGAAGTTCAAAATTGATCAGATAACTCTGCAATTAAATTTTTATAATAGAGAAAATCTGTGTGTATGGATTAGAATACTTTTTATATGAAACCAACATGGCAGATATTTTAATTGGAGACTACCACTTGTGGATTAGTCTAGGTTTCCTATATAGGGGAATGCAGGAATTCATTGAAATGTTCAGAAGTTTTACAGTCTCTCATCTGATTCCCCACAGCACAGATCTCACACCCAGAAGAATTCCTTTAAATGTATTTCTTTGCAAGAAGATTCCCCTCTCACATCCATAGTCAACCAATATGCATTGATTCACTTAACAAAGAAATCCTATTTCAGGAAACCACCTCCAGCAGTCCTCAGTGACTACTCATATTTTAAACAACATAAGTATCTTCACCATACAAGTCAATCATATGAATACTACCAAAATGATGAAAATTGTATCCAATGCTCTGAAGTCATGCAATACAATGTAACTCCCATTGGAGAGAAAACCCATGAATGTCACCTAGGTGGGAAAGCCTTCACTACATCCTCTTCCCTTAAACATCATGAGAGATGTCACACTGGAGAAAAACTGCAAAAATGTCATCTGTGTGGGAAAACCTATAGTCATTATATTTCCCTTAAATATCATGAGAGAACTCACACTAGAGAAAAACCCCATGAATGTCATCTTTGTGGGAAAGCCTTCCTTCAAAAATCTGACCTAAAACGACATGAAAGAATTCACACTGGAGAGAAACCCCATGAATGTCCTCTTTGTGGGAAAGCCTTCCTTCGAAAATCTGCCCTAAAACGACATGGAAGAAATCACACTGGAGAGAAACCCCATGAATGTCATCTTTGTGGGAAAGCCTTCATGCAACAAACTAACCTGAAACTACATGAAAGAACTCACACTGGAGAGAAACCCTATAAATGTCATTTTTGTGGGAAAGGCTTCATTCAACTATCTAACCTAAAACGACATGAAATAACTCACACTGGAGAGAAGCCCCATGAATGTCTTGTGTGTGGGAAAGCTTTCAGTCATCATAGGTCTCTTCAACAACATGAAAGAACTCACACTGGGGAGAAACCCCATGAGTGTCATCATTGTGGGAAAGCCTTCCAGCGAAAATCTACCCTAACACGACATGAAAGAACTCACACTGGAGAGAAACCCCATGAGTGTCATCTTTGTGGGAAAGCCTTCCCTCGAAAATTTTCCCTAAAACAACATGAAAGAACTCACACTGGAGAGAAACCCCATGAATGTAATTTTTGTGGGAAAGCCTTCGTTCAACTATCTAGCCTGAAACAACATGAAAGAATTCACACTGGAGAGAAACCCCATGAATGTCAGTTTTGTGGGAAAGCTTTCATTCAACCATCTAGCCTGAAACAACATGAAAGAATTCACACTGGAGAGAAACCCCATGAATGTCAGTTTTGTGGGAAAGCCTTCATTCAACTATCTAACCTAAAACAACATGAAATAACTCACACTGGAGAGAAACCCCATGAATGTCTTGTATGTGGGAAAGCTTTCAGACATCATAGGTCTCTTCAACAACATGAGAGAACTCAACACTAGGGAGAAACCCCGTGAGTGTCATCTTTGTGGGAAAGCCTTCAGGGTGTATAGTAATCTTCAAAAATATATGAGAACACACACAGGAGAAAAACCCCATGAATGTCATCTTTGTGGGAAAGCTGTCCTTCTAAAATCTACCCTAAAATGACATGAAAGAACTCCAGAGACTCACACAACTTGAGTCTGCAATATCAGACTTCCCATTCCTGAATCCTCCATAATTTGAGATCCATCTGAGGTCCTTGATTACCCTATCCCTCGGCGTTAGTGTTGTTTTTTTGTTTGTTTCTCTCTCTCCTTCAACTTGGAGGACTGTACCAGCTGACTTGGGGATAGTCTAGGAAGAAAGAAGAGGTGAATCTGCTGAGAAAGCCCAATGTACCTAAACGTCCAGGCATAGGAAACTTGGTCTTTGAGTAAGTGGAGTCAGAAAATCAATTAGACCTCTCCTAGCACACCTAAGGGGGAGGGACTGTAGAAGGTGCTATCCAAGCTTTCAGTAGCATATTTGGGGTTTCTGGTGAGGTATAGGTTATCTCATGCTCAAAATAAAGAGTCATAGTCTTCTGTTTTGAGTTGGTTCAACAAGGGCCTACTTGAATGTACTACCGGACTTCTCAGGCAGCTTTCCTGCTGCCCTGGGAGAGAGAGAAGTGAGGAAAGGAGAAAGGGGAAGGTCAGATCCCTAAGTGTATTATTTAACTGCAAAGAGGATTCCTAGCTTGAAACTTTTTTTTTTTACTTGGTTGGTAATATTGCATTGTCTCCTGGTCTTTTCTCCCATTTTATACCCCAAAGTCCTTTTTCATTTATTTAGGTTTTTTTCTCTTTCTCTTTTTCTTGCTTGTTTCCACCCCTTTTTGACCCCCCCTTTTCTCTTTGTTTTTTTTTCTTTTCTCTTTCTTCTTTCTTATTTTCTTTTCTTTATATAATAGGTGATGCAGGGAGCACTTTACATTGACTGTGTTTCCTCATACTCCGTTTCCTCTTTTCTGTGTGTATTGACGTTGGTGACCTACACTATCCCCTCTCCCCCACATCTTGCTATCCTCCATCATCTACTGTTTCTCTTACATTCCATCTCCCTTTCTTTGGCCCCCAAATTGTCTGACTTTTTATTTCTAATAACTTTGTTCTGTTTTCTGTCTTTTATCCACTCGTGATATTATTGTCTTTCTTTTCTCTTTCCCTCTCTCATGAAAACACTGGCCTTTTAATTCATACTGTATTCTTTCCCATATTCAGTCGACTATCTCATTATAGGTACTCTACTTACTGCTATAACTCTACACAACTTACATGAGTCTAATATCCATTCTCCTAGATCTCACATTGTTGCTCTGTTAACATTTATTACCAATACTACTTTATACATTTTCTTTTCTTACTCATTTTGCTTTCCCAGGCCCTAATATTTTACTTCAAAGTGAACTTAGCCAGCAACAAGAAAATAGAGTAAGAAGAATAAAGTGACAAAGAAAAGACATAACACACACAAACAATAAGTAATTAATTCCTAAGACTAGACAAAGAAGCTAAGGAACTGATTAAACCCGTCAAGATAAAATGATGACCAGACAGGAACAAAAAACTACAAACCCAACCAATAATCAGGAAAACATGGCCAAATCCAATGAACAAATGAAAAACCAGGAAGGGGAGCAGAACATTGGACAAGTAATTAAGGATCTCAAAAGATATATTAGACACCAACTTACTGAAGTAAAGGAAGAGATAATATGAAGAAAACACTTGGAAAGGAAATTGCAGACATACGCAGAAAGATAACAGATATGATGGTGATGAACATCACTGTTCAAGGAATCAAAAATACACTCTAAGCAAATAGCAGCAGATTAGAAGAGGCAGAGAAGAGAAATAGCAACGTGAAAGACAGTACATTTGAAATCAAACAGATAGTAGAATTGATCGATAAAAAGATAGAGAAAATCCAGCTGGGACTTAGGGGCCTGGATGACAATTGAAAATACACAAACATACATATTATAGGCATCCCAGAAGAAGAAGAGAAGGAAAAGGGGACAGAAAGGGTGTTGTAGGAAATAATGACTGAAAACTTCCTAAATCTACTGAGAGAGTTGGATGTACATGTCCAGGAAGCACAATACAGCCCAAACACCATAAAATCCAACAGGCCAACCCCAAAATATACTTGTCAAATTATCCAATGCTAAAGAAAAATAGAAAATTCTAAAAGGAGCAAGAGAAAAGAGAACCATCACATACAAGGGAGGCCCCATAAGATTAAGTGCTGATTTCTCTCCTGAAACCATGGAGGCAAGAAAACAGTGGTATGATATAGTCAAGGTATTAAAGGAAAAACATGTCCAACCAAGAATACCCAGCTGGGCTGGCATTCAAAAATAATGGAGAGTTTAAATTATTCACAGATAAACAGAAATTAAAAGAATATGCCAACAAGAACCCTGCCATTCAAGAAATACTAAAGGTAGTTCACAGGAAGAGAGAAAAAAAAGGAGAGACAGAATTGGAGGAGAGTGTAAGAACAACAAAAAAAGACAAAAAGAGAAGGAAAAAAACAAAACAAAATATAACAAACACAAGTCCAATCAAAATATGGCTAATATCAATAACTTCTTGAAAGGAATAACACTGAATGTCAATGGATTAAACTCACCTTCCGACTAGAAGATTGGATAAGGAAATATGACCCATCTATATTCTGTCTACAGGAAACACATCTTAGACCCAGGGATTCAAGGAGGTTGAAAGTGAATGGCTGCAAAACAATCTTACAAGCACACAATAACCAAAATAAGGCTGAGTAGCTATATTAATATCAGAGAAATAGACTTTAAATGCAAAAAAAAATTGTGAGAGACAAAGATGGATACTACATATTAGTGAAAGTGATAATCTTTCAAGAAGAATGAGCAATCATTAAATATTTATGCTCCTGACAAAGGTGCCTCCAAATACGTGAGACAAACACTGGAAAAGCTAAGTGAAAGAATAGAAGCCTCTACAATTATACTGGGAGACTTTAATTCTCCACTATCAACTTTGGACAGAACATCTCAAAAGAGAATCAATAAAGAAACAAAAACTTTGAACACTATATTAGAGGAGGTGGACCTAATAGAGATGTACAGATCATTACACTGGAATACTGCAGGATATACATTTTTCTCAAGTGCACATGGATCATTCTCCAAGATAGACCATATGCTAGTCCACAAAGAATTGTTCAATGCATTCAGAAAGATCAAAATTGTACAAAATAATATCTCTGACCACAGTGGAGTGAAACTGGAAATCTGCAAAGGCCAGAGGCCCAGAGTTCACACCAAGATATGGAAATTAAACAGCACACTCTTAGAGAAAGAGTGGGTCAAAAAGGAAATCTCAAAAGAAACTAATAACTACCTTGAAACTAATGAAAATGATAACACAATATACCAAAACTTATGGGCTGCACCAAAAGAAGTACTGAGAGGGAAATTTACAGCCATAAATTCATACATCAAAAAAGAAGAAACAGCAAAAATTGAAGAAATAACTGCACATTTGGAGGAATTAGTTAAAAAAACAACAAAGTAACCCCACAGGAAGAAGAAAGAAAGAACAAAGACAAGAGCAGAACTAAATGAAACAGAATATAAGAAAGCACTTGAAAAGATAAACAAAACCAAGAGCTGATTCTTTGAGAAGGTCAATAAAATGGATAAACCCTTAGCGAGACTCATAAAGAAAAGAAGAGAGAAGATGCAAAAACACAAAATGAGAAATGAGAAAGGAGATATCACCACTGAACCCACAGAAATAAAGACTATCTTAAGAACATCCTTTGAAAAACTATATTCCAACAAAAATGACAATTCAGAGGGAATGGATAAATTCCTATAAACACAGAAATAGCCTATATTGATGAAAGAAGAGATTGATGATCTCAACAAACGAATCACAAGTCAAGAAATAGAATCGGTCATTAAAAAATTCCCAACTAAGAAGAGCCCTGGGCCAGATGGCTTCACAGATGAATTTTACAAAACATTCCAGGAAGAACTAACACCAATCTTGCTGAAACTTGCAAAAAATCAAAACAGAAGGAACATTACCTAACTCATTCATTCTATGATGCCAACATCACCGTAGTACCAAAGCCAAACAAAGATACTACAAAAAGAAAATTACAGATGTGTTTCTCTAATGAACCTAGATGCAAAAATCCTCAACAAAATACTTGCTAACCATATTCAACAACACTTTAAATGAATTGTACACCATGACCAAGTGGGATTCATTACGGCTATGGAAGGATAGTTCAACATAAGAAAATCAATTTTTAAAAAAATGATGGGATGTGGAGGCCTTTTTGGGACTTGGAGTTGTCCTGGGTGGTGCTGCAGGGACAATTACTGGACATTGTATGTCCTCCCATGGCCCACTGGATGGAACATGGGAGAGTGTGGGCTATGATGTGGACCATTGACCATGAGGTGCAGCCATGCTCAGAGATATATTCAACAAATGCAATGAATGTCTCATGATGATGGAGGGGAATGTTGCTATGGGTGAGTAGTGGGGTGAGGGGGGTGGGGGTATAGGGGGACTTCATTTTTTTTAATGTAATATTAAAAAATGAATAAAGACAAAAAAATGAATATACTAAAAAAACTGAATGTAATACACCATATAAACAGATTGGAGGAAAAAAAAATCACCTGATTATATATGCAGAAATAGCATTTGACAAAATACAGCACCCTTTCTTGACAAGAACACCACAAATGATTGGAATACAAGGAAATTTTCTGAACATGACAAAGAGTATATATGAAAAACCCACAGCCAACATCATTTAGAAAGATGAAATCCTAAAATCTTTCCCTCTAAGATCAGAAACAAGACAAGGATGCCCACTATCACCCCTTCTATTTAACATTGTCTTAGAAGTACTTGCTTGAGCACTGAGGCAAGAACCAGATATAAAAGGCATTCAAAATGGAAAGGAAGAAGCCATAATTTCATTATTTGCAGATGACATGATCCCATACATAGAAAACCCTGAGAGGTCTACAACAAAGTTTCTAGAACTCATCAATGAGTTTAGTAAAGTCACAGGTTATAAGGTCAATGCACAAAAATCAGTAGCATTTCTGTACACCAATAATGAGCAAGCTCAGGAGGAAATCAAGAAACAAATACCATTTACAATAGTCAATAAAAAATCAAATACCTAGGAATAAATTTAACTAAAGATGTAAAAAACTTAGAGAACTACACAACACTGTTCAAGGGAATCAAAGAAGACCTAAATAAATGGAAGGTTATTCCCTTTTCATGGGTAGGAAGACTAAATATTATTAAGATGTCTATCCTACCAAAACTAATCTACACATTCAGTGCAATCCCAATAAAAAATCAACACAGGATTCTTTAAGATACTAGAAAATCTACCTATGAAATTTATTTGGAAAGGAAAGAGGCCCCAAATAACCAAAGACATATTGAAACAGGAAAACGAAATTGGAGGAATCACACTACCTGACTTCAAAACATACTACAAAGCTACAGTAATGAAAACAGCATGCTATTGGCACAAGGAGAGACACACAGATCAGTGTGTGTCTCAACCGAATTGAGAGTGCTCATGTAGATCCTCATATATATAGTCATATAATATTCGATAAAGCCACAAAACCTTCTCAACTGGGAGAGAATGGCCTATTCAAGAAATGGTGCCTGGAGAACAACAAATGGTGCCTGTAAAAGAATGAAAGAGGATTACCAGCTCACACCTCATACAAAAATCAACTCAAGATTGATCAAAGTCCTAAGGATAAGAGTGAAGACCATAAAGACTTTGGAAAGCAGTGTAGGGAAGCATATACAAGACCTTGTAATAGGAAATGTCTTCATGAACTTCACACCAAAAGCACAAGCAGCAAAAGAACAAGTAGATAAATGGGACTTCCTCAAAATTAAATCCTTTTGCACCTCAAAGGAGTTTGTCAAGAAAGTGAAAAGAGAGCCTACACAATGGAAGAAAATATTTGGTAACCATATACCTGATACCTGCATATATAAAGAATTCATATCTTGAAAATAAAAAGGCAAACAACCCATTTAAAAAATGGGAAAAAGATTTAAATAGACACTTCTCCAAAGAAGAAATATAAATGGCTAAAAAGCACATGAAAAAAAATGCTCCAAATCTCTAGCTATTAGGGAAATGCAAATGAAAACTACAATAAGATACCATCTCACTCCCATAAGATTGGCAGCTATGAAAAAAACAGAAGTCTACAAATGCTGGAGAGGATGTGGAGGAATGGGAACACTCATCCACTGTGGGTGGGAAGGCAGAAGGATCCAGCCATTCTGGAGGACAGTTTTGTGGTTTCTCAGAAAACTAGCCATACATTTGCCATATGACCCAGCAATTCCACTGTGGGTATATACCCAGGAGAACTGAAAACAAAGACACACACCAACATATGCACACCAATGTTCATAGCAGCATTGTTCACTATTGCCAAAAGTTGGAATCAACCCAAATGCCCATCAACAGATGAATGGATAAATAAAATGTGGTATATACATACAGTGGAATACTACTCAGCTTTAAGAACGAATACAGTAAAAGCACACGTGATAACATGGATGAATCTTGAGAACCTTATGTTGAGTGAAGCAACCCAGGCTTTGAAGGGCAAATACTACATGATCTCAATGATATGAAATACGTAAACCAAGCTGCCTCAGAGAGCTAGAGACTGGATGATAGACTTAAAGGAAATTGGGGGGCAGAGGAAGGATGTAAGCTGACACCTACGTGGGTGAAATCTATGATAAGCTGGAGGTAAGTATTTGTACAAGGAAGGGATAAAATGGGGGAAGAGGGTTACTTTGTGTGGGGCTTTGCAGGTTTGAGGGGGGCTAGGAATAGGAGGGGTAATATACAAGATATTGGGGGGAGGGTGGGGCAACATAAGAACATAGGAAATTGTCAGGTATTTGTTTGTGAGTATAATGCTGAGAAAACCATTTCAAAAATATAATAAGGAAAGTTGCCTGTTTAAGATGCTTAAAGGGCATAATCCGATGCAGGACAGGCTCCTAGGGAATATGTGAATGCTCGTTTTGCCATAGTGGATTATATCATTGGATATAGACCCATATAGTGAGAGTGAAGGTATACCCACACCCTGGGGAGGACCGATGCTCTCAAATAGAGGGAATTGTATCTCTCGAGAGAAATTTTGGCTCCCAGTGCATTAGGGCAGTTGAGCATATCAAGCCCTCAACACTGTTAGAAGTATCTCTGAACATGGCCCTTAAGTAATGAAGATTGACTGTCACTGTGGGCCCTAAGAGGAGGGGGAAAGAGGTATTGAATAGGTGAAACCAATGTAACTGTGTGGGCAATAGAAGTGTTGGACAAGATTATGCAAGGATGGATATGACATGTAAAATTACACCAAAAATATATAGGGGCTGATAGGCTGAAATGTAAATCATAATTTAAAACATAAGATAACTAAAAATTTAGAAAATTATATAGTCTAAAATATAAACCACAATGTAAACACAAATGTTACCTTGTTTGAAAGCTATTGTCTCAATATCTGTACATCAGTTTCAGTAACTATAGTATAAATATGTAAAAAGATTATTGCTTTGGAAGGGAAAAGGATTTTATGCTGGATATGTGGGAGTACTGTATATTGTATATATGAATTACTGTGATCTAAATATTTTGTGAAGATAAGCTTAATAATTAGAAAAAAAGAACAGGAAAGGGCATAGACACTGAGGGGATGATGGAAGCTGTTGCCTTGCCAATTTACATACAGGGCAACACTTATTGCAGTGATGTAAGGCAGAACATTAAAAAGCTTTTCCATTTAAAATTTTTTGATACCCCATTTTATTTTTACCCTAATTTTTCTAAATTAATATGTATTCTATATCTAACCTTTAAACTCATCACTATATTGCATTTTAGTATAAATGGAACCTGGCAATATATTGGGCTTCACTTTTGAAGAAGTTTTGGATCACAAAGAGTTTCAACAATGGTAGGGAGGAATACTGGTGTGGGATGTTATTTCCTGTTTGGCAGGGAGTTCTACAGGGCATATATCCAGGGTACATAAAAATGTTTGGATATTTTCATAGTGGATACAATTAAAAAGAACAACTGAGGTAGTGCTGAGTTCCTAGTCAGGAGAGCTCAATCACAGTCCCTAAAGGAACAGCAACAATCCCCCAATTGCAATGGCAAAGACCAAAAAAGAAGGAAGGTCCAACAATCAGCCCTTGATACTAAGGACTACGCTTGTGAGCCTGTGCACCTGAAATAAGAACAAGGCCTTGAGCTGCAGGGTGCCTAAGAGTTACCTCCTGAGAGCCTCCGTGTTGCTCAAATATGGCCAGTCTCAAAGCAAAACTCAGCAGGTAAATGTGTTCTCTTCCCCCCAGCATGGGACATGACTCCCAGGGATGAGCCTACCTGGCACCGAGGGATTACTACCAAGTACTAGCTGATGATGTAACTAGAAAATGACCTTGAATAAAAGGGTCAACTCAGACCAGCAGAATATCTCAGTCGGCATATAATACCAGGAGTTAAAAATGCTTTTTGACCTAAATAAAAGGGGGAAATGGAAAGGATAAATGAGCTTATATGGCTATGAGTCTCCAAAAAGAGCCAGGAGGTTATCAGAGGTGTTACCCTTATGCACACCTGAGCAGAGTCCCAGAGACAGGTAAAGTAGATACAACCCCACGTACTGGTTCTTCTGAGGGATACAGAGACCCACAGGTTCTATGGTCATGGCAGATGGAGTTTAGTGCCTTGTCAGCTCACCCTACTTTGGAGTTTGTGTTTTTGTGTGATGAAGTTGGGCTCAGATATGATCTTTGTTCACAAGCCTCTCCTGTTACTTTTACCAGAACTGTAGTTGATGCTGGGGTTTAATGTATACCAAGGGGATCTGTATCCCTGGACTGACCATGTGATAGCCAGGCCCTGAGCCTCAACAGACTTCAGCTCCTACATTCTGGCTTATTGGACTTACCCCACGCAGCTAACATGGAGGTGAAGAAGGTCAGCCACCACACCAGGGAGCCAAGAGTGCCTACAACTGAAAGCAAGAGAATTGCATCCAGCATCCATGTGGAATCTAAGCTCCCTCTTGATATAGATGTGGAGTGGACACAACCATCCTAAATTCCACAGGGTGGAGGAGTAGAATATGGATTAGAGTGGACTTACTGATATTCTATTTATGAACTATTTTGATTAGTAATCGAAGAAAATGTCGCATCGGCGTGGAGAAAGTGGCCATAGTGGCTGCTGAGGGTAGGGAGTGGGAGGAAGAGATGAGATGTGGGGGCATTTTTGGGACTTGGAGTTGTCCTGGCTGGTGCTGCAGGGACAGTTACCAGACATTGTATATCTTCCCATGGCCCACTGGGTGGACTGTGGGAGAGTGTTGTCTATGATGTTGACTGTTGACCATGAGGTTTAGCGGTGCTCAGAGATGTATTCACCAAATGCAATGAATGTGTCATGATGATGGAGTAGGTTGTTATTGAGGGAGGTGGAGATTGAGGGTAGTGGGGGATATATGGGGACCTCATATTATTTGAATGTAGTATTGAAAAAATAGACAAAAATTAAAAAAATAAAATAAAAAAGAGAAAGGAAAGGACATGCCACAATAAAGACTTGGATTGTACTTAAGACTGAGCAGTTCTCAGGTAGACAGAGTTGTTTGGCCTAAGCAGAGGATTTATGTAAGGAGTTAATGGGAAGTAGAAGTGGAAATGTAGGATGGGGTCACTAGTGTCATGAGAATTGTTAATAGATGGTTTATGAAATAGAGTTCTTTGGTCAAATAAAGTTTGGAAATGCTGCATTCTAAAGAAAAAGAAATTTTCAGGAAGCACGGCTTCCTACTCTCAGGAGCAGGGTTGGAAACTCAAAAAGGAAGCTCTGATGTGGTCAAAGTGTGAACCTTCAGGGGCAAGGTGAGCCATGAATCAGCAGTGCACCCTTCAAAAGATATCACAGAGGCACATAGTGCACCCACCACATGTGTGGTTAGCTAACACCTTTAGATTCCAGTCTGCACCCACTCCCTGGAACCATGGCCATACCTTTCTTGGCTCCCATGGTTCTTAAGCACCAGAATAAGAACTTTGATGGTTTTTCCAAGGACCCCAAGGACATTCACAAGAAGGACAAGTGCCAAGAAATAAGAATATCAGAAAGGAAGTGGATTTAACTCAACTGATAGAGCATCCACCTACCACATAAGAGGTCCAGGGTTCAAACCTAGGGCCTCCTGACCTGTGTGGTGGTGAGCTGGCCCTCATGCAGTGCTGATGTACACAAGGAGTGCCATGCCATTCAGGGGTGTCCCCCACATAGGGGAGCCCCATGCACAAGGAATGCACCCCTCAAGGAGAGCCAACCCATGTGAAAAAAGCACAGCCTGCCCAGGAGTGGTGCCATATACACAGAGAGCTGACACAGCAAGATGATGCAACAAAAAGAGACAGATTCCTGGTGCTGCTGACAAGAATGCAAGCAGACAAAGAAGAACACACCCAGCAAATGGACACAGAAAGCAGACACGGGGGGAGGGGAGAGAAATAAATAAAAAATAAATCTTAAAAAAAAATCAGAAAACACAGGAGAAGTATAGCTGCAAGGCAGGCTCCAAGGGGTTGAGAGGGTTGGGTCTAGGATCCACTCTGGGGAAGTGGCTGCTAAGGCTTCTATTTGAACAGCAGCCCCTCATCCTCACAGAACCTTAACTCCAAACCAGGCTCTCCAACCCTGCTTCTCTTCCCAAGACTCTGGAAGAAGTTTCAAGGATATCTCTGCTTTTTCAGGGGTGCTGGGCCACCAATGCCTTTCCCATGTCTCCCACTGTCTCTTCCCTGTTTCGGTAGCATCTGGTCCTGTAATGTGACTCCACCCTTCCTACTCACAGCTTCCCTCTGGCTCTTGGTCAGGTTGTCCTTGGAGTGAAAAAGGGCAGAACTGGGTCAAAATCAGGAAGGCAAGACTGGACTCTAAGAGTTGGCAGTCTCAAATAACCAGGCAGTGTCAAGGTGGGAGGGAAACAATGATGCCAGCCATGTACAGGGAAGGGTGTCAGCAGAGGGGCCCCCAGCAGTCTGTGGACTCAGCCTCTGAGCAAGCTGTACCTTCCTCTGTGTGATGTGTGCCATGTGCTTTATCCTTCCGATGCACAAAGTGTGTTCATAGACACACAGGAGTTGCTGAGATCAGGAAGAGGGAAGAACAGGTGTGATATGGGGGCATTTTTGGGACTTGGAGTTGTCCTGAATGATATCGCAGGGACAGATGCAGAACATTATATATCCTGCCATAAGCCATTGAGTGGAATGTGGGACAGTGTAATCTAAAATTTAAACTATAATCTATGCAGTGTAGCAGTACTCCAAAACGTATTCACTGAATGCAATGAATGTGCCACACTGATGAAAGAGGTTGTTGATGTGGGAGAAATTGGGGTGGGGTGGGGTGGGGAGTGGGTATATGGGAACCTCTTATATTTTTAATGTAACATTTTGCATCATCAATATATCTTTAAGAAATAATAAAATTTTAAAAATTCCAAAAAAAAATAGAGCCAGGCAGAGGACCCTCTGAGAAGTGGAGGCAGAAGGAGCAGGAAGGCATCTGGAACAGATGGAAACACTGATGTGTCAGTTCAGAAATTCATTCTCCAGAAAGTAAATGGGTACATTTCAGAGGGCAAAGATTTGTGTAGACCTTATATTAAGTAGGTTGTCAATAGCCATATGTTGAATTCTGGACTTCCAGGTGTCTCTCTTTTTTTAAAGGTTTATTTATTTATTTTTATGTATTATTATTCTCCCCTTCTGCCCCCCCCCCCACTGTCTGCTCTCTGTACCCGTTCTCTTATGTGTTCTTCTGTTTCCACTTGCATTCTTGTCAGTGGCACCGGGAATCTGTGTCTCTTTTTGTTCTGTCATCACGCTGTGTCAGCTCTCCATATGTGTGGCAGAACTCCTGGCCAGCTGCACCCTTCTCATGCAGGACAGCTCTCCTTGTGTGGTGCACCCCCCATGCATGGAGCTCCCCTCCACAGGGGACAGCCCTGTGTGGCACAGCTCTTCCTCCATGCATCAGCACAGCACATGGGAAAGGAGGCCCTCTGTTCAAACCCTGGACCTCCTATGTGGTAGGCAGATGCTCTGTTGGTTTAACTAAATCTGTTTCTCCCAGGTCTTTTAAATGCACCAAGAACTAAGGATCAGGGTCACCTTGACACAGGGCTCATTGATCAGGTGTCCATGAATGAAGGACCCACAGACTCCTACACCAGAAGCTAGCATGTAATTCCACCATGATGTATAAACTTTGCCAGCTTAAGTACAACTTCATGCCCGACTTGCAGGAAGTTTTATAATTAAGTGGTTCCTGAACTGACTCCCTGTTATGTAATAGCACAGCCGAGTAGTAAAAACCAAAATTTGTTCATAGACACCTAGTACTATTCTCTATGACTGGAGTGATTCCTGATTTTAGGACAGGGGATTCCATAACTGGTGTGTTCAGCAGAGCACCCAGCTGCCCTGAGTATAGGCATGGTCTCCCTTTGCCCCATGACTCTTTTTGCTCACATGGGGTTGATGTGGGCTATGGGTGGGAGGCTCTTTGTCTCTTCAGAGATAATCTTACCCAAAATGTCTGTCCTGACTTGTGGGCGTGGAATGGTAAGAGGCTGCAGTCCTGCTCTTGGTGACCATGGCAATGACTCCAATCCCAGGAGGCAATTTAGCAATGCAAACCCCATAAATACCAGTCAGTCCAGGGAAACTCTGATGGTGGTAATGCCAAAACTTAAGGGAACTTAGACTTGGCCTCAAATAGGAAATATAATACAGCCTGTGCATAATTTCAAAATCATCTAATTCTATATCCCAGTGTGCCTAGTCTCTAGAAATCCAGTTAAGTGATATGGGCTTTGAATGTTCAGAAAGCATATAAGACTGAACGTGTATTCAAAGTTTCATCCCGGCTGAATGTGGGCAAGATGCTAATTCAAGCTCACCTGAGGTGTGGGCAATATGTTCATTCAAAACCTACCTGGTTCTCAGGCAAATACTTAACTAACAAAGAAAGTAGTTTTCTTTGATAAAAGCACCATTTGACTCCACACACTGTATAAAAAGAACTTGAAAATCTTGTTCGGGGCTCAGGTTTGAAACAGAAAGCACCCGAGTCCTGCCGGCCATCAATAAACCATTTTTCCTTCTCAAAATCATTCCTGAGTCCTGGCATTTCTATACACAAATAACTGAACCTCTCTCAAATTCTACAACAGGATGACCTGACCATTCCACTCTAGTTCTTGGGTCTTCAGGGCATATGTGCACAGGATTTTCTCATGGCCTCATGAGTGTTATTCCAGTCTCCCCATTCAACTCCTCAGCCTCTGAACCTCAGTGACTGTATATTTGTGACATATTTATGTATTGGAAGATGATGCTCATTCCCCCACTACAATTTTTTATTGCTTAACTCATTGCATTTATGCCAAAAGTTGTTATATGTGTTTTGAAAAATGGCCTAAACAGTCTACATTTAGCTAATAATACAATAAGGGCCCAATAATGAGTAATGTTTTTCATTCTATTATTTTATCATGAATAATTCCCATGTGACAGCAGTTCTTATTACTAGATGCAACATAAAGCAAGCACAGCCCAAGCTTCAAACTACATAAAACATAAATGTGAACCATGGAAGAATTTGACCTCAGGGATCAAAATCCCTGCTTATTTCCCACATTCATATCCTTGGCTAAAAACCTTCACGGTTGCCAGTGCTTGGAGTGGGAGACTTTTTAGTGAAAGAAAAATTGACAGAAGTAAAATATTCCCTGAATTTGAGAGGAAGTAGAAGGCAAAGGGTGGAGAAGGAGAGCAGATCTAGGACAACATGGATATTTCATGGGCACTGAAGGTGGGCAGACACAGATCTGCATGGATATGAGGCAGGATCTTAGATACCCCAAGGGACCCAGTGGCCCACATCGGCTGGTAATTTTTCCCATCCAGCACTCATTGCTCTTCTGGCTGAGCCTCCAACTTCCTGGCAGTCTTGAAGGGCTCCTTGACATAGCTGGTGTGTCAGTTTCAACTGAGGTCACCCTCACAGGCTGGGAGTCCTGCTTACACCTCTGAGATGAGATGCAGCCCCAGTTAAGAGTAAAATCTGGAGTTGTGTGTGTGTGTTGGAGGTGTGTGTGTGTGGAGGAGTCATGGATGAGCTCCACTGAACAACAGCAGGGGCCTGGAAGCATCCTAAAGGCCTACCCTTCCTCTTAGGGGCTGTGCCTCTCAGAAGTCCCAGGAAACCTCCTAGGAGAAGGGGGTCTGGATGAAGGGGTTAGATTTGTTTGATTTATTTTCCCTCAGGAGACCCTGCAGTCCCATCCCCAGCACAGCTCATTGAGTAGGCACACTACTATCTCCAGACACCTCTCCAACTTTTGCTGAGGCTGAAGGCTGAGAACCACCCACTTCTGAACATGACCCGACCCCATGCCCATCTCAGAGCAGGAGGGTCTGGAGGTAAGCAGGTGTTCTGAGAAAGAAGGAAAGTGACAATCTGAAGAAACATTCAGGACTATGGCTTTTCATGAAAGTGACAATGGGCTGGAAGAATAACGGACCCCAGCCAGGGTAGAAGTCAGGAAGGGGTCCTGCTGGTACTGGAGGGGGGGTGGTCACTGTTTGTCAGATGTGTGGCAGTAATCTTTGAGCTTCTGTGGTGTGGTGGGCAAGGCAGAAAGTCCCTGGGCCTGGTCAAGCTTTGGGAGCAATAGGCAAATTGTCCAGGTCAGACCTGCCTTCTGTCTGGGCCCGTGCATGATGTCCCCATCTCCTGGCACTTCCCACATGCTCTTGCTGCCACTGGCAGACACTGGAACATTTGTAGGCTGTTCAGGTGGCTCCATTCTTCACCTTGACCTGAACCCCCTTGCAAGAGCCAAACCCCTGCCTCCCCTTGTTCTGCTCCCTTTGTGGCTCTTCTGGAACCCGTGGCCAGAGACGCAGATCTCAGGCCTGGACCTTTGACTGATGATCTGGCCACAGTTGGGCACACCCTGGCATCTCTACCCAAGTCTCCAGCCCTTTCCTTTTGCCCCCACTCTAGGTTGAGCCCCAATCATGGAACCAGCACTTCTGTTCCTCTTGAGGCCATGCCCATTTGTGGCCTAAGTCAGAGGTTCACACTATGTGCTACATGGATTCAAACTCATATGACCCAGTGTAAATGGTATCTAGGTCAGTTCACAGGGTCAGATTCTTCATGTGCTCTCATCAGATTATGTAAGGCTATCTGCGTGTTGAGCTTTGGGTTAATACAAATAACTCCTCCCTTGGTGGGGTTACAAAATGCCTGGGGCTGACTCAGGCCTTGCAGGTAGGTGTCTGGGCCTGGGGAGATGGCAGTATGGGAATGGGAAGCACAAGGAACAAGGAAGCCTGGGGTACTGTAGCACTAGGCAGGTCCTTGGCAGTCCAGGAAAGGGACACCAAGGCCTTGGGTATCAGCTCCATCTTCCCAGGCTCCATCCTAGGAATAGAGCAGTGACACTCAGTGTCTGGGAATTTGATTCAGATTATGCAGCCCTGCCGTTGGAGAAGCCCTAGAATTAAGTCAAGTTGGAGGGAGTGAAGTGACTAAATTCTCTGGCTCTGGCCGTGACTCCTGGTACTACAATGGCAGGTCAGACCATGAGTAAGAGAGGCCTAAATAAAAGAAAAAGAAGAAAAATTCAGAGAAGACAAAGGATGTTGATGAAAGGAAGAAGTGAAAGGTAAAGAGCAGGGGCCTGGTTTGTTGGCCCCACCACGACTGGGGAGAACCCCAAGTAAGGGTCTGCTTTTTCCATAGGAAAACCTGGAATGTAGCAAAAAGCAAACAAAAATGTTAATTGTTTCTGGTCTGAGTTTATTAATTTTCTTTTCTAGGCCAGCCCTTTATGAGATAACTTGTAAGTTTGAGAAACCTGGATTTAAAAAATTCTCTGGAAAAGGATTTTTGTCTCATAACTTCATTTTGCCACTTAGAAACTGAGGCAGGAATATTTAAATTCCTAGCTGTTTCCAGTCTGGAGTGAGAATCCAGCAGCTCCATGGCCCTCCTTACCTTGAGGTTGCCTCAAAGGAAGATAAGAAGAGGAGCCCTAAGTCAGACAAAGACATCATGGACTTTGATCCTGAGAAGAAGACAGAGGGCTATAAGAGGGAGCCAACCTCAACCAGGTCAGTTTCAGGATTTCATCCAGACATTTCTACATCATCACAGCTTGTCTTTTAATATGAGATTTGACAGAGTGCACTTTAGCTTTTAGGAAGAAGTACAGAAAGGAAGACAATGGGCATTTTATTTTCTCTTCCAGGGCCTCACCAAGTGTCACTGCATCACAGTTTCCTGCCATCTTCCTTTTTGATTTTCTTTTTAACAAACCACAAGCTAAGAATTATTTATGTATTTTTAAAGACTTGCTATAAAAAAGAAAGCATGACACAGAGACTAACCACACCAAAAAAGTCTAGACTATTTTCTATCTGACCTTTACAGAAAAGAAAATCCAATCACTTGTTTAAAAGTTTTATATATCTGTCTTTACAATCTCAAATAGATCAAATTTAGAAGACTGTCCTAGCTAAATCAACCTCCTAAGAGATAGACCTGTAAACCAAAGTGCAGATAATTCCATTTGTGAAGAAGGGAGGTCTCACTTATGTTCAGGTCATTACTACCTGGTGTCAAGCCCATTTAAAGGCCCAAAAGACAACTCTGAACTTATTGTAAGCATGCACTTGGAGCAAAGTAAGTTGAATATTCTTGATGAAGTTTCTGTCATGATCTCTGAAAGAGATCACTGTATGCAAGGGATGGTGTTTGACTAGTATTCCCAACTAAAAATTCTTTTGGTATCGTGCCCCATTATATGTCACACACACAATTCACAGCAGTTACAGTGTAAGTGGGGATATATGTACTTACCATGAAGGATGCCTCTTCCTAGTGACCCAAATGTGCTGTGTTTAGGGTGCATCTCACAGATTGCAAGGAATTTTAAACAGTAGGGCCCATATGTACAACATCACAGACAGGTTGGGGGTTCTGAGATTGGTTACTCAGACCACCAAAACTCACATAGCCATGCTGGTTTCCCCAAAGGAAAGACTTGGAATACTCAAGTATCTTGTTATCCATGTGTGGTATTTTCCTGTCTGACACTCAAATAATCGATAGACAAGGTCAGTGAAAAGTTTGCTTTTTGACAAGGTTGATTTTAGGTTCGAGCATCTCCAATTAACAGGGGTGTAAAAGTTTCTATTGTATGCAGTAATTTGTGACAGGAGTGCTCTTTCTGGCAATGCTTCCCTCCCTTATTTAGAGACATTGCCATGGTGAACAAGTAGGACTTGTATGATGAAGGCCTTAGCTCTAAGCCCCAGTGACCCACAGAAGAAGACTGCCCTCAGGTGGCAAAGAAACGGAAGGAGGAATTGGAAGATTTTTCCACTGCCTCGGGTGGCCTCAGCCACTTGGGGAATTGCAGGGAGTCTCCAGAGCCCCACCTCTCATCCCAGAGCCCCTGCTATCTGTAGGAACAAGGGCACTCACAGTTCCCATCTTAGAGGGAATCTCCTCCCAGGTGAAGATGCCTTCAGATGGCCTGTCTCCAAGCCCATGGTCTCCCAGTCTACATTGGGGCTTATGGCTGGGGTTTCCTATGAGAGCATATCTGATCTGAGCCCCAACTTGGTTCTGACTGCTAAGAGGAAATTCCAAATGACAGTGAATGTGTCCTGCATGAACGCAGAAAGTTGGGCCAGGTGGAACCTTGGTGCACACAGCTCCTGCAGGCTCAGTCCTCAGGGCAGATATCAGCTTTCTGCCTTGGATGGTTCCCAGTTGGGCTCTGGGGATGGAGCCTGTCAAGTGACAGGTGCTGTGCTCAATCAAGGGTAGCCAATAGCAGGAATGCTGCAGCCACACTGGTGGGAGGATGATGGGTGGGATGGGTGGACATGATGGGAGGGGAGGGGTGGGGGAAGCCCAGTTGGGGCTCTCTAGATGTCCAGATCAGGTTCAGTAGAGGACAGAAGTTCCTGTGTATAGATGAAAAATAAAGCCTCTGGCTTCCTCCCTTGTCTGCTGGTTCAAACATGCTGAGTTAATGGGACCCTGACCAGACTTGGTGGTAGACAGCATCCAAAGGAAGGCCTAGAAGGGCAGGACACCTCACTGCTGGGTGAGATGGCAAGTGTGAAGGTAGCTCCACTTGAGAATTTAAATCTGGGTCCAGGCAGGGGCCGGCATAGGCTGGTGATGGGTTGCACATGGTAATTCAGTGGAATTGGGGCACCTTCCAGAGACTGAGCAGGGATGGGCAGGGTCAGGTAGTGCTGCAGGACTGAAGGCACAAAACACTGAATACCTGACCTGGTGGTGTGTTGGAAATCAAGGGGAGCCATGCCTCCTTGGAACCTTTATGGTGATTGTGTGTGACTCGGGGTAGGGACCTAAGCCTCTGGTCTACCTGAGAGGGAGATGGACACTGATGGGCCTGCTCACCTTGAGCCTTGTGGCCACTGCACTTGCACTTGGAGTGTTAGCACTAGCAAGACTGGAAGTCTACCACAGCAGCTTGGATGTCTGGCATAAATTTCTGTTGAGAAAGAAATAAGTAATTTATTATAAATTGTGCTTTTTTAATAGCCACATTTCTTAGCACATACCTGTCACCTGGTGAACTCTGAGTCATGGTGAGGAATGTTTTTAGGTTCTATCCTGGTCCACACTGACTCAGATTTGTATTGAGGTCCTTATCCTCTCACTTTTCCTGGGTCCCACGGTTTGCAGTGTGCCACAGTGTCCCCAGACCTGAGAGACCATGATATGGTCAATACACATCCTAGTTGCAGACACACAATAGAGGGGATGCCACGCCTTCAGAGGAATCAGGTCACAGGTTCTGTATGGCATGCTGACTTGAATTCTTCTGGTTCTCATATGTCACTCTCCTCCTCTCCCACCTACTGTCAATCTGCCATTTGGTATCACTAAAGTCAGCAAAGCTTTCCCTTCTCATGACTACATCCTTTCTTCTCTTCTAGTTCCCTCTAATTTCTGGATTCTGATGCCTTCGCATTTCTCTGTCTAGAAATGTTTTTATTGTGGTAAAATATACATAACAAAATTATTTTAACCATTTATAAGTTCATAATTATGTGACATTAAGTACACTGACAATTTTGTTTAATATTTAACACTGTTTTTTTCCAGAAACTCCCTATCCCAAACAGAAACACATTAAGCAAAATCCTCCCCACCCACCACCCACTGGTCACCACTCATCTGCTTACAGTCTTTACAAATTTGCTTATTCTATGTATTTCATATAAAAATCATGCAATATTTTTCTTTTTGTATTTGGCTTATTTCACTCAGCATGGTGTCTTTGAGCTCATCCATGCTGTAGCACATATATTTTTTAAAGCAGTTTTAGGGATTGTGGAAAGATGGCACTACACTAGCAGGCAGGGCTAAATTCTCTCACAAAACCAATGGAGAAGTATCCAAAAGATTCCTGTGGGAACAGCTTTGAGGGTCAGCAGAGTAGCACAGTGCTACAGAACTCCCAGGAGGGTGAGGGACAGAGAGGAAAAAAACCTCAAAACAACAAACATGAGTTACCAACTCCCTGCAGTGGCTGGGGAGGGTTTGCCTGCCCACCCCCAAGATATTAAGTTGGGGTAAAACCCCTGGCTCACTGACGCTGACAGAGAGGGGAACAGAAATCTTTCTCCATGTCGGCTACTTCAAGGGAAACTGGAGGAGGAGTTGGAAAGATTTCCTTTGGTGAATTTGGCCAGCAGAGCCTACTTTAAATCTCTGCTCTGGAAATTCAACAAAGGAACACAGGAAAGCTCAGACTGAAACAGCTCTGTGGAAAGGTGCACTGATGAGCAACACTTGCTCACTAGTCTGGAAAATGCATGGACAAAAACTGTTTTTGGTTATCTCTGTATCCTAACACATGAGGGAAAATCTGTGCCCTGTTAGTGAGTCCCTGGACTGATTTTCATAATTTAAACTGGGCAATGAAGATTTAGGATAAGTTGAATGAAATATTAAAGAAGTGCTGTGAAACAAAATAGGCAAGAGGGAGAAATTGGCCAACAGAGAAATTAACAAACATTTTCAGATGCTTAGATATCAGCAAAAATTTACAAGTCATAGTAGGAAACAGAAAAAGACGGCCCCATGAATGGATCAAACTAAATATTCTGAAGAGATACAGGATTTAGGACAATTAATCAGAGATAATCTCACAACTCTCCTGTCATTTCAAATAATTTAAAGACGATATGACTAAAGAGACTAGTAATGGAAGGAATTGTAGCATTGATGTGGAGAAAGTGTTTATGGTAGTTGCGGAGGGAAGGGAGAGGGAAAAAGAGATGTGATGTGGGGGCATTTTCAGGACTTGGCATTGTCCTAAATGATATTGCAGGGAGAGATGCTGGACATTACATAACCTGCCATAACCCACTGAATGTACTGTGGAAGAGATAAACTACAATGTCAACTACCAGCCATGTGGTACAGCAGTGCTCCAAAATGTATTCACCAGATGAAATTAATGTGCCACAATGATGAAAAAAGTTGTTGATATGGAAGGAATAGGGTGGGGGGTGGAAATATGGGAAACTCTTATGTTTTTTAATGTAATGTTTTGCGTGATCTATTAACTTTAAAAAATAAAATAAATTTTTTCTTATCCCCCCCCCCTAATAAAAGAAGATACTGGCTGAGCATAAAGAACAATTTGAAAGCCTGCAAAGAATAGTAACAGATCTTATGGGAATGAAAGAAATGATGGATGAGATTAAAAAGACAATAGAGGCACATAGGAGCAGATTTGAATTGCTCAAAGGCAGAATTAGTGATTTTGAAATTGGAACATCTGAACTGGAAAAGACAGAAGAACCGAAAGAGAATAAGAGAATGGACGAAATGTAGCAGAATCCCAGGGAATGAATGATAAAGCAAAATACACAAACATTCACATTATCAGTGCCCTAGAAAGATAAAAGAATGGAAAAAGGGTAGAAAGAATATTTTAAGAAATAATTACTGAGAACTTCCCAAATCCTTATGAAAGACATAAACATCAATATCCAAGAAGGGCAATGCACGACAAACAGAATAAATCTGAAGAGACCTACCCTGAGACAACCCCTATTCAGAAAGACAAATATCACTGATGGAGGATTCTGAAAGCAACAAGAGGAAATTAAAGCATCACATACAAGGGAAACTCAATAAGATTAAACGCTAACCTTCATCAGGAACCATGGAGGCAGGAAGAAAGTGGTATGATGTATTTAAAGTACTGAAAGAGAAAAACTGTAGTCAAGAATTTTATATATGACAAAACTGAGTTCAAAATCTTCACAGAGAAAAAACTTGATAGAACACACTACCAAAATACAAGAATTACAATAGATACTAAAGGGAGTGCTGCAGACAGAAAGGGGAAAAAAAAGGGTGAGAGATTTGGAGAAGAGTATAGAAGTGAATATTATTAGGAAGGGTGTATTAAAGGGTAAAAAGCGGATAATAGAACAGTATTACTACAGAGAGCTAAAGGACAAAATGGATGAAGTAACAAGTACTTTTATTGTAATAGCATTGAATACTAATGGATTGAACTTCCTCATTAAAAGACATAGACTGATATGACTGATATAATGGATAAAAAACTATGAGCCATCTGTATGTTGTCTACAAGAGACCTATCTCATAAGGTCACAACCAGGTTAAACGTGAAAGGTTTGGGGAGCTGATGTGATCAATGGTGGAGCACTGGCTTTCCACACTCCCACATAAGAGGTCTTGGGTTCAATCACTGGCCCCAGCACCTAAAAAAAAAAAGTTAAAGGTTGGAAAAAGATATTCCATGCAAATAGCAACAAAAAAGGACTGGAGTAGTTATACTACTAAGGGAAAAAATAGATTTCAAATGTAAAACTGTTATAAGGAATGAAGGTTATTATATATTATAAAAGGGACAATTCACCAAGAAGAAATAACTATACTAAATATTTATGCACCTAACCTGAATTACCCAAAGAGACATGATGCAAACACTGAGAAAATTGAAGGGAGAAATAGATATTAATATTTGAAGAGTTTAATATACCACACACAGTATTAGATAGAATATCTGGACAGAGGATAAATAAATAGAGAAGATGAATAATATAATAAATGAACTACACCTAACAGATATCTATAAAAGAATGTATCCCCAAAGAACAGTATATACATTCTTTTCAAGTGCTCATGGATCCTTCTCCATTATAGACTATATTTTGGGTAAAAACACAGGTCCAAATAAAATTTAAAAGCTTGAAATTATACAAAACACTTTCTCTAATCATAACAAAATGAAGCTGGAACACAAGAATGGATGGAAAAGGGGAAAGCCATAAATATATGGTGATTAAACAACATACACTTAAATGATCAGTGGGCCAAAGAAAAATTACATGAGAGTCCAGAAAATAACTTGAGACAAATGAAAATGAGAAGACAACATATCAAAACCTATGGGACTCCATAAAGGCAGTACTGAGATGGAAATTTATAGCCCTCAATGCTTACCTTAAAAATGAAGAAAGAGATAAACATGAAGATCTAACTGCACACCAGGAGGACCTAGAAAAAGAACAGTCAACTAATCCCGAAGCAAGCTGAAGCAAAGAAATAGTAAAGATCAGAGCAGAAAGAAATAAAATTGAGAAGATAAACAAAATTTTTTGAGAAGATAAACAAAATCGATAACACTTAGCTAGACTGACAAAGAAAGAAAAAGACACAAATAAAATAAGAAATGAGAGAGAGGGGACATTTCAACTGAACACAGAAATAAGAGAGATCATAAAAGGATACAATGAACAACTGTATGTCAAAAAAGTAGACATTGTAGATGAGATGGACAAAGTCTTATAAATATATGAACCACCTACATTGACCCTAGAAGAAACAGAAGACCTCAACAAACCAATCATAATTGAAGAGATTGAAACAGTCATCAAAAACCTCCCAAAGATTAAAAGCCCAAGACTAGATGATTTCAAAGGGTGAATTCAATCAGTATATAAAGATGATCTAATGTCAATCTTGCTCAAGCTCTTCCAAAAATTGAACAGGGGAGAATGCTACCAAACTCATTCTAGGATGCCAACATCACCATAATACCCAAATCAGGTAAAGATAGTACAAAAACAAAAAAACAAAAAACACCCACACAAAATTACAGACCAGTATCAATGAATATAAGCAAAAATCCTCCACAAAATTCTTGCAAACAGAATCCAAAAGCACATTACAAGAATCATACAAATGATCAAATGGGTTATATTCCAGGTATGCAAGCGTGGCTCAACACAAGAAAATCAATTAGTGTTAGAGTTTCCCTCTTACAAAGTTTGCAATGATTAACAGGGCATAAGACTGTGACTCCATTATGATTTTTTAATTACTTTTTAAAATAAATTAATTTATTTTTAATGTTACATTAAAAAAATATGACGTCCCCATATCCTCCTACCCCCCTCACCCCACTCTTCCCATAACCACAACCTCCTCCATCATCATGGGACATTCATTGCATTTGGTGAATACATCTCAGCACTGCTGCACCAGATGGTCAATGGTCCACATTATAGTTTACACTCTCCCCCAGTCCACCCAGTAGGCCATGGGATGACATACAATGTCCAGTAACTGTCCCTGCAATACCACCCAGGACTCCTCCAAGTCCTGAAAATGCCCCCACATCACATCTCTTCTTCCCATTCCCACCCTCAGCAGCTACCATGTCCACTTTCTCCATCTCAGTGTAACATTTACTTCCACTACTAATCACATTAGTTCCAAAATAGAGTATTAGTAAATCCACTCTAATCCATACTCTATCCCTCCATTCTGTGGACCCTTGGATGGCTATGTCCACTCCACCCCTCTATTGAGAGGGTGCCTTGACTTCACTTGGAGGATGGATGCAATTCTCCTGTTTGCAGTTGTAGGGACTCTTGGATCCCTGGTGTAGTGGTTGACCTTCTTCACCTCCCTGCTAGCTGGCTGGGGTAAGTCCAAGAAACCAGAGGGTAGGAGTTGCAAGTCTGCTGAGGATCAGGGCCTGGCTATCACATGGGCAGTCCAGAGATTCAGGTCTCCCAAGTCTACACTAAACCCCAGCACCAACCACAGGTCCAGTAAAGTGCCAGGAGAGGCTTGTGAACAAAGATCACACCTGAGTCCAACTCTATCACACTCAGGACCACAAACTCCAAAGTAGGGCCAACTGACATGGCACTGAAGTCCATCTGCCTTGACCATAGAACCTGTGGGTCTCTGTAGCCCTCAGAAGAACCAATACCTGGGGTTTTATCTACTTTAGCTGTCTCTGGGACTCTGCTGAGGTGTGCATAAGGGCAAGCCCTCTGATGATTGATTGAGTAAGAAGTCAATGTGCAGGGTACAGCATATTTCCCCCCAAGGACGAGCCATATCACCGTGGGAATGGAGCAGATAAGGATCTTCATCAGGCCACCAGACTCTGCATGCCAAGAATATCCTACCTCCTGGCCCACTACTCCCAAGTCATGAATGAGAAGAATTTACTTTTACAAGCCGTCCAAACCTCCTCCTCATGGACTAGTGTTTCTCTGCCTATTTTTGTACTGTATAAAGTCATATCCACCACATTTCATGAGCAGGCTGAAGTCTAATCTTCAGAACCCCTCTAATGGAAGAGTTTCCCAATAAATTTGCTGCCTGCCTGCAATCCTTAGTCTGTCTCCTGGTGAGCACTGTTTTTTCTCTAACATTTGGTGCTGAAAACCCAGCTCTGGGACTATGTTGAGACTGATTGATTGGTGAGGAGTTTCCACTCTGCCGCTGTTGAATGCCCATCCAACACCAGACATTGAATCTCAGCTGGGTGAGTTAAGGATTTCTCCACAGGAGGATCCTGCTGTCTCTCTCTCTCTCTTTTATCCATTGTCCACAACAACCTACTGATTAAAAACCTAGTGCTAGGTCAGGATCCTCAGTGTTCCCCAAGGGCCACAGCAAACAAAAGACCTGTGTTTTCATGGGAAGAGACCCGTGGCTCTTGAGACATCAAGTCCCAAGTGCAGTCTCCTGTTTCCTTGGAGATATCTGACTGATTCAGGTATGCCTGTCTCAGAACCTCCCCTATGCTAGAGATCCTTAGTCTCACCCAGGCCACCTAAAAAGGGGAAATCAATTTTGCCACACCCACAAAACCATGCCTCTGGGCTGTCTCCTTCAAAACCTTAAAATGTTGTACCCAAAAGGAGACATCCGACCCAAAAATCTCATTTTCTGCTTGACCTCTGTGTGGCTGCAATACCAATTGGACAATGTAAGTCAATGATGAGAAAATGCACTTAATTCTCAAGTTCTCTGAGACTTAAAGAACTTTATCCAGCATAGTGGCAGACCTGTGAGATTCCTTACACTCAGGCCTTCTCTTTCCTTTGTATCCACCACTCCCTCTGTCAATACTGTTCTTCTAAAAAAAAAAAATCCTGTTCTTCTTTTACATCAAAAACCTCCTCAAAAGCTTTCTTTTTTCTCCTTTCTGTCCCCTAAATCCCCAAAAAGCCTTGACTGTAATCCAGCTGGTCAGGCTCCCCCTTCAACTCCTCCATATATACTTTGGACATCACCTCCACCCCACCCTCCTCATCCTCTGACTCCCCTTCCTCATTGTCACTGCTTTCTGCCCCAACTTTTTCCTCTCCTCATTCAGGCACCAGGGTTGGAGCTCTTCATAAAAAACTAGTTCTTGCCTAAATTGAAATGAATAGCTTGTTTTTCTTCACAGAAAGAAATGAAAGATGTGAAACTTTAATAGAAAGTTTGTATTGTTCAAGAAAAGTATGATTTTCCTAGGATGGGATGGCTGGTTTTCATAAAATCTGAATGGAAGTATGTAGGACAAGACTGGAATGAATATGGCAAGTTGTAGAAGGTATTGTGGTGGCATTAGTTAAGGGAATGTGTTCTGTGAAAGTGGAATTTGTCTTGAAATGAAGCAACAATGCTCTATATGGTTATAAATAGTTATAAGAGGTTTGTAGAAGCATTGCTTAAACTGAAACATTCAAATGGTTAATTAGAGGAAGTCACTATTAAACAGAAACTGAATTGATGCAGAACAGGAAAACCTGTCAGAGGCCACTTCAATCTGAATATTAAAGTGGTGATAGGGAGAAGATAATTTAGATTCCATTGGGAATCTTAGGTTTTCATAAAATAATGGGGAAAGTAGTTTTTCCTGCACTGCTAAAATAAAATACCTGTTAACTAATGTAATCATGGTAATTGTATGTTGTAAGAATTTGCTTTAAGACAGTTCCCAAAATCATTTTAATAACATATGTATGTAGGGTGTATAGAATATATTTTTATTGTTAAGGAAAGAGACAGTTATTTTGTCCTAAGATCAAATTGGGTATATTAAGAAAAGTTAAAATATAAAACAAAATCGGAATGAATACAGAATTTTTTTGTAGTTCAAGTTGAGTAAAATTTATTGGGTCTATCTATAAAGTTTCAAAAGCTGTAATATCAAATAGCATACTGATGCAAAGTTAAAATTTTGTTCTCTCTCTGTTAAAATAACAAAAAGCAAATCAGTGGTCTGTTTCAGCAAAAGTTTGGAAAATGTTTTTCTCCTGACTAATCAATATACAAAAGAAAAATCTCTTTTTATCAAAATAGCTTTATATACTCTAACCCTATCATTTCCTTGGCTGTTAAAAAATAATCACTTTTAAAAGAACATAATGTTCAAAACCTGTCTTCTCAGAGTCAAGTCCTGAAATATATCTTTCACCTTGGGAAATAATGTAACAGTTGAGTTCATTTGCTATATTATAAGTTGGATGGAAAGAGTTTAAAAGTATTATGAAATTAAAAGGGGTTCTTTAACTCTCTGTTAATCAAAGTAGTATCAGTAAAATGCTCATATGAATACTGAAAAGAGTGCATCAAATTCCTGAAAACCTAAAAAATGTTTTGGCATAATATTAGCTAAAGTATAATGTTGCTTAGTTACTACTTTTTAAAAAGTTTTAGGAGGTACAGGAATTGAACCTTGGACCTTGTATGAGAAGCAGCTATTTAATCAACTGAGCTATACCTGCTGCCCTGTTTACAACTTAATACCATTCTAGGTAAAGAAAAAATATAATTTAAATTATTTGAAGGAATTTTATTGTTCATTATATTTATATTTCACTTTTAAATAGGATAAGAGCATTTAACGCATACGTGGATTCAAATTACACAATTCCTATTACATAGCTCTTATTTCATTGTGCATGTATTTTATTTTTTGAAATTCTGCACAAAATAACACAACTGTTTTTATTTTGCTTTTTGATATGTCCACATTTGACCTACACACTCTTCCTTTTGCTTAGTGATGAATAAGAAAAGACTTAAGGAAAAGAACTATTAGTTGCCCTATCTTTCCCTGTCATTCTGTCATTTTCATTAGTGTTTGACTAACAGAGTAAGAAATATATGATAAGGTTTACTGGTTGTTTCATGGTTTTAGAAGGCCATTCCCTTCCTTCTACCTAGGAAGTAAGCTCTAATTTAATGAAAGTGTGGCCTCTTGGAAATGTTAGCATCCTTTTACTCACAGAGGTAACATGCTTACCTTTATACTCACATTCAGCCTTGCTGATCTTCCACCCATAATAGCTTCATTGCAATCTTGTACTGCCGGGATGTTGTTAATACTACATACTAATAGGGTGGCAAGGAGTGGTAGATAAGCATTTTGTGTATATCTCCTCTGCTTCACTCCCTTTCTGTATTAACTAATAGAACACAAGTTCAAAGGTAAAATGGTTAAGAATTTCAGGATGATGAGAGCAAAGCATTAAAAAAAAAAAAAGCACAGAGTTCTTCTGAGCATGATTCCTGTGCAGGTGCACAGGTCCAGGAAGTTGACCTTGGCTCTGACTTCTTGCAACTGAAATAAAATCCAATCAAAAGCTGTCATCAAAGATGTCACGGGTTTGGTAATAAAACTGGGCATCATGGATGTGTAAGTAGTGATGCATGTCAAAATGCTCTCTTTTTCATAATGTGATAAGTTTGGGTAGGGTATTTACCCAGACACTGTTGGAAAAAGGCTCCAAATAGGAAGGTTCTAATTTTCTCTGAAGTGAGTTACTATGGTAAACAAATTAACAAATTTGAATTTTCAATGATCAGTTCTCCTCTTTCTTCAATGAGAACTTTTGTTTAATGTTCTATTTCCAAATCCTTTCCTCTGACTTACTTGTTACCATCATGCCACAGCCAGTTTTCAGACATTTTAATGTTGAGAAATACTGTGTGTGGATGCCAGTCATGATGCTGCATGTTTATTTCCTCTACTTCTGACAAGAAGTTTCTTTCCACAAGAAAGTAATCAGATTTGTGTAAGTTATGATTCTCACTTCCTGCCTCAAAAATATTTCAGTTAATCCTTTCACCTCTTTCTGATCCAGAGAATCCTCTTTTAGTTTTACTTTGGATGAAATGGTACCTCTTCCTCACTGTCCAGGAAAAATTGGTCTCTCCCTCTGTGCTGTTCTTTGCTCCTCTCTCTGTGTGGAAATTACTGGTTTATAATATAATGATAGATTTCTATGTCTGTCTTTTCCCCTGGGATTTCAAATATCCCCAGGGTAGGAATAGGATAATTTTCCTTTCTATGTCCCTGCTGCTTATGAAAGTGTCAAGCACATGGTCAACTTAAAAGGGAAACACTTAACAGCTCTTTATTCTTTTGGGCATTTTCTCACATTTTAGTCCTAGCATTTTTCTCAGTTGTGATGGCATGTGTATTTAGCTGTTGAAAATGAAAAGTAAAGATTGTCTCTTCAAAAGCTGATATGCTCTTTTAAAGGCCTCTTGTTAACCACTCTGCATAGTCATTTCAATGAACTTAAGCTCTTAAGAGTTAAAAGGGGGAAAACAGACTTGGCCCAGTGGTTAGGGAATTCGTCTACCACATGGGAGGTCTGCAGTTCAAACCCTGGGCCTCCTTGACCCATGTGGAGCTGGCCCATGCGCAGTGCTGATGTGCGGAAGGAGTGCTGCACCACCCAGGGGTGTCCCCCGTGTAGGGGAGCCCCACGTGCAAGGAGTGCACCCATAAGGAGAGCCGCCCAGTGTGAAAGAAAGTGCAGCCTGCCCAGGAATGGTGCCACCCACACTTCCCTTCCCATGCCACACACTTCCCGCGCCACACACTTCCCATGCCACTGACAACAACAGAAGCAGGCAAAGAAACAAGATGCAGCAAACAGACACAGAGAACAGACAACCGGGGGAGGGGGAAGGGAATTAAATAAATAAATAAATCTTTAAAAAAAAAGAGTTAAAAGGTTTAAAGACATTTGACTTTCCCCAATTTTTAAAAAATTATCATTACTATTATTATTTTACTTTAATGGCACACATAGCTACTGATAAAATACATTTAAAGCACCTGCCTGGTGAGAACTAACATAGAGATCTTTATCCTTTATGTCCTCCACCTGGATTCTAAGTGTCCAATTGTCTGGATTGAAATGGGCCTAGAATTGTCCCCAAGAGAAGTTACTGTCTCCTGCTGCTCTCCTGGTCATCTATACAGGTAGGCAATGACCTTCTGTTCATGCATATTTTAGTTCATCCTACAAACCCTACCTGAACTCAATTCATGATCAAGGGATATGAGTTGCCCATAGTTTGCAACATGATATTTGCACTTTACATAGTTGTCAAAGCAAAACTCTAAATGTTTTTCTGACCAATATTTATCAAAATCAAGAAATAATATTTATAGAAGTTGATTTGAAGCAAGGCAGTTTTGCAGTTCACATGTTAATCTTTCAATACTTAATAGAATTTTCCCTTTCACTGTCATCTGCTTTCTTCCTCGTTATTGTTAAATTGTTGTTGATACATTATGATAAAAGTAATGTAGTCCATTTGTTCTCTAGTTCTGCTGGAAAACTCTAAAAATCCTTCTTAGTCCAGACCATTAGATTGCTGAGTGTATGCACCTCATTATTGTGGTCTTTTGTAGACCCAAATGTATGGACTGGGTAAGTGGTATAATTTGGAGATTGAGAGCTTGGGGTTTGGAGATAGATATTTCTGATTTGAACCCTGCTCTTAATCTGAGACCTTCCTCTTGCTCTCTGTATGACCACTGTCACTTCCCCTGACCACTCTAAGGCTCAGCTCTCCCTCCCATAATTAAAATAAGGTAAGATGATTCCTGACAGGATTGTGAACACCACTAAAGGAATAATTTATATATTGTAGTGAACACAGTGTCTCACCTAGTAAGTGCTCAACATAAAACTATGGGCAACTTGGTATATTGTCATTGTTCTACATGGGGTAACACTATATGGCAGAGTTCCCCTAATCATGGTAGAGATGTTGCCGAGAATACTCATTCATTCATTTATTCAACAAGCATTTTGTACCAGGCATAATTCCTCTCACCAGCCATAGAGCAATGAAAAAACAGGAAGTAATCCCAGCACTGAAGGAGTTTATATTCTAGGTGGGGTGTGTGGGATACACATAATGTATAAATAGATTATTTAATACAGGAGAAGGTGAGAGGGCTATGGAATTAAAAGTGAGAGCAATGTAGTGGGTGTGGGTAGTGTTGGGGAGGAGAATATATTTTTAAAGGTTGTCATGCAGGGCATCACCAAGAAGCATCACTTGAGGAATCCATGAAGGAGGAATAAAGGAGGCATGCAGATATCTGGGGAAGAGAATCCCATCAACAACTTTGATGTGGGAATGAGTTCCTGGTGTGTTGAAGGAATAGCCAGGGCACTAGTGGGGCTGGGGGGCAATTGGCTGGTTAGTCAGTGATGAGGTTAATATTAGGTGGTGGGGGAAGATTTGGACTGGGGCAAGATAGGAAAAGCTTATGGGCCTTGGATTCTCCTTTGAGTGAAATGGGGACAATTAGAAGGTACGAGTGGAGAGTAAGTTGTTCAGTTTATTTTTTTTTATTATTCATTTTTAAAAAAATATTACATTCAAAAAATATGAAGTCCCATTCAACCCCACCGCCCCCACCCCCCACTCCCCCCACAGCAACACTCTCTCCCATCATCATGACACATCCATTGCACCTGGTAAGTACATCTCTGGGCATCGCTGCACCCCATAGTCAATGGTCCACATCATAGCCCACACTCTCCCACGTTCCATCCATGGGCCCTGGGGGGATCTACAATGTCCCGTAATTGTCCATGAAGCACCACCCAGGACAACTCCAAGTCCCGAAAACGCCTCCACATCTCATCTCTTCCTCCCATTCCCCACACCCAGCAGCCACCATGGCCACCCTTCCCACACCAATGCCACATTTTCTCTGTGGACCTTGGATTGGTTGTGTCCATTGCACATCTATGTCAAGAGGGGGCTTAGATTCCACATGGATACTGGATGCAATCCTCCTGTTTTCAGTTGTAGGCACTCTAGGCTCCATGGTGTGGTGGTTGACATTCTTCAACTCCATGTTAGCTGAGTGCGGTAAGTCCAATACATCAGAGTATAGGAGTTGAAGTCTGTTGAGGTTCAGGGCATGGCTATCATATTGTCAGTCCAGAGATTCAAATCCCCTAAATATATCTTAAACCCCAACACCAACTACAATTCCAGTACAGTAGCATGAAAGTCTTGTGAAAAGAGATCCCATCTGAGTCCAGTTCCATCATGCAGAAACACCAGCTCCAAAGAAGGGCCATCTGACATGGCAGTGAACCCCATCTGCCATGACCATAGAACCCGTGGGTCTCTTTAGCTCTCAAAAGAACCAATATCTGCAGTTGTATCTACTTTATCTGTCTCTGAGACTCTGCTCAGGTGTGCATAAGGGCAATCCTTCTGACAACCTCCAGACTCTTTTTCAGAGACTCATAGCCATATAAACTCATTTCTCCTTTCCATCTCCCCCTTACATTAGGTCAAACAGCATTTTAAAGTCATGTTATTATATGTAGACAGGGATATTCTGCTGATCCCCATTGAACCTTTAATTCAAGGTCATTTTCTAATTGTATCTTCAGCTGGTATTTGGTAGTGATCCCTCGGTGTCAGGGAGGTTCATCCCCGGGTGTCATGTCCCACGCTGGGGGGAACGCACTGCATCTACATGCTGAGTTTGGCTTCGAGACTAGCCACATTTGAGTAACATGAAGGCTGTCAGGAGGAAACTCCCAGGCACAACGTGGGGAGCCACCCAGAGCTACGTGCATTTGCGGTCTCCAGCAACATGGCGGTTTTCAGAACTATGCCTACTCCACCCCTGTGCTTCCGCCTTCTTCTTCCCCTTTCCCCAGTTACCCGGGCAAAAAGTGTCGCACCTGCGCAACAAGATGTTGAAACCATGACCAGCATTAAAGGGTGTAACAGCATTTTATTGCCTTATATGGAAGAGCCGCTTCATCAGCCTATCACCCCCTGCTAATACCCTCCCCTTAGTATATATTCTGATGCTCTGCCCTCAATAAATGGAGACTTGATCAGAATCCTGTCTTGTCTCCATTTCTCTTGCCTCTTGTCCCCCAATTCCCACTCCCTCTTTCAGGTGCCAGTTCATTTGACCTGCGGGCCAGGTCAGCAGAATGCTGCTCTAGGCCTTGTTCTTATTTCAGGCGTATAGGCTCACAAGCATAGTCATTAGTATCAAGAGCCCACTGTTGGACCCTCATTCTTTCCTGATTCTTACCGTTGCACCTGAGGGACTGCCGCTGCTCCCCTAGGGGCCACGACAGAGCACCCCCGGCCAGTAACCCAGTACCCCCCCAGATGTTGTTTTTAATTGTTTCCACTATGAGTATATCCAAACATTACCATGCACCCTGGACATATGCCCTGTATAACTTCCTGTCAACCATATATAGCCTGTCAATAACATCTCATACCAGTATTCCTCCACTGCCATTGTGGAACCACTCTCTGATCCAAAACTTCCTGTAAAGCGAATCCCAATATAATGTCAGGTTCCCTTACTAGTAAAATGTAATATAGCGATGAGTTTAAAGGTGAGATCTAGAGTACGTATTGATTTGGAAAAATTTCTACATCCTATCTTTTTCTTTTCTTTGTTCCTAATTATTGAGCTTCTCTTCACAAGAGTCTTAGATCACAGTAATTCATATATACAATATACAGTACTCCCACACATCCACCATAAAACCTTCGAGTTGTTCAGTTTATATATCCTACAGTCTCCCTTCCTTCCTTCCTTCCTTCCTTCTTTCCTTCCTTCCTTCCTTCCTTCCTTCCTTCCTTCCTTCCTTCCTTCCTTCCTTCCTTCCTTCCTTCCCTCCTTTCCTCTCTCCCTCCTTCCACTTTTCTCCCTTTCCTATTTTTCCTTCCCTTCCCTTTTTTATATTATCTCTCTCTCTCATGCTTCCTCTTAAAATCTGAGGTAATCCCATCTGTTCCATCTCATTATTGGCATCTATTGCTTGTCTTTTCTCATTCAAATTGAAAATTACCTGATTCTTGGCATGGCCATTGGTTGTTGTTGTTTTTTTTTTTAAGACTTATTTATTTATTTATTTCTCTCCCCTCCCCCTGACCCTGGTTGTCTGTTTTCTGTGTCTATTTGCTGCATCTTTTTGTCTGCTTCTGTTGTTGTCAGTGGCACGGGAATCTTTGTTTCTTTTTGTTGCATCATCTTGTTGTGTCAGCTCTCCGTGTGTGCGGCACCATTCCTGGGCAGGCTGCACTTTGTTTCACGCTGGGTGGCTCTCTTTATGGGGTGCACTCCTTGAGTGTGGGGTTCCCCTATGCGGAGGACACCCCTGCATAGCAGGGCACTCCTTGTGTGCATCAGCACTGCACATGAGCCAGCTCCACACAGGTCAAGGAGGCCCAGGGTTTGAACTGTGGACCTCCCACGTGGTAGACAGATGCCCTAACCACTGGGCCAAGACCGCTGCTGATCATTGTTTTTTTATTGTACCTTAGACACTACGGTTATGAGCCTCTGGATCCTATTTAATTTTCTTCTTTGCAGGCAGTTACCCTTTTGAAGTACAGGATGCTTGTCCAGATGGAGGTGGAGGTTTATATTTCCCTACTGGGATTAAATAGACAATACCCAGCAAAAATGAAGCAACAAATGACCTCACCTCACCTTGTCAGTTTCCATCCCATTTTGTAGCTTAAGGATGGGGTAGATATTCAGCTCCCAGCTTGACTTCACTGATATCAGGAAGAGTGGGTGCAGAGGGAGGGAAAGCAAAGTGTTGACTATCACCAACTTGCTTTGAGTCATTCCACCTCACTGCTGCTTAGTGAGGAAGGACTTTCAGCTGCCTGATACACCCTGTTCACACCACCCCTACAAAAGCAAAGCACCAATTTGCAAAACCCCACTGTGGCTTGTTGTTTCCAGCTGGAGTGGACATTCAGCTGCCTACTTAATTCCACTGACAGCTTGGGCAGTTTTCCTTTGGAGCTTGAGTGGATGGGTGGACATTATAAAAAAGTTTTTTTTTTTATAATGTCCACCCATTTTTCTGGTCCTTTGGTTGGGGTGGCAAGCTCTTTTCTTCAGCAGTTGGCTCTGTGTTGTGGGCTTCTCTAGCACTTTGTTTGGGATATATAGGAAGCATGGAGATTTACTGCCACATTTTCCTTCCAGTCTTTAGGTTCTTAGCCCACTCACTATTTTCCTTCCACTCTCGAGAGTCTTCCTATGTTTTTGAATTATGTCCAGAGATTTTTGTTGTAAGAGGGGAGACTAGCAAGGAATGTGGTTACACCCTCCTGATCTAGCCAGAAGTCTGATAGTTGAATTTACCAGACAAATTGTGTCACTTTTGAGACTGAGTGTGATGTGTGGATGTCTGAGCAAAAGGCACAAAGTAGAATACATGGTCATTACATCTATAATCCTTGTTCTGGGCAATCTCAAATAGGAATCACTTTGCCACTTTTATTCAATCTGCAGCCATATTTTCAAGATGGTGTGGAGGGTCTTGATTTCTTGTCTTGACTAATACCAGAGGGGCTTCCCCCCCAGCACTTGTCATTCTCCTCCCTTTTTAAAAAAAAACGTTCAGTAGTGGTAACACTGGATGTAGGGAGGGAGGATGCCCCCAGGTTAAGCTTTCTCTCATCACTTTGGGGGATGTTTATTTGACTTCCTAGTAAGGCCACTAGCTGATAGGAGTTTGTGTTTCAGTGTCTCCAAGATTCTTTGCCTTTGGTGCTCACTTTGTGAATCAAGAAAATACTTCTGGCTGTGGGTCTCCTGTGTTTCCAGGGCTCAGAAGTGTCTTTTCATTTGTTTAGGTCTTCACTGATATCTTTTAGCCTTGTTTTGAAGTTTCTTGCATATGGATCCTATACTTCTTGAGTTAAATTGATTCCTATGTATTTGAGTCTTTTTATTGCTACTGTAAATGCAATTTCCCCAGTGATTTCCTTCTCAGATTGTTCAATGCTAGTGTACAAAAACATTAGTGATTTTGTACATTGATCTTGTATCCTGCCACTTTGCTGAACTCATTTATTAATTCATGTAGCTTAGTCCTATACATTTCAGAATTTTCTAAATATATGGTCATGCCATCGGCGAATAGTGGAAGTTTTACTTCCTCTTTACCTCTTTGGATACCTTTAATTTTTTTCTTTTCTAAATGCTCTAGCTGGAACTTTTAGTAAAATGTTGAATAACAGTGGTGATAGTGGGCACCCTTTTCTTGTACCCAATCTGAGAGGGAAAGCTTTCAACCTTTCCCCATTGAGTACAATGTTGGCTGTGGGTTTTTCATATATGATTTTATCATATCAAGGAATTTCCCTTTTATTATACTTTGAGGTGTTTTTAGCAAGAAAGGATGCTGGATTTAGGCAAATGCCTTTTCTGCACCAATTGAGATAATCATTTGTGTTTTATTCCTTCAATTTTTATATGTGGTGTATTACATTGATTTTCCTATGTTGAATCAGCCCTGCATACCAGGAATAAGTCCCACTTGGTACTGATATATAATTCTTTTGATATGCTATTGGATTCGACTTGCAAATATTTTATTGAGAATTTTTGCATTTATGTTCATTAGAGAGATTGGCCTGTAATTTTCTTTTATTTTTGTATTTACCTGGCTTTGGTATTTTGGTGATGGCTTCATAAAATATGTTGGTAATTTTGCCTTCTCTTCAATTTTTTGGAAGAGTTTAAAAAGATAGGTGTTATTTCTTTTCTATATGCTTGGTAAAGTTCACCTGTGAAGTCATATGGTCCTGGACTTTTCTTTGTTGGAAGATTTTTGATGATGGATTCGATCTCTTTAAATGTGATTTGTTTGTTAAGTTCTTGTATTTCTTGTAGTATTAGTTTAGGTTGTGGTTTTCTAGGTATTTGTCCCTTTCATCTAGGTTGTCTCATTTGTTGACACACAGCTTTCTCATAAGTATCTTATGATCCTTATTTCTGTGGAGTCAGACATTACTTCCCTCTTTTCATTTCTGATTGTATTTATTTGCATCTTCTCTCTTTCTTCTTTTATTAGTCTGGCAGGCTAAGGGTTTGTCAATTTTACTGATCTCAAAGAACCAGCTTTTGATTTTGTTGATTTTCTCTATTTTCTGTAGCCGTTGTTCTCCATTTCATATAATTCAGTTCTTATCTCTATTATTTATTATTGCTGACTTTGGGATTGGTATGCTGTTCTTTTTACAGTTTTTCAGTTAAATGTTTAAGTTTATCTTTTTTTAAATATAAAATTATTTAGGGGTATAAATTTCCCTCTCAAGACTGCCTTCACTGTATCCCATATGTTTTTTTATTTTTAAAAAAATTTATTGAAATATATCACTCATACATGAACATACATAAACAATAAGTGTATAATAGTTGTGAACTTACAAAACAAATACATATAACACCAAATGAATATATATATAACATTGTCACCCTACCACCAATAAATTGCATTGTTTTTAAACCTTTTTAATAATTAAAGAGCATTGTCAAAATATTACTACTAAACAAAGTATTTTTCCCTTAACCAATCCTATTATTATCATTATATCATTTACAATGAACATACATAAACAATGAAGTGTATAGTAAAAGTTGTGAACTTACAAAGAGAACATGCATAATATCATATAGGGGTTCCATACATCAACCCTCCACCAACACCTTGCATTGTCATGAGACGTTTGTTGCAAATTATGAAAGAATATTGTCAAACTCTTACTACTAATCATAGTCCTTATCTTACATTTGGTGTGTTTTCCCCCAACTCACCCTATTATTATTTTTTAAATATTTTTTTTGTAACAGAAGTTGTAAACTTATAAAACAATCATGCACATGTGCAGAATTCCCCAAAAAAACACTCTTCCACCAACACACCATAATATGGTGTATCATTTGCTACAGATAAAATAATATAATCTGGTTGTTACGACGTTCATAGTGTACATTTGCCTCACATTCTTATGCTGGCTCAGTATCAACACAGGACATCTTTCACATAGATGCAACAATATTATATTATTACTACTAACCACAGTCCATAAGTCACTCCAGCTGTATTTTCCCATGCTTCTCCACATTCCCAACACCCCGCAGTAATGATATACATTTGTTCTAGCTAACAAAGGACACTCTTGCATCTGTACCATCAACCACAATTCTCATCCCCCTCTTGGCTTACTGTGCTATCCAGGTCCTAGATTATTCTCTAGCATTCTGTCAATTGGCATTTACATATCTAGACTACCATTTTCAGTCATAACCCCATTTATAAACTAGCTTACTCCTTGTGTGTTACCATCCACTCTATACATTTCCACAATTTTACAGTAAAGCTAATTAAAACTTCTACATACATTAAACATCAGTAGTCCACTCAGTCCTTCTCTTATCTCCTTTGAGAGTCCACCACCTATCACCAGTCTTGAAGATATTTTCCTACATTTCTTCTAGAAATTTTATGGTTCTTGCTTTTATTTTTAGTTTTTTGATCCATTTTGAGTTAATTTTTGGGTAAGGTGTGAGATAGGGGTCATCTTTCCTTCTTTTAGCTATGGATGTCCAATTTTTTTAGCACATTTTGTTGAATGGATTGTTCTGACTGAGCTGTGTGAGTTTGACAGGTTAGACAAAACTCACTTGACCATACCTGTGATGGTCTGTTTCTGAACCTCAAATTTGGTTCCATTGGTCTATTGTGTCTGTCTTTAGGCTAGTAGCATGCTGCTTTTACCACCAAATGTAGGTATTATGATTTAAAGTCTGGAGGAGAGGGTTCACTTTTCCTTTTTATGATGTTTTTGGCTATTCAGGACTCCTTACCCTTCCAAATAAATTTTTAAAAAAGATTTATTTATTTTTCTTTCTCTCCCCTCCCCCCCCAGTTGTCTGTCCTCTGTGTCCATTTGCTGCATGTTCTTGTCTGCAGCACAGGAATCTGTGTCTCTTTGTTGTTCTGTCATCTTGCTGTGTCAGCTCTCCATGTGTGCGGTGCCATTCCTGGGCAGGCTGCACTTTGTTTCACTCTGGTCGGCTCTCCTTACAGGGTGCACTCCTTGTGCATGGGGCTCCCCTACACGGGGGACACCCCTGCATGGCACGGCACTCCTTGTGCACATCAGCACTGTGCATGGGCCAGCTCCACATGGGTCAAGGAGGCCCGAGCTTTGAACCACAGACCTCCCTTGTGGTAAGTGGACACCCTATCCACTGGGCCATGTCTGCTTCCCCCAAATAAATTTAATGGTCATGTTTTCAATTTTTTCTTTAATGCTGGTAGGCTTTTTATAGGGATTGCGGTAAATCTGTATATCAATTTGAGTAGAACTGACATCTTGATGATATTTAGTCTTCCAATCCATGAGCATGGGATGTTCTTCCAGTTATTTAGGCCTTTTTTTGATTTATTTAAACATTGAGTTGCGATTTTCTAAATATAAGTACTTTACATAATTGATTAAGTTTATTCCTATTTGAGGTTTTCTGTCATATTTTATTTTCACCACTCTTTTGACACTTTTAATTACTTTTATTGATATAATCTTCATTTCTAGACCCACTTCCAGACCTCTCTCTCCTGTCTGTCCTTTTCAGGATCTAACACATCCTTTAGTATTTCCTGGAAATCTGGTCTCTTGCTTAGGTAATTCTGTCAGTTTCTGTTTATCTGTGAGTATTCTAATCTCACCTGCATTTTTGAAAGACAATCTTGCTGGATATAAGATTCTTGGTTGGAAGCTTTTTTCTTGTAGTATCTTAAATATTATCAAGTGGCTGTCTTCTTGCCTCCATGGTTTCTCTGGTGAGAAATCAGCACTTAATCTTATTGGATATCCTTTATATGTTATGCATTGCTTTTCTCCTGCTGCTCTCAGAATTCTCTGTCTTTGGCCTTTGACATTCTGATGAGTTGGTCTTGGAATTGGTCTATTTGGATTTTTTCAGATGGGCGTATGTTGTGCTTCTTGGGCAGGGATATCTATGTCCTTCAATAAGATTGGGAAGTTTTCTACCATTATTTTTAAAAATATTCCTTCTGTCCCTTTTCCCTTCTTTTCTCCTTCTGGGACACCCGTGACACATATGTTTGCATGCCTTTTGCTGTCATTTAGTTCCCTGAGGCTTTGTTCAATTTTTTCCATTCTTTTCTTCATCTCTTCTTTTGTACGTTCACTTCCAGAGGTCATTTCTTCAAGCTCACCAATCCTTTCTTCTGCCTCCTCAAATCTGTTATTATGATTCTGTTTTAAAATTTCATTTATTGCACCTTTAATTCCCATAAGATCTGCTAATTTTCTATGTATGCTTTCAAATTCTTTTTTGTGCTCATCCAGTGTCTTCTTAATATCCTTAATCTCTTTAGCCATCTCATTGAATTTATTAAGGAGATTTGTTTGAAAATCTATAATCAGTTGTCTCAACTCCTTTATGTCATCTGGAGGCTTATCTTGTTCCTTCAACTGGGCCATAGCTTTCTGTTTCTTGGGGTGTGGATTGTAATTGTTTTTTGATGTCTTCACATCTGACTTACTAGGGTGCAGTTTTTCTCCTTAGTTTAGGGCTTCCTATCATTTCTCCCTCGTTGGTTGTGCAGTAGGAGCCAAGCTTGTAGTTGGTGCTGTAAGCTGTGGAGGCTCAAGCTGCTCTCATTGTGCCAGGGACCAATGCAGCTTCTTTCAACTTTCTCCTTTGCCAGGGGTAGGGACAGAGTCACATTTATGTGGAATAATCCAAGTCATACAGGCCTGGTCTGTAGTTGCCCAGAGAGACTGATGAAGTTTCACATCCCTTTCTCTCCTGTCTGGGGTGGGGTATTGCCTAACCCAGCATGGAAGAGTTTGTGAACAAAGCAGATCAAATCTGTGGGTCAGAAGCTGAGTATGACTTAGGCTGTTTCCCTCTCTCTTCCCTTTCCCAGGGTGGTGGATCCCTGGAGCCCCCTTTGTAGCCAGCCCAGAGGCCCGAGAATTCAAAAGTGTATTTAGTGTGAGGAGGGTGCTGGGAGTAGCAGCTGCTGGTTTAAAATCAGATTTGCAGCTGTACTCTTATTCCTTGTCCCTCTCTCTTCCAAGTGGTGTCCAGCTTTTGCCTGGTATCCTAAACCCTAGAAGATGTTTTCCAGGACATTACAGTCTGTCCTATAGCTAAGAAGAGAAGAGAGTTCTGTGTCTTTCTAGACTGCCATCTTCCCAGAAGTCAGAATGTTCAACAACTCGCAAAAATCAGCAGTGTCCTCTTCTTCAAATTTCTGGTAATGTGTTAAAGGGCTGTGGTAACTGAGTGTGTGCTGAATCAAGAAAATACAGATTTAAACATGGTAGCAACCCAAGGCACCTTGCTGGCACCTTTTCTTTGACTTTCCTTGTGTGAATCCCTCGTCATATTCCAGAGAGATCAAAGTAGCACTTATGCACATACAGGGGTGCCTCCATACCAGCACCAGTCCATCAGGTGGCAACATGGAAAACCGAATGAGGGAACTCATCTCTGCTTGGCTTCCCAGAATTTGCCTTGTAAGCAGAAGCAGCTGCACACAGCAAATACAGTGTAAGAATCAGTTAAGTCAAAGTGGCTTGGGAAAAGTATCCGGTTTTTAGGCATATGATAGACCGTGAATGGGGGGAAAGGCTATTTCACAGGGTATGTCAGAAACATATGGGTTCCTGAAAATGGGAGAATTCCTAAGGTCATGGGTGGGCATAAATCTAGGTCAAGACATGGGCTCAGAAAATATAGAGAGGAACTTCCATTTCATTTTTGCCTCAGGGTGATCTTTTTGATGGGAAGGTAATACCCTGCAGGAAAGCAGCACCAAATGCAGAGTAAGTTTGCAAAGACTGTGAAAAGGTGTTCTTTTGATTTGGCTTGTTTTTTATAGCTCCCGGCACTGAAAGAAATCTGTCATAGCACTAGCTAGATACAAACTTAAGGAACGAACACCTCGGGGGATAAATTTCAGAATTAACTCCTTAAAATGTACAATGTGCAACAAAATACTTCAAAACAAACAAACAAGATACAATGGCCCATTCAAAGGAAAAAGAGAAGTCCAGAAAACATCAATTGAGAATAGGTTATGAATATACCAGAAAGAGAATTTTATAAAAGGATCTTCAATATGGTCAAGGAGAAATGGAAAACCTAGACAAAGAATAGTACAAACGATATCAGGAAAACAATAAATGGGCAAAATGTGATCAAATTAAAAGAATAAAATTTATTAAAAGTAACAAAAAAAATCTAGAGTTGAAGACCATAATAAATTAAATAAAATATCTCTTAGGAGTGTTTTAACAGCAAAGTGGACGTGGCAGAAGAAAGAACCAATAAAGCTGAAGATAAGACTATTGAAATGATTCCAGAAGAGGATGAGACAGAAAAAAAAAGAAAAGTGAACAGAATTTAAGAGAGCTGAAAGACACCATCAAGCAGATCAATACATATTATGGAAGTCACAGGAGAAGAGAGAAAGGAGCACAACGATCATTCAAAGAAATAGTGGCATAAAACATCTCAAGTTTAACAAGATACATGAATGTACACATTCAAGTACCCCAAACTGGATGAAATTTAGAAGAGCCAAGTCCAGATAAATTACAATGAGTCTGATGAATGTTAAAGACCAAGAGAGTATTCTGAAAGCTGCAAAACAAAAGCAACGTGTTAAATACAAGGGAGCCAATAAGACTAAGTGCTGGTTTTACATCAGAAATAAAGGAAGAAAAAAGGCAGTAGGCATTGTGATGAAATATTTAAAGGGCTGAAAGAAAGTAATTGCCAAAGAAGAATTTTATATCCAATTTCTCATGGTTTGGAATATGTGTTAACTTAGACAGGTAATGGTGCCCAGGATTTCAGTCAAGCAAGCAGTGGCCTAATTTTTACTGTGAGATCATTTTGGGGACATAAATCATCAGTGAGTTGATTACATCTTTGCCTGATTAACATCTACAATCAGCTAAGAATGCCTTCAGCAATGAAAGACAACTCATCCAATCAGTGGAAGGCTTTCAATGAGAAGCGATTCCAGCAGTCAGTGAGAGAATTCCCATCTCTACTTCAGGCAGACATCTTCTCCAAGGGAAATAGTTAATCAAGAACTTTCATCAGAGTTCTAGGCTTGCAGCCTGCTCTACAAAATTTAGACCTGTGCATCCCTGCAGTCATGTGAGACAAGTATATAGTATCTCATATTTGCAGATATTTCCTGTCAGTTCTGTTTCCCTTGAGAATCTGACAGAGTTGAAAATAAATTGTTATAAAAAAACTGATCGTCATAGATTTAGGATGTTAAATTTAACCCCCTATAAACATAAAACAAATATCTGAAAAATATACACAAATAGAAATGAGAAGGAACTAAAAATTGTTTACTACAAAAAATCAAATCAATATGAAAGTAGGCAGTAAAGGAAGAATTGAGATATATGAAAGATTTAAGACCTACCCAATTAAATGCTATACTTACACTATTTTTCAAAGAAGGTTTAAAAAAATCATTCCCTCCCAAGAATTGTCATTACCATGTCCACCTCCCAGACACCAACTCTATGCTGAATATGAGGAACTCAGAGCACATAGATTGTTGGCATAAAGAATAAAGCGTAGAAGACTTGCTTTCCATTGTTGTGGAACTCCTACACACTATATATTTAAAGAAAAGAAAGGGAGATAGTGAGATCTCTAGTTTTTGGAAGGTATAAATTATTCCAAGTAATCTGGGAATACCAGTAAAAATGAAAAAATATGAATGATCTTTCCCTCAGCATTTTAAATACTAATAATATTCCTTATGCTGTAAGCAACAGAATACTTTTATGTAAAACCATGACATCACTTTAGTTGTGACATCATTTCAACTCCAATCATGCAGAGCTACAGAAAACAAATTGGATATTTTCAATGTCAACATTATGAACACTTTCAAAGCCATATATTCTTACTAGTTATCAAACTAGAAATGTAGAATCCCCTGGAGCATTCTAGGTTTTAATTTCTGATAAGAGAAACACCAAGCCCTTTGGGATCTTGAACATTTCTGTTAAAAGTGTAGTGAGTTATTGAGACCAAAAAGTGAGTGGAGACCACTGAGTATGATCTACAGACCTTACAAGGAGCCATTGTTATGGAACTCCAAGTCCCTACATAAGTCCTATGATCTCAGATTTGTGTTCCAATATCCCAGAAAGCTCTTTTTGGTGACCTGTTTGAGAAAGACTGTTATTAGCTTGTTTATTTCTCATTCTTGTGGATTATTGGTTTATTTTGTCTGTTTATTATATATTTTTTCTTTTTGTCCTTATTTTTCCAGATTTTCTTTTCTTTATTCTTTACATCCAAATATAATCAAGTCATTTGAAATCATTTGGAATGATTAGTTAGTTTTCTCTAACTATCTCATTATGGAGTATGCTAGTGGAGGAAAACTCTTTGAACACCTTGTGACTCAAGGCCCTCTGCAAGAACACGAAATCTGAGAGAAATTTCATCAAGCAGTATCTGCTCTGCAGTATTGCCACCAAAACTGTATTGTGCAAAATATTTTAATCTACATTTCTCCAAAGAGGAAATGGCCAAAAACAACATGAAAAAATGTTCTCTAACTAGTTATTAGTGAAATGCAAATCAAAACAACAATGAAATACCATCTCACACTGCATAGAATGGACATTTTAAAAGTAACAGAAAACAGTAAGTGCTGGAGAGGATGTGGAGAAATGGAAACACTTCTTCACTATTGGTGGGATTGTAAAATGGGACAGTCTCTGTGGAAGAGAGTTTGGCAGTTCCTCAGGAAGCTACTGCCATATGACCCAGCATGCCCTCTACTAAGAATGTGTCCAGGAGAAATGAAAACTGTGACACAAACAGACATCTGCACACCCATGTTCATTGTGGCATTATTCACAATTGCCAAAAGGTGGAAACAACCCAAGTGTCCATCAACCAATGATTAGATAAGCAAAACATGATATGCACATATGATGGAATACTCTGCTGCAGTAAGAATAAATGAAATTTGGACACAGATATAACTTGGTTGAATCTTGAAGACATTCTGCTAAGTGAAGAAAGCCAGACACATAAGGACAAATATTGCATGGTCTCATTAATATAAACTAAATACAAAGAATAAAAGCATGGAGGTAAAACTTCGAGTATAGGTTATTAGTAGATAAGAGGAAAGCTGAGGAGGACTATTGATACTTAATGTATGTAGAAGTTTTAATTAACTGGACTATGAAAGTGTGAAAATGGATAAAGTTGATGGTAACACATTATAGTGAGTAGCAGCTGCTTTATAAATGGGATTGTGGCTGTAAAGGGCAGTCTAGGGATGTAAATGTTGATTGAATGAAAGCTAGAGGATAATCTGAGAACTGAATGGCACAGTGAACCCAGATGGATAAAATTGTTTTTGGATGGTACAGATGCAGGATTGTCCTTCTGTGAGCTAGAGCAGATGTATGTCACTAATGCAGGGTGGTGGGAATGTGGAGAAGCATAGGAAAATACAATTGGTGTGACCTGTGGACTGTGATTAACAAGAGTACTGTAATAGTCTTGAATCAATGCCAAAGATATACTGTATTGATAAAGGGAGGTATGGAAAAGATGTGCCAAATGTATGTTATGGACCATGGTCTGTGGTAATCTGTAACAAGTGTTCCACCACAGTGTGGTGTGTGGATGAGGGGGAGTTGAGCGGGAATTCTATGCATATGTGTTGGAAACTGAGGCACAGTGGCCTCTCAAGGAGAGACGTGCTATCTCCAAGCTAGTGCTGTCTCCATGGCTACACTTGCAACCTAAGGAATGCAGTAATCAAGAGTTCCTGGCAAATGGGATGAAGCTGTTAAAGGCTGAAAGAAAAGATGAGCACATAACTTTTGTAGTGAATAGAACACTTAGACTTTGTAACTTGAGATAAGATTTTTTAAAATTCCTTAGACTATGGGTGATGCTGATAGTTAATACGTGTTGCTGCTTAATGTCATGTACGCTATGTTTGTGCTTATTGGCAGATAGGCTACGTATGCCTGCTTCTTGGCACGTACAATGGGGTATATAAAGAGCCCCTTGTAAACAATAAAATTGTCTGAGGAGTCATTACTCGCAGACCCCCTGGTACCAGCTCTCTCATTCTTTCTTTTTCTTTCTTTCACTTTCTTTCATTCCCGATACCCTTTGGGTCCAAATCTCCAACACAGTTGCATGACTTTTTTTTGTTCTTTCACAACTTCTGTAATAAAAATATATTTAAAAAATAATAGGGTGGGTTGGGGATAAAATTAACCAAATGTAATTTATGGCCTAATATTTTTATGATATTCTTTCAAATTTTGTAACAAATGTTTCACAATGCAAGGTGTTGTTTCTGGGGTGTTGTATGGAACCACTGTATGATGATATGCATGTTTGTTTTGTAAGTTCACAACTTTTACTATACATGTATTGTTTATCCATGTTCATGTATGAATGACACACTTCAATACAATTTTTTTAAATGAGGCAGAAAGGCAGAAAATCCCAGTTCTCCAACTTAAAGGAATGAAATCTATGAATAATAGTCAAGCCTCCAAATGATAAGTCAGTTTTTAATTTTGATGAAGACAACCTTATAGATATGATATAGAAATCATCTTCTGTGAATCCCACATTTGTGTCATATAATATAAATTTTTGCCTAGCCAAAGTCACACAAACTTTTCCTATATTTACTCCTGATAATTGTATAGTTCTACTTCTTTTTAAAAATATTTTTACTTTTTTGTTTTTTTAAGACTTATTTTTTTGTTTCTTTCTCCCTCACCCCCCTTTTTCTGCTTTTTGTGTCCATTCACTGTGTGTTCTTCTGTGTCTGCTTGCATTCTTGTCATGCAGGATTGGGAAGCTGTGTCATTTTTTTATTGCATTATCTTGCTGTGTCAGCTCTCTGTGTGTGTGGCACTACTCCTGGGCAGGCTGTTTTGTTTTGTTCTGTTTTTTGCATGGGGTGGCTTTCCTTGTGGGATGCACAGGAGACACCCCTGCATGGCATGGCACTGCTTGCACATGGCAGCACTGCACATGGACCAGCTCACCACATGGGTCAGGGCCCTGGGTTTGAACCCTGGACCCTCCATATGTGGGCAGATGCTCTAGCAGTTGAGCCTCAACTGTTTCCCTAGCTCTACTTCTCACACACAGTTATTTTTTCCAATTTTGTGTTGATTTTTTGTATGATGAGCCATAGGGGTCTACGTTCATTTTATTATTTATTCTTCATTTATTAATGTCATATAGGAATGTATATATGCATGTGTATATGTATATATGTAGTTTTTCATGGATATTGAGGATGTGTGTTGCATAGGGTGCCATGAGTGGGGACCTACCTTTCAATTCACTGAACTCCAGGACCTGTGGAGGACTCATGGCCTGTGTAACTCATCAAAAAAAAAAGGAAAAATCTTAGACATCTATTAGAGAACACTATATCATATAATGAGTGATCCCTGGGTAAATGTAGGCTATGAACTTCAGGAATTGAAGCCCTATGTGGCACCCCTCCTAGATTACAAGGACCCTCCACAGTTATCATTGATAGTATCCATAAGATACAGCATAGAAGAGGTAAAGGAAATACTCATGAAAAAGCATGATGATGTCATGGCAACCTATCTGGAGGCCTCCACCATTGTTCTGCAGTCAGAGCCCTCACCGATCAGAAACAGCTGCAGTCCTTCCCCACATCATGTGGAACAACACGGTGTGCCTTCCAGCCAATGCTGCAAAAATACAGTTAATCTACATTTCCTGCTTCTGATTCCTTATTCTAAAAACATAAAGGAATATAGGAAGTTCAAGCGTCATAAGAAGGATCAGAAATCAGGGAGAAAGACCTGGAGCAAAGTCACCATTCCTGTCCATCCCATGCCAAGCAAGGAGAGGGAGAAGCCCACCCCTGTCCTTCCAGGCAAAATGAATCACCAGCATTGGTCAACTGTGCAATACTCCTCTTCAGGAGAAGAGCAGCCTTAGCCAGGCCTTCATTCAGAAGGACAGCGAAAGCAAAAATGCACCAGAGTCAGGATCTTCCAAGGCTTGTGCTTTAGCAATGTAGCCCCAGGTCCTGCCCCATCTGCAGCAACAACTCCTGATGTTTCTTTTTGTTGCATCATCTTGCTGTGTCAGCTTTCCGTGTGGGTGGTGCCATTCCTGGGCAGGCAGCACTTTCTTTTGTGCTGGGCGGCTCTCCTTATGGGGCAGACTCCTTGTGTGTGGGGCTCCCATGCATGGCACTCCTTGCACGCATCTGTGCTATGCACGGGCCAGCTCCACACGGGTCAAGGAGGACTGGGGTTTGAACCGTGGACCTCCCATGTGGTAGGCGGACGCCCTAACTGCTGGGCCAAGTCTGCCACCATAGTTCTTCTTCATCTTCCCATTGAATGAGTTGGACACTACAGAAAGGGTGATGCATGGTGCCCACCCCTTGTAATGTACCTGATGCTGTTTCCACCAGCCAAGTTGCAGGCCAGTGCTCCTGGGCGATGGCAGATTCATCAGCCCCCGTGTCTATGAGTCCCTCAAAAGCCTTGCCATTTAGATGCAGTGTTAGCAATGGTCATTCTGCCTGAATTAACTGAGTACGGTAAGTGGCTGGTAAACGATCAGAAGAAGGATGAGTTGAGGCAGCAGGAAGCAAAGTGAGGTGAGCACGAGCATTGTGAGGTTCTAATGCAACAGTAGATGTAACAGTTACCACTAAGCAAATTTCTTCAGTATAAGTAGGGGTGATTAACGATGGAAGAACAATTATTCCCTTCACAGCCAAATGAGGGAGACCAAGAATTAGCCCATAGGTAGTTGGGGGCAGGATCCCAGACACCAGTGGGAACAATCTGGGATCCCATTTCAGGGCTAATACCCATCGGGTGGTGGGGCCGAGTTCCATGTTGTTGATACTTTGTTGTTGGGAACTGGAGGCGGTGAACTGGGTACTGCTATTTCTAAGCGGAGGCTCTGCCACTTCAGGATAGGAATAGGTGGGGTAGGTAGAGCCCCTACTATTTGGTGGGGCTGGGGCCAACCCCACAAGCCATCTCCTGGTGGCTGTACAGGTTGTCCCAATGCAGTGGTCTTAGACCGGCATTCATTTGCCCAATGCTTGCCTTGCTACCAGCGAGGGCAAGTGCTAGGTGCTTGCGCTTTTGGACACAACAGCCAAAGGGGAGAAGGACGCAAAGCCACAGAAGGGCAGTTGTGATGAAAATGGCCTGGTTGTTCACACTGAGAACAAACCGACTGAGAATTTTGGATGGTGGTTTTAAGAGCAGCCGCTAAAACTGCAGAAGGACCAATATCTGCACAAAGCTGGATGTAGTCTGTGATGGTGGCAGTTTTCTTATAAGGTCTGATAGCATTTTTGCAAGTTGCATCAGCGTTTTCAAATGCAAGCTGTTTCACCACAATGCTCCAAGCTTCAGGATCGGTGATCACTCGCCCTACCACCTTGAAAAGGCAGGTGACAGAGTCAGCATAAGGTTCATATGGTCCCTGTATGACTTTGGATAATTCTAAGGATTTCTCTTGCTGTGAGGGCAATTGTCTCCAGGTGTGTAAGGCACAGAGGCTGATTTGTTGGTCGGCCTGAAGCCCAAACAGGAACTGCTATTGCAGAGGGTCATATGGACCTGTGCCAGTAAGCATTTCCATGGACATAGGCACACAATGTGCTCGATTGCAATTAGCCTATGCACTAGATTCCTCAAACAAATGACTTTTTCACAATAAATAATACCCCCCAGAAAGACAGGCCTTAACAAGAACTGTCCAGTCCTTTGGGCAAAGGTTGTCAGTATCCAAGGATTCCAAAAGCGACATGATGAAAGGTGAAGTAGAACGGTAAGTACTGCAAGCCTTTTTTTTTAACTCTTCCAGCAATTTGAAAGGAATGGGGTCATGACAGTGTGAGACCTGTCTGGGATTATTGGGGTCTGGGTACTCTATCACATGGAACAATTGGAATGCTGTGATGTCTTCCCCAGGAAGATGTGCCATGAGCAGCCCTTGCTGCAGTGGGGTACCAAAGGAGCCTCTGCTTCATGTGTGGGTACCACGGGGTGAGAAGGGAGAGCTGCAGCTAACAAGTTCTGATCCTGCACAGACAATTGAGACATCTGGCATTGGAGTCCCCCTAATCCCAAGCCTAAGGGCATGGTCATCTCGTCCTCTTCCTTGGGATCTTCAGCACCAGCTGGAGAGGACTCCTTTAACCCTTTATGAACTGTGGATGCTAAAGGCTCAACCAAATGTTGGCCTTCCAACTCCTTCAGAGGATCCAGGGAATCCCTTATTAAGCACCACAAACTAAAGGTGCACACTGGCACACCCTGTGGCCCTTTGGCAGTGTAACAGTTCCGAAGGCATTGTCCAACCTTCTGCCATGTCTCTTCATTTATGTGCCTTCAGGAAACCAATGGCAGGCCTGTTGCACAAAATCTAAAAATGTTTCCAGTTGTGAGGCAGTCCTTTTGAACCTCTATCAGATCACAAAACTGTGGGGATGGCTGTTTTAATAATACTGCTTATAACAATAGCCTGTCTTAAGCAATATGCTACAAAGTGATTATAGATGACCAGCTGGGATGAGCCAACAACCTTGTTCTAGCATGAGCCTTGCAAAGAGAACCCCCTAACTATTGTTTGGCTAGTAGTCAATGATGGGTAAGACCCTTAAATTGTGATAAGGGCAACCTAAGACAGGCACAGTCACCCTGGCACTACAACAAAAAGGGGGACATGAAGGAAGTGAAGACTTGTTGGCTGAAGAAAATAAGACATGGTGTAACCTAGGAAACAGAAGAAGAAAAGAATGTTCTTTGTTGAGACCCCCTTGGTCAACAGGACAGGAATGTCTCTGGTTAAGATGTATTAGGTCAACAGGCCACATTAATAGAAGGAACAAAGCTGCCTTAAAACATTAAAATAAAAATGGCCTGTCCCTGTTTCTAATGATAGATAACAAGAGTAATCTGTCTCTTCTTTTTGGGCTTTTACTATACAAGCTTTCTGTATGACTATATAGCTGCATAGAAATAAACTTGTCTGTGGGTGTTGACTTGCAGATCCCATGATCCCTTCTTTCTTCTTATTCATTCCTGATGCCCTTCAGGTTTGATGCAACATGTGGCACCCAACATGGTGTCTGAAGTTTTCTTCCCTGCAGTATTGAGGAACCATCAGAAAGGACTCCCATGAGGGTCATGATCATTGTCCCCCAAGTTTTTGACTCAAGTCTTATTGTAAGTAACATTTCCATAATCATCAGGGTAATGGACAATCAAACAGAATGACTGGAAGAATATTCTCAGGTTTTGAAAACTTTCCTGAAAACCACTGGGGTGCCTGTTAAAATTTCTGAATTGCTTGAGATTTTTGCCTTAGTTCAAAAACTTTCTTATTGATTTCAACTGCAGAGACAAAATATTTTAAATTTGAAATGACAGAAATTAGTTATGAAGGTGCTTCACTGAGCCTTTTAGAAAAGTGAGACCATTCCCTTGTCTGTTTGGGCTTATATCACTAGATTGCTGCCACACTAGATTCTTTGCAATTGGAGGACGGAGATGATGATGAGACCACTATATTTTGTAAAACTGCTGTTAAGCAGAAATCTTGTAATAACAAAAGCTTGGTTTGGGATAGGGACAATGATAATGACCCTGATTGTCATGTTACTTCTCAAAATACCAATCCTTTTTTAGATGAAAATGTTGCCATTAATCCTAGTGAATTTCCTGAACTTTAGGTTTCACGTCCCGCTAGTATATTGGGATTAGGTGATCCCTAAAGCCCATGTTTTTCCTGTGCAACCTAATGCTCCTTTAGATCCTCAGTTGATTTCTTCAGTTTCTCCTCCACAAATTTGTACTATGGCAAATGGTCCCTTTGGGCTTTTTCTGATAATCCTGATGTGTTGCCTTACATTAATGAGGTTGTGGTGCCTAATCCAACACCACAAATGCCACTGATGTGTTGTCTATTGTAGGGCTCACACCAAAGGGATCCTGAAGCAATACAGTTCTTATCCACTTTGCCTGTTACACTCAAACCCATTCCATCAGATTTAAATAACCCTCTAGGTGGAATAGAGTTTCATCATGAACCAATTCCTTTTAAAGTATTAAAAGACTTGAAAGAAGCATGCACACAATATGGGGTTAATTCTACTTATACTTTTGGATTAGTTCAAGGCATGGCTCAGATTGATAGGCTAATACCATGGGATTGGGAAATGTTAAATCAGATAGTATTAAACCCAGCTGAATTTTTACAGTTTAAAACATGGTGGACTGATGAGGCTAATCAGGCAGCTCACTGGAATGCTAGTCTCCAACCTCCTGTTCTTATTACAGTCAAGCAACTATTAGGCATAGGGCAATGGGCAGGGGTAACCAAGCAAGTACAATATGATGCCACTGTTATAGTCCAGCTGTGCTTGGCATGCTTGGCTGCATGGAGAAAAATCTCTCCACCAGGGCAGCCTACTCATTTCTTTTCAAAAGTGATTCAGGGTGTCAATGAGCCATATGTTGAATTCATAGCTTGTTTATCTGATATTGTGCAAAAAACTATTGGAATTCCTGAAGCACAATATTTGATCCTCTTAACGTTGGCCTTTGATAATGCAAATAATGAATGCAAAAAGGCTATTAGACCACTCAAGGTGGTAGAAGGATCAGTGCAAGATTATATCAACACTTGTCAGGGCATAGGTTCCACTACACACCAGATGGTAGTATTAGCTGTGGCAATGAGAGGTAATCAGAGACCACAAGCTAAAAAAGGAAATTGTTTTAAATGTGGGAAATCTGGTCATTTTCAAAAGGATTGCAGAGTATATTTGCTCAACCTCAAAAGAAGGGCAGGAGAAAACCCCCCTCTAAGGTATGTTCTGTGTGTCAGAAAAGTTTTCATTGGGTTAATGAATGTAAATCTAAATTTCATAAAAATGACTCTCCCCTTTGATCATCAGGAAACCACTTGGCAGGCCTAGCTCAAGGCTCTCAGACAAACAATATGAGCCTACAAGAAAAATACCCAGTTAGCAATGGCCAGCAGCATGCATCCCAGTTTCCAAAGTAAGAGCAGCTACTCGAGGGAGTGCTGCTGTTGATTTACCTTCAACAGAAACTAAACTTATTACTCCTGCTATGGGTATGCAAACTATACTTATAGGTGTAAAAGGCCCATTACCTCCTGAAAGTGTTGGCTTAATTGTAGGTAGGAGTAGTTTAACTATGAAAGGATTGCTAGTACAAATTGACATTAAAGATAGTGATTATAAGGAAGAAATCAAGGTTATGGAGCAAGTTGTTAGTCAAGTACAAGTTACTTGGGGGCAGCGTATAGCTCAGTTACTACTCCTGCCCTATCACAAAACTTGCACTCTTCCTTTTGATAGAAATGGGGGATTTGGGTCTATGGGGAATGAAATTTATTGGCAGACTTTTGTAGGTTAATGATCAGCCTGAAGTGTTTTGGGGACTAATAGACCCAGGAGCTGATGTGCCCATCATTGCTAAGTGATACTAGCCTCAATCATGGACATTGCAAAAGGTCCCAACAGTCTTTATTGGCATTGGGACTATGACAGATATTTATCAAAGTACCTCTGTTTTTGACGAATTAGGACCTGATGGGCAAAAATCTATGTAACAGCCTTATGTGGCTGATGCAGGACTTAAACTGTGGGTCAGGGATTTGCTTAGTCAGTGGGGAGCATTTTTGCATATTCCTATGCTTTCAGAGCAAGTTAAAACTAATTACATGGATATGAAGTATAACAATATCTGAAAAAACAATGAACATCAAGGATTAGGTTTCCAAAGCCCTTCTGAATCCATAAGGACAAATTTAATGTAAGGGCCATTGTAACAAAGGGCATTACTATCCACTTAACTTGGCTGATGAAAATACCAGTTTGGGTTGATCCATGTCCCCTTTCCTTAGAAAAACCTAATGCCCTTCACACCCTGTTCAACAGCAATTACCCAAAGGGCATATTGAACCATCACAAAGCCCTTGGAATTCACCATTATTTGTAATAAAAAAGAAATCCAGCAAATGGCGGATGCTCATGGATCTTAGAGGTGTTAATAAAGTTATTAGCCCCATGGGGGCACTACAACCAGGGGTTCCACAGCCCCCTATGATTCCTAAGAATTGGTCTTTGATTATTATAGATTGGAAAGATTGTTTCTTTACCATTCCTCTGCATCCTTCTGATTAAGAGAAATTCACTTTCTCTGTTCCTGCTATAAATTATTAATCCCCTATTCAGAGATATCAGTGGTGTGTGTTCCCTCAAGGCATGATGACCCGACCTACCACGTGTCAGTTATTCATTTACCAACCTTAAAGTGCTCAGAGAAAAGTTTCCAAAAGCTGTGATTATCCATTATATGGATGACGTATTATATGCACATTCTTCAGAAGACAAGTTACAACAATTATTTCTGACCTGATCCGCGGGACAGTCAAACCAGGACCTGAAAGAGGGAGTGGGAATTGGAGGGAGAAGAGACGAGAAGAAAGGAGACAAGACAGAATTCTGATCAAGTCTCATTTATTGAGGTTGGTCAGGGGAATATATAGTCAGGGATGAAGGAAGTGACACATAATGATGACAACGTATGTGTTGGTAAATGATTGGGTAACTAGATTTTGATTTTCGTGCCATACGCATGCGCAGATGGTTGTTTTGCAGCATTTGCGGAAAGATTTTCGCACGCTTTAGGGAGTGCCCAATTGGAGCGTGTCGCCTGAAACAGTGGCGGGAGAGGGAGAGCAAAGGGGAAGAAGAAAGAGGAAGTAGGAAACCAAGGAATGGCGGCCTTAGAGCGCGACACAAATGAATCATGGCGTTTTGTGTCGAGAGTGAGAGAGAGACGGCTCCCTACAATTTCAGTGTGCTGAAAAGGTGCTTCCTGAGTATGGGTTATAGATTGCCCCTGAGAAAGTTCAGTGGAATGCCCTTTATTGTTATTTGGCTATGCAACTGGCAAATGGACGTATATACGCTCACAAACGATACAACTAAGAAGAGATAAATGAAATACTTTAAATGATTTTCAGAAACTTTTAGGGGACATTAACTGGATTTGATCTACTCTGGGAATCCCTAACTATATGTTGCAGCATTTATTTCAGACTTTGGAAGGGGACTCTGACCTCTTGAGCCCAAGGAAACTGTCCATAGAGGCCGAGGAGGAATTAGCTTTCATTGAAGAGCGGGCTTCTCAGGGACAATTAACTCAAATAGACCCTGATAAAACTATAAATTTGGTTATCTTTTCTACCTCATACTCTTCAACTGCGTTATTTTGGCAAGATGGCATTTTGGAATGGATATTCCTAATAATAAACAAAAAAAGATTGCAAACATATTTACAGAAACATTTCTATCATTGCTAAAGTTCGATTATGGCTCATGCAACTTAAAGGGACTGATCCTGATCAAATAATATGCAGCCTGTCTAATGATAAAATTAAACTTCTTTATGCTACAAATACACAATGGCAAATTGCCATTAGTGATTTTTTAAAAATTGTTTTTATTCTAATATATATTTTTATTAGAAAAGTTGTGATTTTAAATATCAATCATGCATAATGTGTGGAATTCCAGTAAAACACTCCTCCTCCAATGTTCCATTGTTGTGGAACATTTGTTACACATTAAGAAAGAATATCATCAGAATATTACCACTAAATATGGTCTATAGCATACATTTGATTTCTTTTTCCATACCACCTTATTATTTTTTTTGAAAATTTTTTCTTCTTTCTTTTTTCTTTTGTCTTTATTTTTTTAAAATTGCATTAAAAAAATATGAGGTCCACATATACCCCTCACCCCCCTCACCCCACTCCTCCCCCCATAACAACAATCTCCTCCATCAACATGAGACATTCATTGCATTTGGTGAATACATCTCTGAGCACTGCTGCACCTCATGGTCAATGGTCCACATCATAGACCACACTCTCCCACAGTCCATCCAGTGGGCCATGGGAGGACATACAATGTCCAGTAACTGTCCCTGCAGCACCACCCAGGACAACTCTAAGTCCCAAAAATGCCCCCACATCTCATCTCTTCCATTCCCTACCCTCAGCAGCCACCATGGCCACTTTCTCCACACCAATACCACATTTTCTTTGATTACTAATCACAATAGTTCATGAATAGAATATCAGTAAGTCCCCTCTAATCTATACTCTATTCCTCCATCCTGTGGACCTTGGAATGGTTGTGTCCACTCCACATCTATATCAAGAAGGGGCTTAGATTCCACATGGATGCTAGATGCAATCCTCCTGCTTTCAATTGTAGGCACTCTTGGCTCCCTGGTGTGGTGGATGACCTTCTTCAGCTCCATGTTAGCTGAGAGGGGTGAGTCCAATAAACCAGGGTGTAGGAGCTGAAGCCTAGTGATTTTAAGGGGGTTATTGATAACCATTATCCCACTTCTAAGCTATTAACATTTTTATGAAGAACAACTTGGATTTTACCAAAAATAGTTAAATCTTTTCCAATAGAAAAAGCACTTACCGTTTTCGCAGATGGTAGTAGCAATGGTAAAGCAGCTTATGTCACTCCCCTTGCAGAAAAAGTTTGGCAAACACCACATACTTCTGCACAACATACAGAATTATCAGCTGTTCTTATGGTCCTGCAAACTTTAAAGAGACTCTTAATATTATTTCTGATTCTGAATACGTTTGTTTGACAGTTATTCAGATTGAAACTGCTAATGTTTCTGTCACCGATGAACTTTCTCAAATGTTCCTGCAACTGCAGGCACTCATTCATCAATGAGTAAATTCTCTGTATATTACCCATATTTGATCACATTCTGCTTTACCCAGACCCTTGTCCACATGTAATGCAGAAGCTGATATTCTGGAAGGGTCTATACAGGATGCTGCCAAATATGCTCTTACTCATCTCAACGCTAAGGGTTTGCAACATAAATTTCTATCTTTAACAAAACTGCAAGTGCAAGATATTGTAAGGCATTGTTCAACCTGTGGCCCTCTCATGTCAGCACCATTTGATAAAGGCACTAATCCCCGAGGGATGGCTCCAAATCAGATGTCAGATGGATATTACGCATGTCCCATTGCGGCGGCTTGCTCGGTTGGTAGAAGTGGGGTCTGGCTGCGGACGAGGGGTCGGTCCAGCTATGGACGCGGGGTCAGTCCTGCTTGGGATGAGGGGTCGGTCCCACTTGAGATGAGGGGTCGGTCCGGCAGCAGACGAGGGATCGGTCTCACAAGGGGTTGTGCGGTTCGGCTGACGGGGTCGCCCGGCGAAGCCGGCGACAAAGGGGTCGCCCAGAGAAGCAGGCGACGAACTGGGGACAAGGGAGGCCAGGCCCTTGTCGGGGGCTCTCAGGACTGGAGGGTGCACGGCAGAAGAACTACCGCGGAGACGAGGTAAACACGCAACTCCACTTTATTGAGGGAGAGGCAACAGTTTTATAGGGGCTGGGGAAGGCTGATTGGTCGAAGCCACACCCTGTTCTGATTGGTTGCCGGCGAAAGGTCAGTGGGCAGTACTGGATGGGGGAGGGGTGGTGGTTAGGGATTGGCTGTCGCTGTTGCTGGGGGAAGGGGCAGGGTTTAGGGATTGGTGGCTGCTGTTGCTGGGGTGGAGGGCAGACTTGAGTTTCCCGCCCACGCCTGGCTGTTGCTGCTGTCGGGGGGAGGGAAAAGGGCAGACTGGATTTTTCCGCCCACGCCTGGCTGTTGCTGCTGTCGGGGGAGGGGAAAAGGGCAGACTGGAATTTTCCGCCCTGCGCCTGCGCAGGGAGAAAGAAGAAGAAGGGTGCCGCCCCACAAGGCATTGGGTGGTGCCTTCCGGGAGGAGGGGCGGCCGCGGAAGCATGGCTGCCGAGAAGGGGAGACCCGAGGGCACTCTGCGCCCATGCCGAGCTTCCTTCAGGGGTGGCGGTGAGTCCGACCAGCCACCCTATTATGGGGGCAGCGGCTTGGCCAGCAAACCACACTTCAGCCCGAGGGGTGACCGCATTTCCCCCTTCTTTTCAAATAAGGGCCAGGATGGCAGCAGCAACAAGTAGCCGAGGCCCAAGAGGCAGTAAGCAATGAGGGAAGTGGGGCTGAAGAGGGAGGTGAGTATGACGGGGATATAAATGTACAATTTAGGGGGCGGTATCTTGCCATTGCAAGCAAGGGTGGCCAATGTCCAATTCTTGTTGATCTCGGTGGCTGTAAGGTCCATCTGTTGTTAAAAGTCCCGAATGACAGCGCTTTACAGGTAGTTGATCTCTTCTTGGCGGCGAAGAGCGGTAGAGGCAGACTGTGTGATGGTCTGGAGGATCGCAGCGGTGAGGACAAGTCGCGTCAGGGCACCAGCGATGGTGGTGGCAGCAGCGTCAGGAGTGGTGGAGACATAGGCGAGGACAAGAAGGCCAAGGTCTCCACGGGTGTGAGAGAGGCCGATGTTAACGGGGCAGGCTGACATGGGGCGGCCCAATCTTCAACGCAATGGGGGTTCAAGCAAAAAAAGGAGGGGAGCGGGGGACGAGAAAGGATGCTTTGGATAGCTGAGAAGAGGAGTGAGGTCGAAACAGGAGGAAACTCCGCAGAAGTATGGGGAGGCAAGAGTAGAAACATTATTGGATGCTAGAAAGCAGGCTGCGGGCTGGGGAAAGTGGGTTGTGGGCCGTTTAGCGGGGCTGGAGCTGCTCGAGAGCGATGGCGGCATGGGGGGCCGCGGTTACAGAAGACTTGGGGCTGTTTGAAAGAGATCTTACACTGGTGAGTGTCTAGGAGACCGGCGAGGGCCCGAACTTGCGGGGCTTGCTTAGCAGATAGGATGTTACCCATTGCTAATGGCCTTTTGGAGCCGATAAGAAAAGGGGTCCTTACCTTGAGAGCGCGGCGATGGGAGCCGAGGTGCGTGGTGAGACGAGGGGTCGGAGCCGATGGGTCTCTGACGGTGGCCGCGGGCCAAGAGAAGGCCCCGACGAGGGGAGGGCGGGACGACGAGCAGTGGAGCAAGGCAAAGGGGAGCAAGCGCAGAGGGGAGGAGTCAGAGGTGAAGGCAGGGGTGGAGGTGCTCAGGCACGCGCTCCTGAGAGATTTATTGGCGCCTCTTAATAATAGCGGGTCGGTATAAGCCCCCGACATGGAAGGAGAAAGCCATCCAGTGATTCTCCCAGACCGCCGTGGATCGTATGAAGTCACCAAGGTTCAGGAGCAGCAATGCAGAGCGAAAAGATAGGGGTGAGAAGAGAGGAGGGCGTAGGGCTATGGTAGGGTTACTTCAGACGTGCAAGCGCGTGCTCCCGAGAAATCCAAGGCTCCTCTTAATCATAGCAGGTCAGTATAAGCCCCCGACATGGAAGGAGAAAGCCATCCAGTGATTCTCCCAGACTGCCATGGACCATATGAGGTAGCCAAGGCTCAGGTAGCAGCAATGTTGCACGAGAGAAGCCCCAAGGTGAGAAGAGAGGAGGGCGTAGGGCTGTGGTAGGATTACTTCAGACATGCAAGCGCGCGCTCCCGAGAAATCTAAGGCTCCTCTTAATCATAGCGGGTTGGTATAAGCCCCCGACATGGAAGGAGAAAGCCATCCAGCGATTCTCCCAGACCGCCGTGGATCGTATGAGGTAACCAAGGCTCAGGTAGCAGCAATGTTGCACGAGAGAAGTCCCAAGGTGAGAAGAAAGGAGGGGGGGGGCCGCCAGGTTATGGAGTGAGGCTGTGGTGGGGTTGCCTTGCCCCACGTTGGGCGCCAACTGCGGCGGCTTGCTCGGGCGGTAGAGGTGGGGTCTGGCTGCGGACGAGGGGTCGGTCCAGCTCTAGACGAGGGGTCGGTCCCGCTTGGGACGAGGGGTCGGTCCCACTTGGGACGAGGGGTCGGTCCGGCAGGAGACGAGGGATCGGTCTCACAAGGGGTTGCACGGTTCAGCTGACGGGGTCGCCCAGCGAAGCTGGCAACGAAGGGGTCACCCAGAGAAGCAGGCGACGACTGAGGACAAGGGAGGCCAGGCCCTTGTCGGGGGCTCTCAGGACTGGAGGGCGCACGGCAGAAGAACTACCGCAGAGATGAGGTAAACACGCAAGTCCACTTTATTGAGGGAGAGGCAACAGTTTTATAGGGGCTGGGGAAGGCTGATTGGTCGAAGCCACGCCCTGTTCTGATTGGTTGCCGGCGAAAGGTCAGTGGGCAGTACTGGATGGGGGAGGGGTGGTGGTTAGGGATTGGCTGTCGCTGTTGCTGGAGGAAGGGGAAGGGTTTAGGGAATGGTGGCTGCTGTTGCTGGGGTGGAGGGCAGACTTGAGTTTCCCGCCCACGCCTGGCTGTTGCTGCTGTCGGGGGGAGGGAAAAGGGCAGACTGGATTTTTCCGCCCACGCCTGGCTGTTGCTGCTGTCAGGGGAGGGGAAAAGGGCAGACTGGATTTCTCCGCCCACGCCTGGCTGTTGTTGCTGTCAGGGGAGGGGAAAAGGGCAGACTGGAATTTTCCGCCCTGCGCCTGCGCAGGGAGAAAGAAGAAGAAGGGTGCCACCCCACAAGGCATTGGGTGGTGCCTTCCGGGAGGAGGGGCGGCCGCGGAAGCATGGCTGCCGAGAAGGGGAGACCTGAGGGCACTCTGCGCCCATGGTGAGCATCCTTCAGGGGTGGCGGTGAGTCCGACCAGGCACCCTATTATGGGGGCAGTGACTTGGCCTGCCGTGGCTGCTCCCCCGCCAGGCCAGCAAACCACACTTCAGCCCGAGGGGTGACCGCATCCCATCTTTTGCTAAATTGCAATATCTCATTTTCTCTGGGCAACGGCGCATAGTGGGGAAAGATTTTGTCATGTTTGTTCACATTTGTGGTCTGCCCTTGCAGTCATGGGATGCCCTGTACAAATTAAAACTGATAATGGTCCAGCTTATTCTGGTAAACAATTTGCAAAATTTTGTTCTCAATATTCCATTGTTCTTATCATAGTAATTCCCTATAATCCTACAGGCCAAGCCATAGTTGAATGTTCACATCATACCCTTAAACAAATGCTGTTAAAACAAAAAGGGGGAGATGACAGTATCCTAGTACCAAAGGATCAACTGACAAAGGCTTTATTTACTTTAAATTTTCTTAATGTATATGATTCCATCACACTAGCTGAAAGGCATTATACTTTAAATAAGGAAAAAGTTTTATCTGGCCAAACTGAATATCAGCCAGTGTACTGGAAAGATGTCTTGACTAACACTTGTCAGGAAGGGAAAGGTAATGTATGGGGGTGAGGAAATGCTCTTATAATTACAGGAGACAAAGAACAAATTTCGTTACTGGCACCTGGACAGAGAATGAGACAGAGTGATGCTTCACCTCTTCCTGACAACACCAAAGATCTTGGGTAATGTAGCTGAAAACCATACTTATTGGGCATATCTACCCAATCCGCCATTGTTGAGAGCTTTATCATGGGCAGATTCCCCATTTCCAGCATTTTTAAATAAAGCTTATATGTTCCCAGGACCTATAGATCATTGATTGCCTTTGAAACCTGAGGAAGAAGGAAGAATTTTAGTAAATTTAACCCTTCCTTTTGATGGTCATCATTTATGTATAGGAAAAGAGCTTCCTTGTATGAGAAAACAGAATCGCACTATTAGCATTACTAAAGCCAATGGTACCAAATTGCTTATTACTGTATTTTCATCCTATAATAGTTCTCTGGCCATGCTACAAAATTACAGTTGTCCACCACAAGAACAAGTTGATGAAGAAAGATGGCAAAATTACCATAAGGGAAGAGAAGTTGTCTCTTTTCATGTTTCCTATGGAATGGTATGGAACAGTGCCCCTATGGGGTACTAATAATATTGGCAGCTTTACATGGTATGGAATGAACAATAGCTTAGTGCTAATGGACAACATCCTTTTCCATGGTCCATGAATGAAAAAGCTATATTTACTAATAGATCAGTTATTTGGAAAAACAAAGGACGGTGCTTACCTTCCCAATGGATTAATAGTACACCAATTGTTCAGAGAAATTTATGGAAAGTATTTCTTGGACTAGCCCCCCACTTATGAGTGGCTTGGGAACAAGAATAACACTGGACAATTTTGTTATTTTAATTAAACATATCATTTCAAGACATGTATATGAGATCCCTACATTTTTGTGGCAGGAAAATTAGAAATTAGAAATCAAATCCTGTTTTGTAAAAATTGTACACTATATACTTGTATGTCTGAGAATATTTTACAGGAAAATGAAACTATTATGGCCACTCAGAGAAGAAAAGGAATATGGGTTCCAGTGCAGATGACCCGGACTATTGTGCCAGGAGAGTTTGGCTGGTAGTCAGTGATGGGTAAGACCCTTAAATTGTGATAAGGGCAACCTAAGATAGGCACATTCACCCTGGCACTAAAACAAAAAGGGGGACATGAAGGAAGTGATGACTTGTTGGCTGAAGAAAATAAGACATGGTGTAACCTAGGAAACAAAAGAAGAAAAGAATGTTCTTTGTTGAGACACCCTTGGTCAACAGGACAGGAAGGTCTCTGGTTAAGATCTATTAGGTCAACAGGCCACATTAGTAGAAAGAACAAAGTTGCCTTAAAAAGTTAAAATAAAAACTGGCCTGTCTCTGTTTCTAACGATAAGATAACAATATAAACCTGTCTCTGCTTTTTGTTTTTCTCTACACAAGCTTTCTCTATGAATATGCAGCTGCATAGAAATAAACTTGTCTGTGGGCATTGACTTGCAGATCCCCTGATCCCTTCTCTCTTGTTATTCCCAATACCCTTCTAGCTGGATGCAACAGTGCTACAAGCCATTTTTAACTCTTCCAGCAATTTGAAAGGAATGAGATCATGACAGTGCAAGACCTGACTGGGATTATTGGGGTCTGGGTGCTCTATCACATGGAACAATTGGAACCCTGTGATGTCTTCCCTAGCAAGACATGCCACGTGCAGCCCTTGCTGCAGTGGGGATACCAAAGGAACCTCTGCTTCGTGTGCAGGCACCACAGGGTCAGAAGGGAGAGCTGCAGCTAACAAGTTCTGATCGTGCACAGACAATTTAGACATCCATCCAGAGCCCAAAGGCATGGTCATCTCATCCTCCTCTTCCTTGGGGTCCTCAGCAGCAGATGAAGAGGACTCCTGTAACCCTTTATTAACTGTGAATGCTAAAGGCTCAACTATAGCTTGGCCTTCCAACTCCCTCAGAGGATCCAGGGAATCTCTTACTAAGCCCCACAAAGTAAAGGTGCACACTGGCACACCCTGGGCCCTTCAGCAGTGTAACAGTCCTGAAGGCATTGACCAACCTTCTGCCATGTCTCTTCATGTATGGTGCCTTCATTGGGAAACTAGGGTCATGCCTTTTGCACAAAATCTAAAAACATTGCCAGTTATGAGGTAGTCACTTTTGAACCTCTATCAGCTAACAAAGCTTTCAACATTTGCACATGCAAATGATGCTGTGATGAACAGTGATTCCCCATTTTCTACACCCAGTGCTTTCTCCCTGTGCTTACCACTCTTCACAGGGACTCCTCCTCTCCTTCTCATATGTTCCTCTGTACTCAGATCCCTGTTTGGGTGCCACTTGCTGTGACCTGTGCTGTGAACTGAGAACCTGAGGGGAGGTGACAGGAGGCGAAGAAAGACACATAGAGACAAAGACAAGTTCAGAGGGAACTGGGTGGGCCAGGGCTAGCTGATGGCAAAGCCAAGGCCCCAAGTTGGCACCACAAGCTTTATTTAAAGCAGTTAACTAGGTCACTGTTCTCGGAGTAATATAGCCTGTGCATAAATTCAAACTTATTTTATATCTAAATATGCCTAGAAAGTCAATTGAGAATTATAAACTCTATAGGCTTTGGATATTCAGGGAGGACACAAGCCACCAAATGTGTCAAGCTTACCTGGAATCCAGGGGGTTCATGCTAAAATACCTGGAATATGTGGGATATGTGTTAAATCAAGCTTACCTGGAATGTGGGACATATGTGTTAAATCAAGCTTATCTGGAGGAAATAACCTAATACTCAGATAAAACCCTTGAAGAAAATAACAAAAAGTCCTTTTGCATACAAGCACCATTTGACTCCCCACTCATAATTCCTCTTTATAAAAGGAACCCAAAAATTCTATTTGGGGCTTGGTTTTTATCAAGACAAGAGTCCACCAAGTCTGGCCAGTTTAAATAAATCATCTTCCTTCTCAGAGTTCTCTCATCCTGGCCTTCAATACCATGTACACCTGACTTCTCTGCTACAAGAGCCGGAGCCTACAGGCATGAAATTCTTTGAGGAAGGTTTTCTTAGAGTTCCTTCTTATCAGGACATCAGCTCCTTTCAGCTTATTGGCAGGTACAGACACGGTTGACCACACCCTCACCTCTCTGTGCACATTGATCCTCCCTAGCAACATGGCTGTAGTTGAGCCCCGCACATTACTTTGGGGACACCTACAGTTGATAGTTGACTTCTATAGGCCATCAAATTATTTACAAAAATTATTTCTTCATCATCAGTACACAAATATTGATTCTGCACTTGAATTGCTGGACATTTTATAAACAATTATGTGTAAAGTCCTCAGAACAGTCCTTACAGGTGTATGAGCTGGCTTTCTCTGCTTCAGTTTGGGAGTTTGGTTTTGAACTTGAAACAACTTCCTCAAATTCATAGTTAATCTGGGCCGCCATTCTAGTAATTGTTTTCTTTTCAAGGAAATCCTCCACAAACAGCCTTGCTTTCAGTTGATCCCAGATCAAGATATCTGTCATTCCCTAAACTGAAACAACTGGGACTCTTGTCCATGGAGTCTGAAATTTATCATCAGGAACTCCTGCAAGAGAATTTTTATCTTGGTATAAAAATGAAGGGAATTTAAGCATACAGAGTCTCTGCAAAACTTTTTTCTAACTAAGTTCTGATATAAATAGTCTATTGCACAAAATTTGAATGCTGGAAACCGATCTTTCTTTGACAGAAGTACACATTTCTTTTTCTTTTTTTAAAAAGATTTATTTATTTGTTATTTATCTATCTATCTATCTATCTATCTATCTATCTATATATTTATTTATTTATTTCTCTCCTCTTCCCTCCCCACCCCAGTTGTCTGTTCTCTCTGTCTGTTTTGCTGCGTGTTCTTCTTTGTCTGCGTCTGTTGTTGTCAGCGGCACGGGAATCTGTGTTTCCTTTTGTTGTGTCATCTATCCGTGTGCGTGGTGCCATTTTGGTGCAGGTGGCACTTTCTTTCACATTGGGCAGCTCTCCTTATGGGGTGCACTCCTTGTGCATGGGACTGCCTTACATGGGGGCATCCCTGCGTGGCAGGGCACTCCTTGCGTGCATCAGCACTGCATGTGGGCCAACTCCACATGGGTCAAGGAGGCCCGGGGTTTGAATCTCAGACCTCCTATGTAGTAGACAGATGTCCTAACCACTGGGCCAAGTCCACTTCCCAGGAGTATGCATTTCAACAGCTGCTGCTAAAGATTTTGTTTCTCCTGTGATACTTGGCTGGTATTTATGGGGCCATCAGCCTCTGAGGTAAAATTGTCTCCTACAGTTCACTGCTGAGGAAATCGACCATTTGTAAATACTTTAAATAACATAAAAATTTTGCAAACCTTTTTCAAGGATAAACAGTGGCTCATCATAGTAATATAATCTCAAATGAGACAATAGGTGCTTAAAGTGTTTCTATCTTCAATATCAACTCTGCTGTCATGTGGATCTGACCTTTAGTTTGGAGACAGTGACCAAATATGATGAGACATCAAGAAGGTGGTGAAGCAGGCATCACATGTGCCCTGAATGGCACCCTGGCTATACTGAAGGCCAGGTTGTCTCCTGAGACTTTAACAGTGGCACATACTCTAATAATTTTGATGCTGGGGCTTGCATTGCCTCAGCAAACACTTTGTACTCTTTTCCTGATACAACAATGAATTAGGCTCTAGCCACAGGATAGTGGACTTTATGGTCCACTTGGCCTCCTAGGAGTAAGAGCCCCCAGGGCCACCAGCCCCAGCAAGAGCATGAGAGGAGGAGAGCATCAGTCACTGCTGGGGAGTCCTCGCCCAACTCGATCCATCAAAACTGAGAATCACCCATCCTCCACAGCTTCCATACCAGAACCCTGAAGAAGGGGAGGAACTCAAAGGGCCCTACCTTGTCATGTACCATCAAAAAAGTATACCTTATCCAGCCAAAAAAATAATGATTAGCAGAATTGATGGAGTCCGGAAAATTGAAACGAGGAGAAAAATTTATAAATACTTAAGTACCTCATGTAACACTGCCTATAACCCTCAGTGCTTAAAAATAGGATGAGAGGTGGAGGCGTCTTAGGGACATGGAGCTGCCCTGGATGGTGCTTCAGAGGTAATCACCGGACATTGTAAATCCTCACAGGGCCTACATGATGGAATAGAGGAGAGTATGGGCCATGATGTGAACCAATGTATATGAGGTGCAGAGGTGCCCAAAGATGTACTTACCCAATCCAATGGATGTGTCATGATGATGGGAACGAGTGTTGTTGGGGGGGGGGGAGAGGGGGGGTGGGGGGGTGGGGTTGAATGGGACCTCACATATATATTTTTAATGTAATATTATTACAAAGTCAATAAAAAATAAAAAAAATAAAAAAAAAAATAGGATGATGTCTACTTCACCTCTGGATCAAGAGGGGGTTTAGATTCCACATGGATGATGGATGCAATTCCTCTGCTTGCAGTTGTTGGCACTCTTGTTACCCTGGTGTGGTGGCTGACCAACTTTGCCTCCCTGTTAGATGACCTGGGTAAGTCCAATGAACCAGAGAGTAGGAGTCACAACTCTGCTGAGGCTCAGGGTCCAATTGGCACATGGGCAGTCCAGAGACTCAATTCCCCTGAGTATGCACCATTCCTAGCACCAACCACACGTTCAGTAAAAGTGACAGAAGAGGCATGTGTAGGAAGGTCACATCTGAGTCCAGTTCCATCACACTCAGGAGCACAAATTCCAAAGTAGGGCCCTCTGACATGGCACTAGAACTCCAAATTCATCTGCCATGACCATATACCCTGTGGATTCCATAGCCTTCAGGAGAACTAGTACGTATGGTTGTATCTACTTTGTCTCTCTCGAGGGTCCTGCTGAGGTGTGCTTAAGCGTGACCCCTCTGATGACTTCCTGACTCTTTTTGGAAGACTCTTAGCCATATAAACTCATTTGTCTTTGCCATTTTCCCCCTTTATTCAAGGTCAAAAAGCCATTTTTAACACTGGATCCAATATGAAGGCTGAAATATTCTGCTGGTCTGAGTTGAACCTTTTATTCAAGGTCTCTTTATAGTTGCATCACTAGTTAGTGAATGATAGTAATCAAACCAGGTTCCACAGAATGGAGAAATAAAATATGGATTAGAGTGGACTTCCTGATATTATACTATAAAACTATTGTGACTAGTAATAGAAGAAATTGTAGCAGCATTGAGGTGGAGAAAGTGGCCATGGTAGTTGCTGAGGGCAGAAAGAGGGAAGTAGAGATGTGATGTGGGGGCATTTGGGGGACTTTGGGAGTTCTCCTAAGTGATATTGCAGTGTCAGATGCTGGACTTTATATATCCTGCCATAACCCACTGAATATACTGGGGGAGAGTGTGAACTACAGGGTAAACTATTATCTATGTGGTGCAGCAGTGCTCCAAAATGAGTTCACCAAGTGTGATGGGTGTGCCACAATTATGGAGGAGGTTGTTGGTGTGGGAGGAGTGGGGTGGGGGGGGGTGAGGGATATATGGGCACTTCATATTTTATAATGTAACATTTGTTTTGTGATGTATGTATCTTCAAAAATACAATTTACAAACATGATGAGGTGGGGTGGGGAGTTGGCTATATGGGAACCTCTTATGTTTTTTATGTTTTTTAATATAACGTTCTTTGTGATCTATCAACTTTAATAAAATAGTTTAAAAAATAGGATCAAAATGAAAGGGAAATTATATTCACTTATTTGTTCTGTTTTATGTTTATGTTCTGTTACTGCTTTTATTTTTGTCATCATGTAATTTTTAAAAAATTAATAATTAAAATAAAATACCAAAACAATAGAGAAAACCTGGTAGTTACTCTAGCATACATATCTTTAAAAAACTGCTAGCTAGCAAAGTAAACAAAATATATTCTTTTTGTGACTATTTTAAAATTTTGACTAATTTGTGATTAGTGTAAATAAACCATAGGTTTTATAATATCCAAAGAAGAGCATTAGAGTAAAACCTAGCTGGAGGAAGATATTTGATTATATGAAGAAGAAAGTTTAGAGAGACGTTTTTGGATATTTGTAAAAGGTGTAGTTTTTTAGGTATTATTGTGCATCATATACAAAAATTGAAAAAACTACAAATAAGGAAATTGATTGTTATATATATGTTAGTAACTATTTATCTCATACAGAATTTTAAGGAGGAAAAATAAACTAATTTTGAAAGAGAACATGGGCAAAGAGATTGGATAGAAAATTTATAAATTAAATCTTACACATGGAATATAATAGTGGAAAATTAAATGTAGTCAAATAATGTGTTAACACATCACAAATTTTCCCATATGAACAGAAAACATAATTTCAAAAATACTTATTTCAAATCTGGTTAAAAAGCAGCGAGACAGATACTCTGCTGATAATATTGGGAGTTGATGTTATATTCTAGGATTTACACACTTTATTTTAGCAGTCAATTTTAGTATAACAGTCAATTTAATGAATCACATTTTTTGACCTTCTGAGTATGGTTTTTAACATAATCATAAATACAAACAAAATTGTGTGTAATAATAAATCAGTGGAACACATCGAGATCACCAAAAAGAAGACAGAAGTAATGTGAGTTTTCTGTAGGTCATCGGATAATTTCAGTTGGAATATAAATAGAATAACAACAATGAAATGAGTTTATAATTAAGTGGAGATGTGAAGAATCTATTAAAGTGTAGAAGATAAAAAAGACAGGAGAAGAAAAGACTAATAAACAAGAGAAAGAGGAAAGGCAAACCATAAATTCCAGGATATAAAGGACGGAGAAAGGAAGGAATTACAGAATAAAAGGGAACAATAGGAAAGAAGAAAGGAAAAGGAAGGCATAGAAATTTGTGGTAGTGCATTACATTCAGAAAAGGAGAGCTAGGGGCATAAATATGTGGAGAGGAGTCATGTTCAGAATTATGTCAGGACTGTGCTAGACTGTGATTACCTATAAACAAACAAACCACTCCTGATGATCTTCTATTCAGAATCTGGATGTCAATAAGAATGATGTTGCAGCTCCTACTCTCTGAATTGATGGACCTTCCCAGGTCAGTTAACAGGGAAGTGAAGAAGGTCAACCATCATACCAGGGAACCAAGAGTGACTATAACTGCAAGCACAAGAATTGCATCCATCAACTATGTGACTTCTGAGACCCCTCTCTATATAGAGGTGGAGGGGACATCACCAAGCCAGGGTCCACAGGATGGAAGAATAAAATATGGGTTAGAGTGGGCTTACTGGTATTCTACTATAGAACTATTGTGACTAGTAATGGAAGAAACTGTAGCACTGATGTGGAGCAAGTGGCCAAGGAACTTGCTGAGGGCAGGGAGAGGGAAGTAGAGATGAGATGTGGGAGCATTTTTGGGACTTGGAGTTGTCCTAAATGATATTGCAGGGACAGATGCTGGAAATTATATATCCCGCCATAACCCACTGATTGTACTGGGGGAGAGCTTAAAATACAATGTAAACTATAATCCATTCGGTGCAGCAGTGCTCCAAAATGTATTCACCAAATGCAATGAATGTGCCATGATGGTGAAAGAGGTTGCTGATGTGGGAGAAGTGGGGGTGTGGGGTGAGGGGTATGTGGGAACCTCTTATGTTTTTTAATGTAACATTTTTTTGTGATTTATGTATCTTAAAAAAAGACAACATAATAAAAAAATAAAAAATGTAAATATGTGGTAATGGTTGGACTTAACATTATAATGAATGTAATGAGCAGTGTTGATTTATGGATGTAATTGTGGCTGGAATGAGTAGTCTAAGGAAGATTAATGTTAGTTGAAGGACAGCTGGAGGATAATATTGAGAATGTATGATACTGGGATTTTGGAAGTAGATGAGGATTGTGGTTAATAATATAAATATAGGAATATTCTACTACAAGGTATTAGTGTGTGGTGATACATGGGAAAATATAGCGAATGCATTTTATGGACTGTAGTTAACAACAACATTGTAATGCTTTTGTAACAAAGCAAAGTTGGTGCTATATTTACTCTAAAGTTAAAAAAAGAATATGGGATTTGGTTTGCAAGATATAAATACAATTACGCTTTTTCTTCTTCATTTTTTTTCAATGATAAGGAAACTTTGACTATGTCATTTAACTAATCTGTGTTTATCTGTGTATCTTTCTGAATACTAGAGCTGTTACAGCAAAGCCAGGTGTTCTGAACCATAGAAACTCACAACCAGCACTACAGAAAGGTGGATAAACAGCGTCATTATGTGCGGGCCCAGAGGAGCTCCGGTTTCAAATTCGGAGCTCCGGTTTTCAGTTTTCATAGGTTTATATAGGATTTCAGGTGGGATCAGCATAACTTTTATTCATTGGCTAATGCATTGCTAGGTGAAATTTTGCAAACAAGGGGGTTATGGAGGCAGAATGCACCTGCAAGGTTGCAGGCTGATTTACAGAAGTGGGGGTGAAGTCACTTGTTTGATATCTTTTTACTAGGCCATGTTTTCACAGGATGATTTACAGAAACAGGGGCAGGAGTTATTTCTTTGATATTCTCCTGTACGGCCATGCCCTCACAGGTCGATCCACAGAAGTGGGGGCAGGAGTGGCTTGTTAGATATTTTGCAAGGTTATGTTTTTATTCCTCAACAGAGCAACAACTGCATTAGTGGTTGGAATCAGATGAGATAAAAGTGCCTAAAAATGAACGTTTTAGAAGTAAGGTTTCCGTAACTTGTTGAGCTGCCTTTTTCTGTTCACTTTTGTGAATTTGAAATAAAGTTGTTAAGGAAATTCAGATTTAAAAAAAGAATGTTGTCATCTTCAACTTTATACATTCTCAATTCTTAAGTGATCAGAGAGCACCACAACTTGACAAATCCTATAATGGTTCTGCTCTGAAATCCACACATAAATATTTAATTAGGGTGGACCAGCAGAATGCTTATAGAGAAGTTATGAATATCTATGCATCCCCATTTTAATTGCAGAGGCTGTAAAAACCAAATGTACTTCCAGAAATAAAAATTCAAAAAGCTATTTTTGTGACAACACTAAAAATGGTGGGAGACCGCAATGTATTGAAACACTGACAATGATTTTGTAAAAGATCCAGAACTTTTTTCCCAAATAGAACATGATAACAGGAAAATGATACTGGAAAGAGAAACATTGAGTCAAGTATTTGCAAGCTACTCATTTACTACACATAAAATAAGTTAATAGAATTTAGTCCTGGGACACTCTTAACATACAACTGTTAAATTCTGTTGATTAGAAAAAGGAGAATAGAGATGTCTCCTTATTTTGAAAATTTACTCATATTAATTAAAACTAAATATCAAAATCAATAAATCATTTTGCAAGCTTCATTGCTGTTGCTTCTCCTAATGCCATCTGCAGGACCTTGTTCCTCAGACTGTAGATGAGAGGATTCAGGGTGGGGGGTTACTCTGTGTAAAGCACAGATATCAGCAACTTCAGGGAAGAAGACTCAAAATTTCTTGCAAAATATGTAGTACTCCCAGAAAACTGGAACAGCAAGATGGCAACGGAGTAAGTGCACCCACATCATCTCTCCTAGAAAAAATTGGCTGAGTGGGGACAAAATCCTGCTTGAGTGAGCTGTTTGGGGAACGCACAAAGCAGGAAACTTCTGGACAGCAACCTGGAGAGAGTGTGACAAAAAGAGTGATTGCTCAAGGTAAAACCTCGGATTACAGGTGCTTGTGGCTGCAGCTGTGGGACAGCTAAACCCCTCCATTAGGGCAGGTAGTTGCAGCATTCTCTGAACCTGGTGGTCACACAGCAATGTTCCCCAAGCCCCACATTCCCCGATCCCATGATCCTTGAACCTGTGTTCTCCAAACCCCACATTCCCTGAACCCGTGTTCCCCGAACCCACATTCTCTGAACTCGTGTTCCCTGAACCCACATTCTCTGAACCCAGTGTTCCCCGAACCCTGAACCCTGGCATTACCAGAACCTCATCCTCAATTTCCCCTTTTCTGTGTGTACTGATTTTGGCTACCAGCACCAGCTCTTTTCCTCCCTACATCTTTCTATCTTCTGTTGTTGCTCTTACATTCCACCTCTTTGTTTAGCCCCCCATTTTTCTGGCATTTTATTTCTAACACTTCTATTCAGTTTTCTTTCTTTTATTAACTCTACTTGTTATTTTCCTTTTTTTCTGTTTCCCTCTCTCCTGATCATGCTGGTCTTTTTTTTTGTCACTGATTTGGTACAGGTTTTTTTTTTTTAATTTATTTATTTATTTATTTTATTATTGATTCTGTAAAAATATTACATTAAAAAATATATATGAGGACCCATTCAACCCCACCACCCCCACCCCACCACTCCCCCCCCCCCCAGCAACACTCATTCCCATCATCATGACACATCCATTGCATTTGGTAAGTACATCTCTGGGCACCTCTGCACCTCATGGTCAATGGTCCACATCATGGCCCATACTCTCCCCCATTCCATCCAGTGGGCTCTGTGAGGATTTACAATGTCCGGTGATTGCCCCTGAAGCACCACCCAGGGCAGCTCCAAGTCCCAAAGGTGCCTCCACATCTCGTCTCTTCCTGCCATTCCCCATACCCATTAGCCACCATGTCCACTTTTCCCACTCCAATGCCACCTTTTCTCTGTGGACATTGGATTGGTTGTGTCCATTGCACCTCTATGTCAAGAGGAGGCACAGATTCCACATGGATACTGGATGCAATCCTCCCGCTTTCAGTTGTAGGCACTCTAGGCTCCATGGTGTGGTGGTTGTCCTTATTCAACTCCATCTTAGCTGAGTGAGATGAGTTCAATAAATCAGATTGTAGGTGCTGGAGTCTGTTGAGGCTCAGGGCCTGGCTATCATATTGTCAGTCCAGAGATTCCGATCCCCTAAATATATCTTAAACCCCTACACCAACTACAACTCCAGCACAGTAGCATGAAAGTCTTATGAAGAGAGAGATCCCATCTGAGTCCAGATTCATCACGCATAAACACCAGCTATATTCTTCTCCATATTCAGTTTCCCATTTACATTGTAGGTACTCCACTTTGTTGTTTTTGTTTTTTAAGATTTATTTATTTTTTTGTTTATTTCTCTCCCCTCTCCCCCAACCTCCGCGTTGTCTGCTCTCTATGTCCATTCACTGTGAATTCTTCTTTGTCCACTTCTGTTGTTTTCAGCAGCACAGGAATCTGTGTTTCTTTTTGTTGCATCATCTTGTGTATCTGCTCTCTGTGTGTGCAGCACCATTCCTGGGCAGGCTGCACTTTCTTTCATGCTGGGCAGCTCTCCTTATGGGGTTCAATCCTTGCGCGTGGAGCTCCCCTACGCGGGGGACACCCCTGCATGGCACGGCACTCATTGCGCACATCAGCACTGCACGTGGGCCACCTCCACATGGGTCAAGGAGGCCTGAGGTTTGAACCATGGACCTCCCATGTGGTAGAAGGATGCCCTATCCACTGGCCAAGTCTCCTTCCCTACTCCACTTTCTTATTGCTGTAACTATACACTGCTTACATGAGTTTAATATTCATTCTCGTAGGTCTTATATGATCCTTCTGCTAACACTTATTATCAATATTATTATTTCACTTTTTCTTTTCATATCTCTTTTGCTTTCCCTTTTTCCATCAAGGGAACCTAGGCAACAAAAGGAAATAGAATAAGAAGAACAAAGTGTCAAAGGGGAAACTTAACAAACACACAAAAACAGCAACTAAATAAAAAGGCAAGACAGAGAAGCTAATCAAGTGAACAAACTCATCAAGATAAAATGATGAGCAGACAGCAGCGCCCCCCCAAAAAATTACAAACCATACCAATAATCAGGAAGATATGGCCCAGTCCAAAGAACAAACTAAAAATCAGGAAGAGGAGCAGAACACTGAACAAATACTCAAAGCTCTTCAAACAAATATCATGGACCAACTTGATGAAGTGAAGGAAGAGATTAAGGATATTAAGAAAACACTTGGAGAGCATACTGAAGAAATTGTAAACATATGCAAAAAGATAACAGATATGATGGTGATGAATGGCACAATCCAAGAATTAGAAAATATACTCTCAGAAAATACCAGCAGATTTGAAGGGGCAGAGGAAAGAATTAGCAATGTGGAAGACAATACATCTGAAATCTAACAGAGAGTAGAAGTGATAGATAAAAAGAAAAAAATCCAGCCTCATGGATGGGAGTGAGTTTTCCAGAGCACATATGTAGGGTAGTGTTTGGATATTCATTGGGTATTTTCATAGTAGTTACAGTTACAAATGACAACTGAGGGAGTCCTGAGCTCTTAGCCAGGGGGGCTCTGCCACATTCCCTAATGGAACAACAACAATTCCCCAAGTGCAAGGGCAAAGACCAGTGAAGTAGGATGGTCCAGTGATCAGCCCTTGATATTGATGACTATCCTTAAGAGCCTGTGTGCCTGAAATTTGAACTAGGCCTAGAGATGCAGGGTGACTAAGAGTTATGTCCTGAGAGCATCCATGTTGCTCAAATGTGGCCACTGTCTAATCCAAACTCAGCATGTAAGTGCATTTACCTTCCCCCCAGTGTAGGACATGACTCCTGGGGATGAGCTTCCTTGGTGCCGATCCAATCACTATCTAGTGATAAAACTAGAAAAAAAACCTTGAATGAAGGGGGAAATGGTAAAGACAAATCAGTCTATGTGGCTAAGAGTCTTCAAAAAGTGTTGGGAGGTCATCAGAGGGGTTGCACTTATGCATGCCTCAGCAAGATCACAGAGACAGCAAAAGTAGATACAACCCCAGGTACTGGTGCTCCTGAGGGCTATGGAGACACACAGTTTCTACAGTCATGACAGATGGCTCTGGAGTTCAAGGCCTTGTCAGTGGGCCCTATATTATAGTTTGTCTTCCTAAGTGTGATGAAGCTGGGCTCAGATGTGACCTTTCTACACATGCCTCTTCTGTCACTTTTACTGAAACTGTGGTTGGTACTGGAATTGGTATATACTTAGGAGACTTGAATCTCTGAACTGGCCATGTGCCAGCTGGGCCCTGGGCCTCAGCAGGGTTGTGACTCCTACTCTCTGGTTCATTGGTCTTGACCAGGTCATCTAACAGGGAGGTGGAGAAGGTCAACCACCACACCAGGGAACTGAGAGTACCTAAAATTCCAAGCAGGAGAATTGCATTCATCAACCATGTGTGATCTAAGCCCAATCTTGATATAGAGGTGGTGGACATCACCATCCCAGGGTCCACAGGATGGAGAAATAAAACATGGATTAGAGTGGACTTACTGGTGTTCTACTACAGAATTATTGTGGCTCTAGCAATGAAAGAAATTATAGCACTGATGTGGAATCAATAGTCACGGGAGTAGTTGAAGGCAGGGGAAGGGAATAAAGGTGTGATATTTGGGCATTTTGGGGACTTGGAGTTGTCCTGAATGATATTGCAGAGGCAGATGCAGTACATTGTATATTCTACCATATTGCACTAAGTGGACCGGGAGAGAGTGTAATCTACAATATATACTATAATCCATTCTGTGTAGCAATGCTCCAAAATGTACTCATCACAGGCAGTGAATGTACCACACTAATGAAAGAAGTCGTTGATGTGGGAGGAGTGGGTGTTGAGGGGGTGGGATATATGGGAACCACTTATATTTTTAATGTAACATTTTGTGTGATCTCTGTATCTTTAAAAAAAGATTAAAAAATAAAATAAATATCAAATTAAAAAAAAAAGACAGGAACAGCATCACCATGGTGAGGTGGGGCAGAGAAGTTGAAACAGTTTTTTGTCTTCCCTTTTACAGATGGGATTCTTAAAACAGTGGTAAAAAATGTGAACATAAGAAACAAATATTAAAATGAAACACATGAAACAAAACAAGAGTTAACAGTTAACTAATTCATCTTCTAAAATATGCTCTCCATAGCAGGAAAGTGTAAGCACTGATAGAATACCACAGAAGAACTGATGGGCTACATTGGGTCCACAGAAACTGTCAGGGAATGTACCTGCTACATGAATGGAGCCAGAAACACATCCACTGAGCCATGATGCTGTCACCATCTGCACACAGGCACCTCTGTGCATAATGCCCTCATAGTGCAGAGGATGGCAGATGGCAGCATAGCGGTCATAGGACATCACTATAAGGAAGGCAAACTACGTGCCACAGGAAAACAAAACAAGAAAAACTTGCGTGGAGCATCCTAGGAAGGAGATGGAATGTTTGTTGGGCAGAGAGTTCATGATGGATTAGGGACAGTGACAGAGATATAGCAGATATCAAGCAGGAAGGAAGACATGGGAAGTTGGAGATGCTGGTGAATGGTGGTGCCAGTGATAATGAGAAGGCTCCCCATTACTGCTGCCAGGTAAATGAGGAAGAGAAGTGTGGCATACAGTCTCTGTAGCATCCAGTCATCAGAGAATCTCATGAGAAAGAATTCGATTTTGATCGTCATGTTGATAAATTTCTCAGGCATGCTGATTCTTCAGAATGAAAATAGAAAAACAAAACACAAAATTCTTATTTACAGCTCTCCACCTGATCTCTTCTGCTAGTACCTAAATGCTGTACTTTTATGAATGGTTTGCTTAGAGTTATCAGACTACTGTGGAGTAATTCTAACATGAGAAATTGATTTCCTTTTAAAATACATAGAATGAATAATAATAATGTGAACATTAATAAATCTGCCAGTGAGTTGGTCATGAACACTGAAGTGCTATGTCACTTACTGTGCCTTTGGACTCTGGAAGGCAGAAGTAATGGTTTTGCAGCATATTCTGACTATCCAAGAGCTAAATTTCTTTACTAAAATGATCAACAAAATGTTTTCTCCTTTTGTACAATCTATTATTTTCTTTCTTTCTTAAAAAATATCCTTAGGTATCTGTGGACTATTCTTGGCCCCCAGCAGAAAATATTTCAATAGGGAAATGCCCTATACTTTCCAGAGCTGTATAAAGTATTTCAGGGAAACTAGATGACAAAATAAAGAAACTATATATTGATTGGTGTATCATTAGGTAAATCCATATTTAAGCCTTCATAAGTGTGTATGGAGTTCTATAAATGTGTATGCACATGTAAGTATTTGCAAAAATCTATACAATTAGGTAATTTTAAATGAATCGTATGTGTGTGCTTATATTTGAGAGTGCTATTGGAAAATTTTCCAAATATCATGTCTAATCCCTCTCTTTACTTCCCTAGAAAGGATAGGGGGACTTGCTCTAGGAGCTACAGTGGTAGGAATTAGTATTTCAATTACCAAGTGAAAATAGCAGAATGGGAAGATCAGAACCTTATACAAAAATTTTTATGGCTTGTACAGGGAAAGTATGATCTATCTAATCTATGTAAAAGTAAAGAGAAATCAGCATATATGAGCTTGTCAGATACTGACTTGGCAAAATGTGCTGAACTGAGCTGATTTGAAAATAGTTCTAATTATTTGTGCATGGAGTCATCTTTGAGAACCTCATCATCCTTATTTTGAGGGGAAAGGAGCAGATGGAATAAAGGAATCTACACAGTATATTTTTAAAATGTGACATGTCCTTTCCTAGTCTTCTGCGCTCATCTGGGCTAACAGCACGTGAAAGGCCAGGGTGTAAGGAAGCTACCACTCAGCATGGACTAGAATTGTCTCACCCTGTAGAAATCAGCAGTCTCTCAATTCCCTCTCTCTCTCAAGGGTATTTCTTCATGCAGTGCAGATCTGGAGGCAGAGATTAGAATAATACTATCCATTTTCATACTCACAAAGTGGCGCTCTGGAGAAACTGCATCTGGATGAACAGGATTTTATCATATCACTTGTGTGCTTTCTAGATGCCAATTCAGAATCAAACTGCATTTTCTCTCTTAAGTGTTTACATGTAAAAGATCATAAGATGTATGTATTTCCTGGAGTTCCCAAATGGTTAAATAAACTGGGATATAACTTTCCAAAAATGGAGTCCAATGGCTTGTTTCCCTATGAAACCATGGACCGCTGGGGTTTTGAAGACTATGGAGCCCAGATTTTCAATGCAGTGCTGTGATGGATGAATTTGTGTGTCACCATTACTATGTGATGGTGTCCAGTTGTTTGGTCAAACAAGCGCTGACTTGATTGCTACTGTGGGATATTTTTTGAACTTAAATTATTAGTAAGTTGACTTCATCTATGGCTAATTACATCCACATTCACCTTCAACTGAGGAGACTGCTCTCACAATGAGAGATGTCTCATATAGTCAGTTGAAACCCTTAAAAGGAGAAGTGATGATTTCATCAATTCAGCCAGGCAGCTTTTCCTGGGAAGTTCATTGAAACCTTCATCGGACATCCCAGCTGTGGCATTCCCTCCAGAATTTGGACTTGCCCATTCCCACAGTCCTGTGAGCTAATTCCTGTTTTAAAATTTTTATAATACATGCACACACACGCACACACACATATTTACCACCTCAATTATGTTTCCCTAGAAACAGAGAACCCTGGCTAATACAAGTACTATGTATCATACAAAGGATTTATGTGAATCACATTAAATAAATAGGAACCATATTCAGTTGCTTTTCTTATTTGGCTAGTAAATTATTACTGCTGTTGTGCATTCTTTCATGATCTGAATTCAGATACAGGTATGATCTAAATTCAGTAATTTATACATATCAGAATGCTTTAGTTTTCACCTTTTTTCCCTTTTTATACATAAAATTACTTAAAAATATTCTTTATGAGAATGATTTAAAAGTTAAATCTAAAACATAATAGGGGAACTGATATTGCTCAGTGGTCGAGCACTGGCTTTCCACATACGAGGTAATGGGTTCAATCCCCAGCCCCAATACATAAAAAGAAAAAACACACACATATAATGAAGTGTAATCTTTATGCCTACAAAAACTATAATTGTATTGCATTGAAGTGGTCAAATATCACCAATTCAAAGGCAGAAATGGTCAGAATTGATTGTTTTTTAAATGACACATGATGAAAAAAACTCTTATCAAATATAATGCTATAGGTAGGTTAAAAAGCAAAAGTAAGAAAATGATACTATGTAAACTCTAATTTTAAAATGCTGGAGTAGCTCTATTGTTACCACAAATAATCTAACAAGAATAAAGGAGGCATTACATGACAAAATGATGAATGTACAAAAAGACATAATCTTAGATGAGAGCTGAAAACAGATGTAGCAAAAACTTTTAGAATTAAAAATAGAAATAAACAAATCCCCAATTAGAGTAAGAGCTTTCAAGACTCCTTTCTCAGTAATTGAGGGTAGAAAGAATATCGAGAATGACATAGAAAATATGAGCAATGCCATCAACTAACTGTCTTTAAGTGGCATTACTAAAACATTCAACCCAACAACTGCAGAAATCATATTCCTCCCCAGGATGGGAATTCAATATTTTTTGATTATTGTGTGGGTTTCCACTCAATAAGACAACACCCCATGGCAACTTGAACATATTTATATTCCATGGAAACATGCCTCAAGTCTACCCCTCCCCATACAAACCCCCACCACTGACACCCTGCACCAGTGATCCTCCCCTGAAAATGCTGCAACCATTCTGCAACCCAAAACCTCTCCAAAATGAAAGCTAAAAAATAAAAATAAAAATGAATATTTTTTTTTTGCCTTGGGTCTTTTTTTTAAAAAAAGATTTATTTATTTATTTATTTCTCTCCCCTCCCCGCCCTCCCCGGTTGTCTGTTCTCTGTGTCTATTTGCTGCGTCTTCTTTGTTCGTTTCTGTTGTTGTCAGCGGCACGGGAATCTGTGTTTTTTTTTTTTTTTGTGGTGTCATCTTGTTGTGTCAGCTCTCCATGTGGGCGGCACCATTCTTAGGCAGGCTTCACTTTCTTTTGCACTGGGTGGCTCTCCTTGTGCATGGGGCTCCCATGCACAAGGGACACCCCTGTGTGGCACGGCACGGCACGGCACTCCTTGTGCACATCAGCACTGCACATGGGCCAGCCCCACATGGGTCAAGGAGGCCCAGGGTTTGAACCGTGGACCTCCCATGTGGTAGGTGGACGCCCTAACCACTGGGCCAAGTCCACTTCCCGCTTGGTTCTTTATTAACATAAAATCTGGTATCTTTTATGTACAGTGACCATTTCTTCCATATGTTACCCCAGTGTCTTATTTTTTTCATTTCATTTTTAAATAAACGTTAGATTATAGGAAATTCTAACAGAAAATATAGCGATTCCCATATATGCAACCCCTCCCCATCACTTTATCCCATATTAATATCGTATATGAAATATATTTGTTACAATTGATGAACAAATATTGAAGCATTGTTACTAAACGTGGTGAAAGTTTTTTTTTTTTGCACCATACCCTTTTATAGGTTTGAGAAAATGTATAATGGCCTGTATTTGTAATGGTAAGAGCATGCAAAATAACTTCAATGCCTTAAAAGATGCCCTATGCACCATCTCTTCTTCCCTTCTCCTCAGAACCTATGGTAACCATTTAGTTTCCTTTGTGAAGAATAACATTCATAGATACATGTGTTAATATGGAGGGCTTAACATATTGGTCTGTTTTCTTTTATTAGGCACTGCCTCTGTTCTCCAGATGTATTTGCCCCTCTTGAGAACATAGCAAAACTCCCAAGAATGGGGGTATTATTTTCCTATTTATTGTCTGGGTCTCCATCAACTTAGATAAATGCTATGACAAAATGAACACTTACATATTCCACAGAAGCATGTCCCAGGTGTGCCCTATCCCACATATCTCCCCACCCACAATGCCCTGCCCCAGTAACCCTCCCCTGCAATATTTGCCAAAAGAACATTCCCACCATTGTAGTTTAAACCACAGACTTACAAATACCCAGAGTTCACGGTTTCTTCCTCCAGCCCTCCCCCAAGTTCCATAGATAATTCAATCAGCCCAATACCCTACTAACCCTCACATTTCAGCACCATTGACCTGACTCACCTCCCTGCACACTATCACTTCTATCCACTGCTAAACCATTCCCTTCCACCTTATCACGGGATTTTCCCATGTTGAGAATTGGCTTACCACATTCTACTCCCTTTCTGTCTCTTTTTTTTTTTTTTCAATTTGAGAACTTAATACACCATAAATTAGGATATTGTAAAGTACTCAATTAACATAGGAACAACTGGTACTAATTTGGAATGAACTCACACCTCATAATAAACAGTCAAGAAACACAGTGGAGAGAAAATCAGTTAACAATTTAACTTAATGCTTGTTTCATTATTTTAAAAGGGAGGCACACTTGGCATAATGTTTGAGTTGTTGATGTACAGCTTCATAGTTCATACTGAATGTCCTACCACATTTATTAAACATACTATACCCATCTCCTGTGAGTTTTCTGGCATATAGTGAATATTGACTATGGCAGAAAACTTTCCCATACTCTATTCATAAAATTTCACTCTTCTGCAAGTGTTCATAGGGTTTTAGTCTCATGAAAATTATTTGATTTATTGCTTTCTTGGAAATCATTCCTTGTGAGTTTTCTGATGTAAAAGGAAGTTTGATTTGAGGCAAAATGTTTTCTCACATTTGTTACATTCATAGGGTTTCTCCCCTGTGTGTATTTTCTTGTGTTCAGTGAGAGTCCACAACCGACAATAGGTTTTCCCACATTCATTACATTCTTAAGGTTTCTCTCCTGTGTGAATTCTCCAGTGTACCCTGAGGACTGACTTATGGCAAAACGTTTCCCACATCTATTACATTCATACGGTTTCTCCCCAGTGTGAGTTCGCCGATGTTCAATGAAGGAGAACTTCTGGCAGAAAGTTTTCCCACATTCATTACATTCATAAGGTCTCTCTCCAGTGTGTGTTTTCTTATGGTGAGTGAGGGCTGACTTTTGGCAGTAGGTTTTCCCACATTCATTACATTCATATGGTCTCTCCCATACAGTTCTCTGACGTACAGGATGGGAGTTTTTGCTGATAGCAAACCCATGTTTATTGTACTCATGAATGTTCCCTTTTCTGTGCATTCACTTATGCTCACCATGGTTTGACTTCACATTGAATGTTCTATCATATTTATTAAATACTCTGTGCTCCTCTCCTGTATGAGTTTTCTGATGTATAGTGAGTGTGGACTTATGACAGAAAAACCTCCCACATTCATTACATTCATAAGATTTCTTTCCTCTATGAGGTATCTGATGTACGATGAGGGCTGATTTAGTACATAAAAATTTTCCACACTGACTGCATTCATAGGGTTTCCCACCTGTATGAGTTCTCCGATGCACATTGAGGGTCGACTGACGGAAGAAGGTCTTTGCACATTCATTACATTCATAGGGTTTCTCCCCTGTGTGAATTCTCTGATGTGCAATAAGGGCTGGCTTGCAGAAGAAGGTTTTCCCACATTCATTACATTCATTTGGTTTCTCTCCTCTGTGAGTTCTCTGATGTACAACAAGGTAAGATTTCTTGCTGAAGGCATTCCCACATTCCTGACATTCATAAGGTTTCTCTCCTGTGTGTGACCTAAAATGTTCAGTGAGGGCTGACTTCCAAAGGAAAGTCTTTCCACATTCATTACACTCATAAGATTTCTCCCCTCTATGAATTTTCTGATGTACGATGAGGGCTGACTTGTCAGAGAAGGTTTTCCTACATTTACTGCATTCATAGGGTCCCTCTGCAGTATGAATTCTTTGGTGTCGAGTGAGGTGTGTCTTCACACGGAAAGTTTTCCTACAATCATTACAAACGTAAGGTTTCTGTCCTGTGTGAATCCTCTGATGTACAATGAGGGTGGACTTCTTAGAGAAGGTTTTCCTACATTCCCTACACTCATTTGGCTTATTTTCAGGATGTACCCTTTTCTGTGTCATGAGGACTGTTCTCTTGAGGAAGGTTTTCCCAAATTGATTATAGTGAAAGGGTTGTTTCAAAGTCTGAGTGTTCTGGTGCAGAATAAGATCTTCATTTTGAGTTCTGGCTTTCTTAACTTGGTTATATTTGTACTTTTTCATTTCAGAATAACTTTTCTCATGCTTAGCATGGAGTAGTTGTTTCCCACATCCATTGTGTTCGTTAGGAATTTTTTAAAAATAGTTTTTCTTTGCAACAATGACTTCTAAATTAGGTTTCAAACCATTTCCATATGAATCAAATTTATAGGGTATTTTTCTTGAAGGAACAATATTCATGCCCAGATTAAATGTTTTTCCAAATATATTAGCTCTCTCTGTAATCAGTGTTTTGTTGCTGAGGAATAAAATTTGCCTCAGATGTTTGTCTTGGATTTCCTTGTCATTCTCCAATGCATCACCAACTGGGTAGTTCCAACTTGAGAATTCCTCCACTACCCATGGTTATTTTCCTTGCTCCAATTTGAAGATCACTTATGGTTTGCTAACATGATACCCCACTGAGACTAAGCTGCTATAGTTCTCCAGCATCACATCCTTGTACAGGCTTCTCTGAGCAGGGTCCAGTTGCTGCCACTCCTCCTGGGTGAAGTCCACCATTAGGTCCTTGAATGAAACCAATTCCTGCGATTTGTTCATTTTCAAATGCTCTTAGGAAAGGGCCAAGAGTGGTGAAACCAGTGCGTGTGGGTGCACCCGCATGGCTTCCAATTCCGCACCAGCAGAGGTCATGGATAAATGAGGAGACCTGGAAGTAGCTGGACTCTCCCCTGGAAGAGCCTGGAGAACTGGAAAGAGTGTGGGGGGTGGGGAGAGAGAGCAAGCCCTTTCTGTCTCTTTATAACCTACCTTCCAAATTCTTGCTTAGGTCACATTAGTAAGTTCATGTAATATTTGTCCTTCATGACTGGCTTGCATTACTCGACATAAGATCTTAGGATTCATCCATGTAGATCCATGTGTCAATACTTCATTTCCTCTTATAGCTATGTAATATTCCATTGTATATGTGTGTATGTGTGTATGTGTATGTGATTGATATATATATCAATCACAATTTCCTTACCCATTCCCTGTTGTTGGATAATTGGGCAGCTTCTATCTTTTGGCAATGGTGAATAATAGCTTTATGAACATTTGTGTGCATATATCTGTTCATGTCCATGCCTTCAATTCTTCTGGGTATATATATAGCCAGAAGTGGCATTGCTGGATCATATGGCAATTTTATAGTTATCCTCCTTAGGAACGAATGAATTGCACTCCACGATGACTGCATCGTTCCACATTTTCACCATCAGAAGGGTGAAATTTCCCTTTACTTCACATGCTCTCCAACACTTGTACTTCTCTGTTTTTTAATAGCTGCCAGTCTAATAAGTGTAAGTTATTGTAGATTTAAATTGCATTTTCCTAATAGCTAGTAATGTTGAGCATCTTTCCATATGATTTTTAGACATTGGTATTTCTTCTTTGGAAAAGTGTCTAATCAAATCTCTTTCCCATTTATTAAAAGAGTTTTTGTCTTTATTTTCAAGATGTAGGATTTTTTATGTATGCTAGATATTAGGACCTTATCAGATAATTGGCTCCCAAATGTTTTCTCCCATTGTGTGGACTGCCTTTTCACTTTCTTGACAAACCCCTTTGAAGTACAAAAGTTTTTAAATTGAAGAAGTTTCATTTATCTATTTTTTTCTTTCATACCTCATGCTTTTTGTGTAAAATTAATGAAACCATTTTTTACTACAAGATCTCATAGATTCTTCCCTACATTATCTTCTAAGAGCTGTATGGTCTTAGCTCTTAGATTGAGATCTATGCTACATCTTGAGTTGATTTTTGTGTAGGCCATGAGATGGTGATCATCTCTCATTTTTTTTGGATTTGGATATCCAGGGTCCCAGCATGATTTGTTGAGGAAGCTATTCTGTCCTAGTTGTCTGGGTTTAGTTGTGGCAGCGGCGGTCTAAGCCTGGCCGAGGGACGGGCGGCCGTGGGCCAGGCGACTCTTCCCGGAGGCGAGGGCGAGGCGGGAGACTTGGCCCAGTCTCCGGTGGAGGCGTGCAAGGTGTGGAGGGCGGCGGGGACGAAGGAGACGAGACACCCTTGTGGAGCTGTAACAGAGCCATTTATTGGGGAATGTACAGAGATTATATAGGGCTGTGGCGGAGGGGCGGGCAGAGTTCTTGCTGGGATGCCGTGTAAGGCGTGCTGGGGAGACTTTCGATGAGGATTGGTAAGGAGCAACACGGAACTGCTGGGGGGGGCGGGGAGGGGCGGGAATGGCATCACAGCGAGGGGAGGCGGGAAGAGGAGGGGGAAAGGGGAGTGGGGGAGCCGTCCGGATGTTGCCTTTTGGCGGGAACAGTGGGCATAGCCTAGATGACTGGGCGGGCTTTGGAGCGCCGCATACCAACGGCCCGAGGACGTGGCATCCGTACTGGCCGCCTCATAGTGGGCCTGGGCGGGCTGAGGGCTTGCGCCCGTACCAGCCCTTCCCTTGACCACTGGCTCCAGGTTATGCGTCTACCTTCTGCCAGGGCTGGCCCCTACTGAGGAGGAGGCTATCCCACATTTCCCCCTGGTTTTTTAATTAAAAGAACTGGGGGCTCCCCCTATAAAGAAAGGGGCAGGGTAGGGTGGAGGGGGGGGAAAGGTATAGGGAAGAGTCGGGTAGGGACTGTGTGGGGAGGGGGGTAGATGGACAGCTGATTGGGCTTGATTGGAGGGTGGCGAGAGTCTCTGGATGAAAACAAGTAAGGCAAAAAGTATGAAGTTATTGAGCTTGGCGGCTGGGGGACAGCAGACAGTTCTGAAGTCATATGGCAGTTGTCTGGACGTCAGGACAGTGGGAGGGTTTAATTCTTCTCTTCGGACGTGTGGGACGCGGCTGGGCAGGGGGGCCGTCTTCTGTAGCGAGTCGCTGGTACTGGACGCGCACATAGGATGTGAAGACTGCATTTGCTTGGTCCTTGGTGAGCTGGATGATTTTTCTGACGGCCCAGGGACCTATAGTGAGGGCTAGGATGATTATGATTAGCGGACCCAGAAAGGGGAGGAGGTACGGAAGGAGGGTATGAAAGACTCCAGAAAAGTAGTTAGCTGCTTCGCGCTCTCTTTGGCATTGCTCTAATCCTTCTCGGACCTTTCTCAGGCTGTCCTCTGCGAGACCTGTAGAGTTAGCGTAAATGCAGCATTCTTCCCCAAGGGCGGCACAGAGGCTTCCCTCCTTGAGGAGAAGAAGGTCAAGGCCCCGGCGGTTCTGGAGGACTACCTCGGAAAGGGAGTTAAGAGAGTTTTTAAGATGGGAGATAGCTGTTTGGAGATGGGCGATGTCTTCATCAACAGCTTGTCTGAGGGAGGAAAGAGAAGAGCATTGCGTGGTGAGGGCAGCGACTCCTGTGCCTGCTCCGGCGAGACCTAGAAGGGTAGCAACAGTGAGGACAGTGATGGGCTCTCTTTTTTGCAGGTGAATGGGGAGATTTTGACCCTGCAAGTGGGAGAAGAACTCTTCGTTAGGATGGAAAAGGACTCGAGGGGCGAGAAGAATGAGCAGACAGGTTTCATTGGTGGCGTTGAGGGTGGCGACGTTGAGGCAGGGGGTTAATCCTGTGGATGTGCAAAGCCATTGGGAGGTGTTATGGGGGATTAAGAATTTGGCGGAAGCGCTGGGAGAGGAGTAGTTGGAGCAAGCTTTTAGGGGGAGATGGGAACCTTGGCGAGAATGAATGCAGCGCCCTGTGGAAGAAACGGATTGAAAGGTTAAGGGGACAGAGGAGGTGTTCCAGTTGCATTTGGCTGGATTCTGTTCAGAGGACTCACTGAAAGTGAGGTTAGTGGCAACAGGCTCGTACAGAGGAAGAGAGGGGGAGAGACAAAGCCAGCAGCTCGCAGTGAGGTCGGGGTGGGAGGTGTTCAGAGAGGTGTACGAGGCTTTGATTAGGTTGATGAGAGGGCTGGAATACCGAGTAGGGGGTAGGCGAAGCTTGGGGTTATGGGAGCTAGGGGAGACAGTTGTGAGAGAGGTGCCGGGCGAAGGAGAGGGCGAGGCAGAGCGGGGCGGAGAGGAGGGTTGTGCCTGTGGAGGATTGAGAACTTTATTTGGGCCAATGCCGCTTGGGATGAGGGTGGTGGGGTGTCTCTTCTGTATGGAGAAGAGGCTACCCCAATCATAGCCTTCCATGTAGAGGCGGATGCCATATGTGCGGCCACTAAGCCAGTTGTCCTCATTGGGGTTTTTAACCGTAAGGGTTATATTGCGCCAATTTTGGTTTGTCCATGCTACTTGGAGGTGCTGATCTCTGTTGGGAGCCTTAGACCATCCGTAGGCCACTGTTTCGCACCCCCAGGAGGGGCAATAAAAATGCGAGGGGTCAGCACAGCCCCTGCCTGTGGGAGGACAGATGTAAAAGCCAGAAACGAGGTTGGATTGGCATCGATTACTTAGCCAATTATTATTGTCTAGATCTGCGAATAGAAAGAGATTACATGTATGCACAGTAAGGGAAGGAGCGCCTGCTGTTATATTGAAGGCTAAGATTTTGTCTGGGCTGAAGGTTTTGAGTGTCCAATTGTAAGGTTGATGGGCGGGGTTGGCTTGACCTGTGGTAGCAAGAGAGAGGAGGAGGACAAGGAGGGGGACTAGGGAGGGTGAGGGGGGTTGAGATGGGGGGTGTAGGGTTCTGGCTTGCTGGTATAGCTGCAGGAGGCTTGCAACTTCTGTTGCAGTGGGGTCTTCCGTTGGACAGGGAGGGTCGTGCAGGGTGACCTGGGTTACACGGCAGATCAGGCTACGGAGTTGACGGCGTTCCTTCCGTTTCAAGCGAGGCTGTTGCTGGGGTGCAATTGGCGTTTCAGGTTGGGTTTGAGCCGGCTGTGGAGGGGGGGCCAGTGGAGGGATGCTGTGCCGGGCTTGATGCATCCTTGTGTGACATCCATTTGCCATCTGGAGTTGGGCTTTAGGCCTCGCGGGTTGACCCCTTGAGGTTGTAGGGGGCCAAGTGGCAAAGGGCGCGCAGACAGTGCAATTGCGGACTAAGTGTTTGCAGGTGTTTAGAGGGAGTCCACACAGATGATGCAGAGATGTGGCTGAGAAGTGAAATTTGGAATGTAGCAGCTTGGCCTGGTTGATAGTGTCTCCCGGGGGGGCTGCCGAGATGGCCAGTACCGCTTGGTCATTTTGGGCTGAAACTGCTTGGTCTACTATATTATTGCCATTAGCCAATGGCCCAGGGAGGCCCGAGTGACTACGAATGTGGCTAATGAACCAAGGGTTCTGTCGGTGTTCTAAGATACTTCGGAGGTCTGCAAGGGCTTTATCAATGGCTGAGTCCCCCGGAAAGAAGGTGGAAAAGGTGAGGACTCGGCAGACCTGATAGGTGTAAAGGCTGTCTGTGAAGATGTTTACTGGGTGGTCGCGGTGGTCCGCGAGCGCACAGGAGACTGCTAGGATCTCACCTACTTGGACAGAATGGAGGTTGACATATCCGGTCAGGCGGGGTTCAGCGGCATTGGGGAGGTAGGAGAAGGTGGCAAACCGGGTTTTGGAGGCGTCTGTAAAGACGGTGATTGCCCCGGGTATGGGTGCAGAGGAGGGGAAGGGATGGAAGGGGCTGCGGAAGGGGAGCTTAGCCAGCCCTTGCAGCAGCCGATGGCTAGGATAATGACAGCCGAACTCACCATGAAACCCTTCCAAAAGGATTTGCATGTCTGGGTTATCCCGTATGAGCAGGCTTGTTTGTCCGGTGTCTAGGGGCCAGACAATCTTTTTTGGTTGTGCCCCGAAGACATGGATAGCCAATGTGACTAGATCTGAAGCCAGGCTGATCCAGAGCCGCACTGCAGGGCAGATTTTTCTTAATCGGCTCTTGGCGGGATGCGCCCAGAGCAGGGGGCCATCTTGCCACAGGCAGCCCATGGGGGTCCCGGGCGTGGGGAGGACAAGTGCTATAAGATGGCTCTCTCTAGTACTAATTCTATGGAGGCAGCAGGTGGGGTAATGGGGACAGTCCATAAAAGCGTTTTGGGTAGCTCCCCCGGCGGGCCTGCAGGAGTGGCTTGGCTCTCATTTGCAGAGCCTGGTTCGGGAGGGGGCTCTGAGGGTGCCTCATTGGTCTGGATGATTCCTTTGGAAATAGTGTGCCAGCGATAAGGGCAATGCCAGTCTCTACAAGGAAACTGGGGGCAGTGGCCATTAATGACCCATGGAAAGGCATCTGAATGAACTTTGTAGCGGGTGCCTCTTAAGGATGGGGCTGAGGCATGCCCCTTTGGAAGTTTAAAGGCTTGTTGGCCGGTTGTCCAGAGGGCATGGAATGGGGGGCAGATTGGCAGTCACGTGCCCAATGAAACCCCTTACCACAGCGAGGGCAGGGGGTAGTTGGTGGGCGCCTCCTCGTGGCGAGGGCCGAGTGGGAGCCTTGCCCCTCAACAGCTGACTGGGGCCCTCTGGTGGCGGGGCCTTGTGAGGGCACTCTCGAGCAAAGTGCCCGGTTTCGCCACAGCGGAAGCAGCCGGCGGTAGCCGCTAGTGCTGCAGTGACAGCGCCGGAAACCGCATTAGCAAGGGCTGTGGCGGATGGGTCGAGGCTGCTACAGGCAAGGACCCAGTCATGGATACCCTTGTCTCGCACTGGAAGGATGGCTTGTTTACATATTGGATTGGCCCCTTCTAGGATTAACTCGTGCGCCAATGCCAATTGCGCTTGGGGGTCATGAACCTTGCGGGAGCAGGTGTCCTCGACCCTTGAGACAAAGGTGGCAAATGGCTCATCCCGGCCTTGGGTTAACTTTGCAAACTTTTCGGGTTTGCTAGCTGAGCAGTTGCGGAAGGCTCGCAAGGCGACGTCTCGAAGAATTGGCCAGAAGTCAACCGGGACGCGCTGGTAAGCGGTCGCCTGGACAAAGTCACCCGTACCCGTATAGGCATCAGGAGGGTGGAGGATTCCCGTGGCTGCGTTCTGAGAGATTTGCCTCTCTGCCTCTGCTTGGAAGTGGGCGCGCCAATCAACAAATTGCCCGGGGTTTAATATGGCCCAGGCGAGGGAGGTCCAATCTTGGGGGAGACAGAGGTCCATGCCGATGTCCTGCATGAGCTGGATGGCATAGGGACTACCCAATCCATCCTCCCTGACAGCTTTCCGGAGCTGCTTAACTGTTTCGGAATCGATTGGGTACCAGTCGTAGGGGCGATTAGCGGTAGGGGCAATATTCAAGGGAAAACAGCTGAGAGAGGGAGGCCCGTGAGAGGCAGGGATGTTGGAGGCAAGCTGGAAGCGGGGGGAGGGCGTGGGTGCAGAGTGAGGGGGCCCGGTCCATTGACTTGCCGCCGGGGCTTGCGGGTGATCCCAGCGATCACAAGATGGCGGCGCGGAGGGCGCGGCCGAGGCGTAAGATGGCGGACAGGCCCCGCCCTCAGAAGGGGAGGGGTAGAGTGCACACGCCTGGGGGTGTGGTGGGGAAGTGACATCATGGTCGGGGTAGTTCTCCTTTTTGGCGCCCTTTTCGGCCGAAGGAGAAGGAGGAAGTGCGCCATCTTGATGAGGTCTCGTGTTGTCTTGTCTAGGCGGGTGGAGTTCGAGCGCATTGTTAAGTTGCTCGACTAGAGACTCTGTATCTGAAGGGGGGTCTGAGTCAAAATCATTGTCCTCCTTGGCCGCTTGGGCCGATAGGGCCTCCTTTGATTTACTGGGGCTCCTATCTGGGGGACGAGAGCCCTGTAGGCAGGAGCGAATGGTTATTAGGGTGGGCAGCATGCCGGGAGGGAACCGCTTCCCTTCATGCTCCATGGCGGAGGCGACTCGATCGATTAAGCGATCATACGTGATAGGGTCCCAGAGGTGGCAAGTGGAGAGCCATGGATTAAAAGGCAAGAGAAGGTCCCAATAAACTTGCAGTTGTCGAACGGAGACCTTACAGCGGTGAGTATCTAAAAGTCCCGCCAAGGCGTGGACCTGAGGCACTTGCCGGGCAGATAGCCGGTTGCCCATGATATTGCCCTAGAGGGTGAAAAAGGCTAGAAGGGCCGAGACTACAAGGCTAAGAGAGGCGAGGAGAGCAAAGAACAATACTCTTTGGTGACAGGACCAATCCGAGGGAGCAAGTTCAGCTAGACACCAAGCGCCGATTAGAGGGACGATTATACGGACAACAACGCCAAAGACATGAAGGGGTAACGGGGAATCGAGCAGTGGAGTAGGTGAGGGAGAAAGAAGCTGGGGCGTGGGAGTCATGAAAGTGAGGCTCTCTGAATTGGGCGTGTGGGGAGAGGCGGCCCCGGGATGGGGGCGGCGAAGGGTGAGGAGAGGCGGCCCCGGAGTGGGGGCGGCGAAGGAGGGGCCCTTACCTTGCAGGCGAACGGAGAGGGGAAGTGGAGAGGCGTCCGGGAGAGCGGACTCTGGGCTGGACCGCTGCGCGAGGGCAAAGATTCCTCACACGGGGCACCAGTTGTGGCAGCGGCGGTCTGAGCCTGGCCGAGGGACGGGCGGCCGTGGGCCAGGCGGTTCTTCCCGGAGGCGAGGGCGAGGCGGGAGACTTGGCCGAGTCTCTGGCGGAGGCGTGCAAGGTGTGGAGGGCGGCGGGGACGAAGGAGACGAGACACACACTTGTGGAGCTGTAACAGAGCCGTTTATTGGGGAATGTACAGAGATTATATAGGGCTGTGGCGGAGGGGCGGGCAGGGTTCTTGCTGGGATGCCGTATAAGGTGTGCTGGGGAGACTTTCGATGAGCATTGGTAAGGAGCAACACGGAACTGCCAGGAGGGGGGGTACGGGAAGGGGCGGGAATGGCATCACAGCGAGGGGAGGCGGGAAGAGGAGGGGGAAAGGGGAGTGGGGGAGCCGTCCGGATGTTGCCTTTTGGCGGGAACAGTGGGCGTAGCCTAGGTGACTGGGCGGGCTTTGGAGCACCGCATACCAACGGCCCGAGGACACGGCATCCGTACCGGCCACCTCGTAGTGGGCCTGGGCGGGCTGAGGGCTTGCGCCCGTACCAGCCCTTCCCTTGACCACTGGCTCCAGGTTACGCGTCTACCTTCCGCCAGGGCTGGCCCCTACTGAGGAGGAGGCTATCCCACATTTAGTGGCTTTTTCAAATTATCAATTGAAATTATATGTGATGATCTGTATCAGAACTCTCAATTTGGTTCCATTGGTTGGTATGTCCTCATGTCAATACAATGCAATTTTCACCACTGTGGCTTTGTAATATGCCACATCTTACAAAGCACGTTCCTTCCAATTTTGGTTTTCATTTTTACTATATTTTTGTCTATTTGAGGCTGCTTGTGTTTTCAAATAAATTTCAATTAGCTTTTCCAATTCATGAAAAATGTAATTTTAATTGGGATTATGTTAAACCTATAAATCCATTTGGATTGGACAGTCATCTTAATGAACATGAAATATCTTCCATTCTTTAGGTCTTCTTTGAATTCCTTTAAGAATTTTGTGTAGTTTTCAGTGTACAAGTTGTTTACTCCTTGGGAAGTGGATTCGGCTCAATGGATAGAGCATCTACCTATCACATGGGAGATCCAGGGTTCAAACCCAGGGCCTCCTGACCCATGTGATGAGCTGGCCCACATGCAGTGCTGATGTGTACAAGGAATGCCGTGCCATGCAGGGGTGTCCCCTGTGTAGGGAAGCCCCACGTGTAGAGTGTGCCCCCTAAGGAGAGCCATTCAGTGCAAAAAAAGCACAGCCTGCCCAGGACTGGTGCCACACACACACAGAGACAATGCAGCAAGATGATGCAGCAAAAAGAGACAGAGATTCCCAGAGCCACTGACAAGAATATAAGCAGACACAGAAGAACACACAATGAATGGACACAGAGAACAGACAACTTGGGGGGAGGTGAGTGGGGAAAGGGAGAGAAATTTTTAAAAAAAGAGTAAAGTTCATCTCTAAAAAATAAAAAGTTCTTTACTCCTTCAGTTAAGTTTATTCCTAGGTATTTGTTTCTTTTAGTTGTTATAGTAAATGGAATTATTTTCTTGATTTCATCCTCAGATTGTTCATTATATATGGGCAGAAGTGATCATGATTTTTGTGTGTTGGTCATATATCCTGTCATTTTACTGAACATGTTAATCATCTCTAGATTTATTATAGATTTTTCGGAGCTTTCTATATATAGGGTAATGTCACCTACAAATAGTGACATTTCAGCTTTTTCCTTGTTAATTTGGATGACTTATATTTCTTTTTCTGGCCTAAGTGTTTGAGCAAGTACTTTTAAACACCATCTTAAATAAGAGGGGTGACAGTGGACAAACTTGTCTTGTTCCAGATCTCAGAGGAAAAGTCTTTAGTATTTCACCATTTAATATGATTTTATCTTTAGTGTTTTTTTTTTTTTTCGTATATACCCTTTATAATGTTCAGGAATATTCCCTCTCGTTCTGTCTTTTTAAGTGTTTTATTTACACATTCAAAAATTAAAGATAGTCGATCACAAAGGATGTTACATCAAAAACATAAGAGGTTCCCATATAACCCATTCACCACCCCCACCCCCCATCATTTTTGTAAATTGTATTTTTTGAAGATATATACACCACAGAAAATGTTACATTAAAAAACATAAGAGGTTCCCGTATAACCCCACCCCCACCTCACTCCTCCTACACCAACAGCCTCCCCCATCATTGCGGCACACTCATCGGCCTCGGTGAATACATTTTGGAGCACTGCTGCAGCACATGGATAACAGTTTACCTTGTAGCTCACACTCTCCCAGTACATTCAGTGGGTTATGGCAGGATATATAAAGTCCAGCATCTGACCCTACAATATCATTTAGGACAACTCAAGTCCCCAAAATGCCCCCAAACATCATCTCTTCTTCCCTCTCCCTGCCCTCAGCAACTACTGTGGCTACTTTCTCCACCTCAATGCTAAATTTCTTCTATTACTAGTCACAGTAGTTTTATAGTAGAATATCAGCACATCCATTCTAATCCATATTTTATTCCTCCATTCTCTGGACCCTGGGATGGTGATGTCCACTCCACTTCTATACCAAGAAGGGGCTTAGATTCCAATTTGGATGATGGATGCAATTCCTCTGCTTGCAGTTGTAGGCACTCTTGATTCCCTGGAGTGGTGGTTGATCATCTTCACCTCCCTGTTAGCTGACCTTGGTAAGTCCAACAAACCAGAGAGTAGGAGTTGCAACTGTGCTGAGGCTCAGGGCCCAGCTGGCATATGGGCAATCCAGAGATTCAAGTCCCCTGAGTATACACCATCCCTAGCCCTTACCACAGGTTCAGTAAAAGTGACAGAAGAGGCATGTGTAGAAAGATCACATCTGAGTCCAACTCCATCACTCTCAGGAGCACAAATTCCAAAGTAGGGCCCTCTGGCATGGCACAGAACTCCAAATCCATCTGCCATGATCATATACTCTGTGGGTAGCCTTTAGGAGAACTAGTACCTAGGGTTTTATCTACTTTGGCTTTTTCTGGGGTCCTGCTGAGGCGTGCATAAGTGCGACCTCCCAACTCTTTTTTTGAAGACTCTTAACCACACAAACTCATTTGTCTTTGTCATTTTCCCCTTTTATTCAAGGTCAAAAAGCAGTTTTTAACACATGATCCTACATGTAGGCTGAGATATTCTGCTGGTCTGAGTTGACTCTTTTATTCCAGGTCTCTTTCTAGTTGCATCACCAGTTGGTGCTTGGTAGTAATCCCTTGGCAGTAGGGAGTCTCATACCCAGGAGTCATGTCCCCCGCTAAGGAAAAGCTAATGCATTTGCATGCTGAGTTTGGCTTAGAGAGTGGTCACATTGGAGCAACATGGAGGCTCTCAGGAAGTAACTCTTAGGCACCCTGCAGCTCTAGGCCTAGTTCGTATTTCAGGCACACAGGCTCATAAGCATAGTTATCAGTATCAAGGGCTCATTATTGAACCATCCTTTCTTGTTGGTCTTTGCCATTGCACTTGGGGAATTATTGCTGTTCCACAGGGGAATGGAACAGAGCTCCCCTGGGTAGGAACTCAATACTCCCTCAGTTGATGTTTGTAACTGTAACTACTATGAAAATACCCAACATAGATCAGAACATTTTTATGTCCCCTATATACATGCCCTGGAGAACTCCTTCTCAACCATGTGTCCCCCATCAATAACACCCCACATCAGTGTTCCTCCCCTGCCATAGTTGAACCTCTCTGTGTCCCAAAACTTCTGGAACAATGAAGCCTAATATATTTCCAAATTCAATTAATAGGAAATTGAAATATAATGATAGGTTTAAAGTTTAGAAATAGAATACATATTAATGCAGAAATACTAAAACAAAGTAAAACCAAATTGGTGTAGTAAAAACAAGGAATAATATTATAAAGCTTTGTTTTTAATGTTTTGCCTTTCATCATTGTAATAGGTGTTGCCCTCTATGTACAGTGGTAAGTCACTTTCTTTCATTGCTTTCTCAGTGTCTACATCACTTTTTTTCTTCTAATTTTTTATTTTGTCTTCATGAACGTTTCATTTTTTGTCTTTATTTATTTTTAATGTTACATTAAAAAATATGAGGTCCTCATATATCCACCCCCCACCCTCACCCCACTCCTCCCACAACAACCTCCTCCAACATCATGGGACACTCGCTGCACTTGGTGAACTCATCTCTGAGCACTGCTGCACCACACGGTCAATGGTCCACATTTAAGTTTACACTCTCCCCCAGTCCACCCAGTGGGCCATGGGAGGACACACAATGTCCAGTAACTGTCCCCACAGTACCATCCAGGACAACTCCAAGTCCTGAAAATGCCCCCACATCACATCTCTTCTTCCCACTCCCCACGCCCAGCAGCCATCATGGCCACCTTCTCCACCTCAACACCACATCTACTTCCATCACTAACCACAACAATTCCAGAATAGAGCACCAGCAAGTCCACTCCAATCCATACTCCACTCCTCCATTCTGTGGACCCTGGGATGGATATGCCCACTCCACCTCTGTATCAAAAGAGTGCTTGGATTCCACTTGGATATTGGATGCAGTTCTCCTCTTTGCAGTTGTAGGCACTATTAGCTCCCTGGTGTGGTGGTTGACATTCTTCACCTCCCTGTTAGCTGGCTGGGATAAGCCCAATAAAACAGAGGATAGGAGTTTCAAGTCTGTTGAGGCTCAGGGCCTGGCTATCACATGGACAGTCCAGAGATTCAGGTCTCCTGAGTATACACTAAACCCCAGCGCCAACCACAGGTCTGGTAAAAGTGACAGGAGAGGCTTGCGAACAAAGATCACATCTCAGTCCAACTCCATCACACTCAGGAACACAAACTCCAAAGTAGGGCCAACTGACATGGCACTGAAGTCCATCTGCCATGACCATATAATCTGTCGGTGTCTGTAGCCCTCAGAAGAACCAATACCTGGGGTTGTATCTACTTTACCTGTCTTTGGGACTCTGCTGAGGTATGCGTAAAAGCAACTCCTCTGATGACCTCCCAGCTCTTTTTTGGAGACTCATTGCCATATAAACTCATTTGTCCTTTCCATTTCCCCCTTTTATTCAAAGTCAAAAAGCATTTTAACTCCTGATATTTACATGTAGGCTGAGATATTCTACTGGTCTGAGTTGACCCTTTTATTCAAGGTCATTCTCCAGCCACATCATCAACTAGTGTTGGAAACTGAGGCACAGTGGCCTCTCAAGGAGAGACGTGCTGTCTCCATGCTAGTGCTGTCTCCATGGCTATGCTTGCAGCCTAAGGAATGCGGTAATTAAGAGTTCCCAGCAAATGGGATGAGGCTGAAGGAAAAGATGAGCACACACCTTTTGTAGTGAATAGAACACTTAGACTTTGTACCTTGAGATAAGATTTTTTAAAATTCCTTAGACTATGGGTAATGCTGAGAGTTAATACATGTTGTTGCTTAATGTCACATATGCTGTGTTTATGCTTATTGGCACGTAGGCTACGTATGCCTGCTTCTTTACACGTACACTGGGGTATATAGAGAGCCCCTTCTAAACAATAAAGTTGTCTGAGGAGTCATTACTCACAGACCCCCTGATCCCAACTCTCTCGTTCTTTCTCTGTGTTTCCTTTTCCCTTTTCTCTTTCTTTCATTCCTGATACCCTTCAGGTCCAAATCTCCAACAAGCTGGTACTTGGTAGTAATCCCTCGGTGCCAGAGAGGCTCATCTCCAGGAGTCATGTCCCATGCTGGGGGAAGGCAATGCATTTATGTGCTGAGTTTGGCTCCAAGACTGGCCACATTTGAGCAACATGGAGGCTCCCAGGAGGTGACTCTTAGGCACCCTGCAGCTCTAGGCTTAGTTCTTATTTCAATTTCAGGTACACAGGTTCACAAGCATAGTCATTAGCATCAAAGGCTCATTGTTGGATCATCCTTCCTTTTTGGCCTTGGCCATTGCACTCGGGGGATTGTTGCCATTCCATCAAGTAATTTATACCTAGGTATTTATTTTTTTCTTTACTATTGTAATGGTATTTTTTTCTTGATTTCCTCCTGAGATTGCTCATTATTGGTGTACAGAAATGGTACTGATTTTTGCACATTGATCTTATAACTTGCGACTGTACTGAACTCATTTATGAGTTCTAGAAGCTTTCTTGTAGACGTCTCAGGGTTTTCTATGTACAGGATCATGTCAT